>NC_067400.1:602309201-602648368 GCF_016432865.1 Antechinus flavipes
TAAAAGAGAGGTTAGGATTCCATTGTCAGTGAGCTAGTAAGCATGTATTAAGTATTTACTATTTGTCAGGCATTATGATAAAGCTGAGGAAACAAAGAAAAGACAAAAATGTCCACAGTGCTTGTCCTTAAGAAGCTAACATCCTAATGAGGGTGACAACATTCAAACAACTGTGTTTATATAAAAAAATTCAGAATAGATAGGAATTGGTGGAAGGTAATATCAGAGGGAGAATCCTGGGGGAGATGGTAAAGACAGTAAAAAGCCTTTCAAAAATTGTGGGCTTGGCAATATTTTCACTCTGTCAAATTTGGAAACCCATGGATGTGATGTCAGAAAGGTCTAAGTGAAGAGGCTTTTGCCCAAACCAGCCACAACATGATGCTCTTTGTGGCCTTGGTAATAGAGGGAAAATGTTGACTACCAATTTAATGATATGGAGTCTTAGAGGACATCTATTTATTCTGCATATTTTTACATTATGTATTTAAATATGCTTCTCTGGATATATATCCCCCAATAGCGGTTAGCTCACTGGAGGCAGGGATGGATTAATTTCTGTTTTTTCCTAATTTCTATTAGTCCTTGACATATTTAAGATACTTAATGATTGGTGGAATCAATACTAGGAAAACAAATCTCAACAATAAAACACAAAAGTGTTCAACTGTATATTATTTGAAAACATCCAGTGAGGAAGTACTGACTCCCTCCCAAGACATGTTGGTCTATTTTGGATAGCACTCATTATTGTAAAGATTTTCCTAATAGTGATCTTAAATCTTCCTTTACTTTTTTTCCAGCTTCTGCCCCTTGCTCCCAGTTGTACCCACTGTAAATGTATTCTGTACATATTTGTCAAATTGGATTGAATCGTGACAATTTAGTCAGCTTAGCAAATATGTTCCAAGGTCAATTGACCAAAAATGCTAATTCAACTCAACAAATGTTTGTTAATTCATCTTTGTACCAACCATTCTACTTTCTGGGATAAATAAGAAATACCAAAAAAAAAAAAATAGACAGAAAGAACAGCCAGAAATAGAACAAGTTCTGCCCACAAGGAGTTTATGTTCAGTTACAAAGAAGCTGTGATCAAAAAGTTGTCTAAGTTGGGATGTATGACTTTTCAAAATATTTATTTGGATAATCAACTTCCTTTCTTATCCTGCATATTTTATTTTATGAATTGAAAATCATAATTATGAGAAGGGTCCACAGATTTTCCCAGACTACCCAAGGGGTGCACGACACAAAGAAGTCAAGAACCCTTGTTTTAGACATAATCTTTCCATTAATAGCAAGGGAAAGAAAATCATAATGTTAAGTGTCATACCAAATGACCATTGTTTACACATTTCAGTAGAACATAAGATCCCCGAGGCCAGCATCTGCTTTGCTTTGTTCTCTCTTAACCCAGAACCTGGCATATTGTTGAAACAAAAATGCTTATTTGGACTGATGTAAACTGAATTCATGCAAATTGTTCAGAATTCTGCATCCCTAGGAGCCAGTCAGTAAGGTATTTATCATCAGTTAGGCTTTGGATGAATGACCAAAAGGCATCTGTAAAGGAACAACATGTCATTTGTTGTCTTTAAATAGTCATGAGAGAAAGCTTTTCATACAGAGAAATTTGTTTCCTCACTGGAACATTAAGAACTATGAGATTCAATTGATTTCATCAGAATTCTTGAGACAGGAGGAAAACAGTCTCTTGGTGAACATCCGCTCAAGGCTGGTGCACAGGTCAAGTATCTTGGATTGGGAGAATAGGGTCTCTTCTGTTGTTGTTGTTGTTAGAGTCCATTTGATAGCCAAATCATAGTATTGTGAATAAAGGCATTTCTTTTCTATTCTTCCATACTTTGCTATCACCCTGGAGAGACTTGGGACCTTGATTGAGTCAGTGCTAGCTGTTCTCAGAGACAGCTATTGATTTGTTTCTTTTTTTTTTTTTTCTAAATGGAGTGTAGGGGATGATTGCATGGGAGAAGAGGGGCAAGAAGGGGAGAGGTCAAAGGAGATTTGCTCATTTCAAGAATCTGTGCCATCTGTCATCCTAATGCATTTCCCATTCTTCCTGATATTTCCATCTATCCTTTTATAGCATCCTAAAGATTAGTGGCACTTTCCTACCCTGGAGCTTTAGTACTAAGCTTTAAAGTTTACCAGCTGTAGGACCCAGACAAGTCACTTAACCATTTGATTTCTTTATCTACAAAAATGGGGATGATAATAGCATTTACTTCCCATGGTTTTAGTTAGAATAAAATAAAATAAGATTTCTAAACTGCTTTGGAAACTGAAACATATAAATGCTAGCTATTAGAATGTGATAATAGGATAATGATGAGAAATGTCTTGCTTTTACATTTTTGTCCACATTGTTTAGGATTGTATGTTGTAATACATAGTAATCATTTACATTTCTCTCTTTTTATTCTTTCATTTGGTCATTCAATCATTCATTCAGACAAAATTTTGCTTAGGGGTGACCTCCTTTGTAGGGAGAAATTACCTAGTCCCATTTCTTCATTTTACAAAACTTTCTAGAGAGTTTCAAGGATTTTTACAAGGTCATGTAGTAAGCAGTAAGTTCAAGACTCAAACCCAAATCAAAACCAGTGTCCCTTCCACTCTTCCACTGGAAGTTGGATGGTGATAAGCAGTTATATAGAGGCTATTGTATGCCAGACACTTTGCTAAGTGTTTTTTACAAATATGATTTCATTTGATTCTCCTAACAATCCTTTGAGATAAGTGCTATTCATATCCCCTTTTTACAGTTAAGGTAACTGAAATGAACAAAAGGTAAGTGACTTATTTAGGATCATATAGCTAGTAAATGTTTGATTTCAGATTTGAATTCGAGTTTTCCTGACTCCAGGCTGAATGTTCTATCCACTGAACAACCACCTGTTTGAAAAAAAAAAAAGGAAACATTAAGGATCTCTCCCAAATTTCCTGGCTTCAAAATGTCCTCTGACTGCCACAAATGCCCATTTATTGAAGATAAAATCTTTGTTCATTTTAGTTTTTTTTTTTAATGGTGCAATTTGGGAAGCTGTTTAACTATATCAGTAAAATATGTTCACTTTATCAGAAGTTTACTTTCAAAGAGGCTCTCTACCCAAGGGTGACCTGGCAGATGGATGTTCTGTTTCCAAATATAGAGCAGCTAAGAATATAACAATCACCCACAAAGGGTCATGGTTCCTCAGAATGAATACTTGGTCTGCTGCTTTTGATGACCTTGGAGATTGTCTGAATTTGGATAAGTCCCTCTTTTCTGTGAACCATTTCCCCCATCTTTAAAGAGAGGACTATGGACCAAATGTAATAGAAATTTCCTCCTAATCTGACATTCTATGTTCTAGGATCCTTCTTACCTCTGACATTAATGTCCTTTTTAATTCTGATATTTTCTGTTCTTCGGTTCTTCTAGCTCTGTTGTTTTGTATTTTAAAATCCTTCCCAGCTGGAAGATGCTTTATTCTAAAATCCCTCCCAACTTTGACACTCCCTGTTCTAAGGCCCCTTCCAATTTTAACATTCTTTGTTTTAAGACCCTTCTTAGTTCTGACATTCCTTGTTCTAAGGCTCCTTCCTGATATTCTCTCTTCTAGGATTTTTTTATCACTATTTTTTTTTTGTTCCAGAGGACTCTTTCTAGCTCTTCTATGTGTTATTCTAAGCTCCTTCTGAGCTATAACATGTACTGTTCCAAGGTTCCTTCCAGCTCTAATGGTCTAGATACTAAGGCTAATTCCAGCTGACATCCTGTTTTCTAAGATGCTTTCAAATGCTGACATCCCACATTCTACGCGCCCTCTCAGTTCTCATGTGTTAAGATTTTATGACTTAAAATCTCAGATTTAAGTTGCTTAAGCAGCTTAAGGTGCCCCTCCTCCCAGATGGAAAAGGCCAATATCATTTCTGCAGGGAAGCAGAAAGAAGGACACAACAAAGTACCAATCATTCTGAATGGAGTTGGTGATAAAAAACCTTTTCACTAAGGCTTGTCAGGAGCAGAGAAATTAACCACCAGATCCAATGATGGAAAATGGTGACTCTTGCTATGAGATTTCACTTGCAGGAATACAGTGTGTCATTTATTAGCTTGACTGTGTTATATTGTTTCCTATAACGATAAGTCTAAATGAATCTTTAATGACTGAGCACTGTATCTCTACAGACTTGGAAGTGGCAAATTAAACTGGCCATCTCCATCTGGAACATCTGTTTGCTTCCAGAGCTGTCTGTACAGACTGAGTGGGTGATCCTTTAAAGAGATAGTAGGAACAACTAGGTGACACAGTGGATAAGAGCACTGGAGCTGGAGTCAGGAGGATCTGAAATCAAACATGTAATAGTTACTAGCTGTGTGATCCTTGGCTGGTCGCTTAATCCTGATTCCCTTACAAATAAAGAAACAAATGAATGGATGAAGAAATACATGAACTTGTGAAAATTTGGGATTTTAGATGGTAGGAGAGAAGGTCGTTATAAATGTTGTTGGTACTGGTGACCCAGCGTGTTTAAATGGAAAGCTACTTGGTAGAGAAAAATAAACTCAGGGCTGAGCTAGACTTTTTGGAAAATTACTTTCTTTTTCTGACCTCAGTTTATCTATAAACTAGGGAGTTGAACTATGTAACCTTTAGGCTTCCTTCAATTTATGGAATGTAAAAATAATTTAGTCACTGAAGAACTTGACTCGGAGTTTAAATAAAAAATTACCTAAATTCAGGTCCTGTCTCAGATACATCCTAGTTGTTTCACTCTGGGAAACATTTTCCATCTGAGTCTCTTAAAATGGGGATAATGATAGACCCTAACTTGTATTTGCTGGAATGATTGGATGAGATAATGAATCAAAAGCATTTTTAAACACTCAAAGAATTATTAAAAATCAGTTATCATCATCATTTTCTGATTTTAGGCAGCAAAACTTATTCTAATGATATGAAATTAGGAGATAAGATTTCAAATCTAGCCTACATATAATATGGATTTTCAGTGTTTTCCGTTAACATGAGTTTTGAATAAAGGTAAGGGAGCAACATGGATTGCTATTATAATAAAAAAATAGGATATAATAGCCTCAAGTTTATAACATAGGATATATACCTATAAATGTTATAACATACGATACACACATACACACACACAAACATATAAATATGTTAAAGCAACTATTGATGTTTAATCTAAAAAATATTCTAAAGGAGTTAACAATCTGTGAATATTTGAAGAGTCTAATCTACATCTGAATAGTTATAATTATTGAGAAACTTTTCCTGACAGCTTTGCCAAACCGGACCTCTTTGCAATTTTATCACACTGATCCTAGTTCTGCCCTCTGGAGTCAAGCAGAACAAAGATAATCCCACTTCAACAAGATAGCCCTTTGAATGTCTAAAGAGTTGTCACAACTTTGAAATGGAAATAGACCTGTTCCATTTGGTCCCATAAGAACAATGCTCAATGAGTAAAAGTTTCAAATAGGGAGAAAAAAAATAGATTCAGTGTATGTATGGTAGGTAGGTGGCATAAGGGATAAAGTGCCAACCTTGGAATCAGGAAAACTTATCTTCCTGAGTAAAAATCTGTCCTCAAATTCCTACTAGCTTTGTGACACTGGACAAGTTACTTTACCCTGTTTGCCTCAGTTTCCTCATCTGTAAAATTAGCTAGAGAAGGAAATGGCAAACTATTTCAGTATCTTTGGCAAGAAAATCCCAAATGGAATCAACTACAAATTCTGTAATGATAAAAATTTTGCCAAAATAAAATGACCCTTCTAGGGATACAATATGTTTTTCCTCATCAGAAGTTTTTAAACAGAGGAATATTGTATAGGGAGTACTTTTCACATATGGGTGAGACTATATCATCAAGGAAACATTTTGTAATCTGAAATTCTATTATGATGATAAAAGATTTGCTTTAGCTCTTAACTTTGGGGAAAATTGCCATTCTAGCTGTCCATCACAATAAGATTGTCTGGAATATGAAATTTTGAGAAGAACAATGATTATTTTCTATAATTTCTCCTTGTATAGAATTAGTCTGAGTATATCAGTGGACCTTTGTCTGATCTCAAGGGTCTATATGAATAATTTAATTCAAGGAAAATTGCTTGAGTATTTACTATGGGTCAATTAACCAATAATAGCATTACAAAGTTGATAATCTCCTTAAAGTCAAAGGCTAACTCCATCCAACATTTGTATTCCAAATGCTTGGCAGAATGCATGCTACATAATAAGCACTTAAAAAAAACTAATAAATAAATGCTTTTCCATCCATTTGCACAGGGTCTTTCCTCTCGAGGGAAAAGCAGGCATGCAGATAAATGTTCTTTGAATTTGCTGTTATTCAGTCAGTTTCCCTTTATGTCTGACTGCCTGTAACCACATTTGGGGTTTTCTTGACAAAAATACTATAGTAAAAAAAAAAAAATCAAATGAAGGTGGTCTAGCTGTACCTGATCTAAAATTATATTATAAAGCAGCAGTCACCAAAACCATTTGGTATTGGCTAAGAAATAGATTAGTGGATCAGTGGAAAAGGTTAGGTTCACAAGACAGAATAGTCAACTATAGCAATCTAGTGTTTGACAAACCCAAAGATTCTAACTTTTGGGATAAGATTTCATTATTTGATAAAAACTGCTGGGATAACTGGAAATTAGTATGGCAGAAATTAGGCAAGGACCCACACTTAACACCATATACCAAGATAAGATCAAAATGGGTCCATGACCTAGGCATAAAGAACGAGATTATAAATAAATTAAAGGAACATAGGATAGTTTATCTCTCAGACTTGTGGAGGAGAAAGAAATTTGTGACCAAAGATGAACTAGAGACCATTACCGATCACAAAATAGAAAATTTTGATTATATCAAATTAAAAAGCCTTTGTACAAACAGAATGAATGCAAACAAGATTAGTAGGGAAGCAACAAACTGGGAAAACATCTTTACAATTAAAGGCTCTGATAAAGGCCTCATTTCCAAAATATATAGAGAACTGACTCAAATTTATAAAAAATCAAGCCATTCTCCAACTGATAAATGGTCAAAGGATATGAACAGACAATTTTCAGATGAAGAAATTGAGACTATTACCACTCACATGAAAGAGTGTTCCAAATCACTATTGATCAGAGAAATGCAAATTAAGACAACTCTGAGATATCACTACACACCTGTCAGATTGGCTAAGATGACAGGAAAAAATAATCATGAATGTTGGAGGGGATGCGGGAAAACGGGGACACTGATGCATTGTTGTGGAGTTGTGAACGAATCCAGCCATTCTGGAGAGCAATCTGGAATTATGCCCAAAAAGTTATCAAACTGTGCATACCCTTTGATCCAGCAGTGTTTCTATTGGGCTTATACCCCAAAGAGATACTAAAAAAGGGAAAGGGATCTGTATGTGCCAAAATGTTTGTAGCAGCCCTGTTTGTAGTAGCTAGAAACTGGAAATTGAATGGATGCCCATCCATTGGAGAATGGCTGGGTAAATTGTGGTATATGAATGTTATGGAATATTATTGCTCTGTAAGGAATGACCAGCAGGATGAATACAGAGAGGCTTGGAGAGACCTACATGGACTGATGCTAAGTGAGATGAGCAGAACCAGGAGATCATTAGACACTTCGACAACGATATTGTATGAGGATGTATTCTGATGGAAGTGGATTTCTATGACAAAGAGACCTAATTGAGTTTCAATGGATAAATGATGGACAGAAACAGCTACACCCAAAAAAGGAACACTGGGAAATGAATGTGAACTATTTGCATTTTTGATTTTCTTCCCGAGTTATTTTTACCTTCTGAATCCAATTCTCCCTGTGCAACAGGAGAACTGTTCGGTTCTGCAAATATGTATTGTATCTAGGATATACTGCAACATATTTAACATATATAGGACTGCTTGCCATCTTGGGGGGGGTGGAGGGAGGGAGGGGAAAAAACGAAACATAAGCGAGTGCAAGGGATAATGAGGTAAAAAAATTATCCTGGCATGGATTCTGTCAATACAAAGTTATTATTAAATAAAATAAAATTTAAAATAAAAAAATACTATAGTAGTTGGCCATTTTCTTTTCCTGCTTATTTTACAGATAAGGAAACTGACGAAAATAGGGTTAAGTGCCTTGTCTAGGTCACATATCTAGCAAGTGTCTGAGCCTAGATTTGAACTCAGGAAGATGAGTCTTTCTGATTCAAGGCTTAGTATTCTAGCCATTGTGTCCTTTGAATTTTGATATGAAATGAAAGACTGTAGGAGTTGAGAAGGTAAAATAATCACCAGTAAAATTGCACAAAATTACAGAATCTATAAGGGATGCATCTAGGCTATCTTGGTCCTAAACAAGAATCCTCTTAACAAAACTCCAAATAATGAAATCCTGTCTGTCCTCGAGTACCAACAAAGTAGGGGTGCGGGTGGGGGGGGAGGGGAGGGCACCCATTACTTCCCAAGAGAGTCTAATTTACATCTGAATAGCTATAATTATTGAGAAGCTTTTCCCTGAAATCTTTGCCTAACCGGACCTCTTTGCAATTTTTCCACACTGATCCTAGTTCTGCCCTCTGGAGTCAAGCAGAACAAAGACAATCCCATTTCAACAAGATAACCCTTTGAATGTCTAAAGACAATTATCCTATTTTCAACTTATGTTTCAATAAACTAAACCTCCCTAGTCTCTTAAATCCATCTTCACTGATGTAGTTTGGAGATTTTTTACCATCCTGGTTTATTTCCTCTTGACAATCTCTACTTTATCATCAACACTAATGCTAAAAATATGCCTATATCAAGAAAGCTTTAGAGGAATCCAAGTAAAATATCTGAACTGGATCTTGAAAGATGGATGTTATCTCTGGATGCTCTCTGAGTGTCTGGAATTGTGAAGAAAGGACACATTTCAGCTATGAGGAACTTTATGACTAAAGAAGCAGTACTGGGCAAGTATATCATGTGTCTGTAGAATGTGAGAAAAATGATTATTCATAACCAATGATTTTGGGAGATTCAGAGTTTCCCCTTTTTTTTTCTAAAGTCACAATTTTAAAGGTTTAGTCTCTTTAAGGATATTATTGATAATAAGATTGGATTCAAATTCCACCGAGGTGGAAAACCATTGTGCTTTACTCAATTGTGAATAAATTATTTAAATAGATTGTCTAAGGCTGGGAGTAATTTAGAAGTAAATGACACAATTGAATATTATAGGTTCAATCCCTCATTATAGTATTCATTTTTTATCAATTATTAATCAATCAAAATTTTTGCCATTCTGAGGGAACACTCTTTTTCCAGTGGGTATATAAGCCATGACTGCCACCATGTCTGTTTTTTGTTCTGAGTGGGATGATAAAATTACAATCATTTTATTAATAAACATGTTGGTGTTATTAACAAAATGATTCAATTACCCAGAAATTATGTCTTTTGAATCTTTCAAAATGTCACAGATGAGACCACAATCTTATTTGCCTGGACCTTAGGTGAAGAAAAATGGAGATATAGAATGAGATTCTAAATTGGAAGAGACTTTAAGACACCTAAACCATGTATTCATTTGACAGATGAAAAAAAGCAAGACCTCTGAGGGTTAAAGTAGCTTTTCCAAGATCCCCAAAGTAGTTATTGACAGTTTTTTGTATTCAAACACAAGTTTTCTGATTCCCAATCTAACCTACATAAGACAAAGCTACAATGTCATGTTGAGCCAGATTGTTGAAGGGTTATTATAACAAACAGAAGACTTTGAATTTTGATCCAGCAAGTGATGGGGAGTCACTGGAGATTTTAGAGCACAGGGGTAATAATTATAGCTGAATACCTTCAATGCTAACTCAAAGCATTATTATAGAATGTTAAAGATGCAACTTTTTTTTCTCCACATTTTTCTTTTTCTTAATTCTTCTTTTACATATTAAGTGTTCTTCCCATTCCCAGTCCCATTAAGACATCTTAGGGAGGGAACTATGGGCAATAGAAAGAGTACTGGTCCTAGAGTCAGGAGACACCTGGGTTTGAATGAAGTCTCTGACACCAAATATGTGTCACTTTTAAGAAGTTATCCAACTATTCTTTACTTCAATTCCATCATCTATAAAATGGGAGCACCAATATAATGATTTTTTTCCATAGGGTTGTTAACAACTGCTTTTTAAATGATAAAGTATAAACACACATTATGATTTACTGATTAATTATCATAAGGAAAGGATCATTTATCCTGGAGCACAAATTTGTTAGTCTCCTCATTCCCTCTTCCAGGGGCAATAGCATCTGAAATACAACAGAGACAGTCAGCTATAGTGAACAGTATGGTAGATCTGAAATCAGAAAGATGGGGGTCTCCTCCTGCCTATGACACTGAATACTAGTATAAACCTGGACAAGTAGCATTATCTCTCTGAACTTCATTTCCACATCAATAAAATGAAGGTAGACTAGATAATCTCCAAGGTACCTTCCAGGTCTGAATTTGTGATTTCATGTCTAATTTTCATTGCAGAATGTAAAATTTCCCCCTTCCCTTTATTAAATGAAAGATCAAACATCCCGAGGCAGATAGAGAATGGGGTTTGGTGCTTTGAAATCCATTGCCCATTCTAATATCCTCTCCGTACCTTTAAGGCTCTCTCTGCATTTTACATTCAATGGTAACAAAAAATCTTTCCACAGCCCTGAATTCTTTCCTATGAACACAAATGTTCAGATCTTTGCCCTTGTTAAATTATGACTTGTGGAAAGTACCAGGAAAACAGCCTTTTATCTATCTTTTAAAGATCGGGTTGAAACTGCAAGATGATATGCAGGACAAATTCTTCTTATGTCATTTCTCAGGAGAACCGATTTTGCATTATTCCCCATCGAGTGTGAAAGAGAGGAAGAGAAAATGAATAATTCTTCCCATAATCCTTAGATGAGGTTTAAAAAAAAAGGATTTGATTCCTGGAAAATCTGTTTGACATAAAATAATATTTCAGGGATGAACAGAGAAGGGAATTTCTCAGAGTTAAACTGAGGAACTAAATTCTATGGAAAGCTTTCTTTTCCCCTCCATACTCCATTTCCACTTAATAGCTAGCATTTATATAATACTTTAAGGTTTACAAAACACTTTATAGATATTATGTCAATTAATCATCACAGCAACCAACAGAGGTAAGGGGTACTATAATCTTTATTTTACACTTGAGAAAATTGAGGCAAACAGAGGTTAGATGACTTAGCCATGATAATGCAGCTAGTTAATGTCTGAGGCTGAATTTGAAGTTATTCTTCCTGACTTTAAGTCCAGTGTTCTAACCATTTAGATTGTTTTATATCTTTTCATATCATTAATATTTTTCCCCCTTTCAATTTTCCTTGTAGTATGCTTACTGACATTAGGACATAGCGAATAATATTTGGGAACTTGGAAGGACCAGTTCATATTCCCACCTCAGATACTCACCATCTATATGACTATGGTCAAATAACTCAATTTCTCAAAGTCTTAGTTTCCTCATTTGTAAAATAAGTGAAATACTAATAGCATTGTTAGGGATAGGTTGCACAGTGTATAAAGTCCTGGGACTGGGATCGAAAAAATATGAGTTCCAATTTTGTCTTGAGCGTTTACTAACCACATGACCCTGGGAAAGTCCTTTACCATTTCATCTGTAATGGAAGTAATGGGTTATTTTCAAGAAAAAATGGAGATAGCATCTAAAGCATTGTGCAAGCTTTAAAATGCTATATAGATACTAGCTATTATTGTGTGACTCAAATAAGTCACTATTATAAAGTACTTTGCCCATATTAAAGATTGGTATAATTGTTTATCATCATCATCATCATCTTATTCTCATCTTTTTGGATGCAACCCAAAATGGCCTTTGAATAAGTCATCATTATGCCATTATTCTTTTCTATTCAAAGACATATAATATGTAAATGAACAAATAACAGCCTTTTGTAATTTCACTTAAGCATTATGATGGAAGTTCATAGAAAGCTTACTTGGCACATCATCATCACTATCATCATCATCATTATCTCCAGGATTGTTATTATTCATTCTGTTTTTGTTGTTTTTCTCTAAGATTTTCTCAATAGAATTTAAACTCTTTGAGGACATGGTCTATTTCATAGTTTTTATGGCTTTGTATAATCAGCCATTAACAATTTATCTTGCCCATAATAGATATTTAATGAATTCAAGCAAATGGAACATCTTGTTGGAGAAGCAGGAAAACATAATGCAAATAATGGAACCTAATGTCAGGAAGACCTGGGTTGAAATCCTGCCTTGGGAAATTATTGCCTACACATATCTCCATATCTCTGAGACTCAGTTTTCCCATCTCTTAACTGGGCAGTGGTATAATAATTGCCATTGGAGGCATTCTCTAAATATACCAGCCCCCAGGTACTAGTCTTATCTGAGCATATCCTTGTTCAAATGCCAAATGTACACTTGTTGCCAAAAATATTATTTTATGGAGGGCTCACACAGGGCATGTGGTCACAAAGTGGTCAGAAAAAGTGATACAAGGACACTATCAAGGTCTTTCTTAAGGACATTAGAATTGATTGTTTGACATGGGACACGCTGGCACAGGACTGCTCTGTGCCCTCATAAGAGAAGGTGATATACTCTATAAGCAAAGCAGGATTGAATTAGCTTAGAAGAAATATGAGATGAATAAAGATAGGAAAGTCACCCCAAATGTTCATAGGAACCATTTTTGTCTAAGCGGCAGCAGAGCATTCTATGATTATATTGGTCAGCCACAAATGGACACGCTGTAGCTCAACTCTAACATACTGATATCATTTTGTTCCTCTTTGAGAATGAAAGACAACAAGCTACCCTAACCTAACCAGACCCCCATTAAATATAATAATAGCTTCTGGCTCACGGGGATGTTAAAAGATTGGCAGATTGCTTCCTGAAGATCAAGCTCGGAGAACTATAGTAACCACATCAGGTTACACAGCTAGTCAGCATAGAAGCCAGACAGTGTGCTTGTGATAAGTGCAATGTTCTGTCCATTACCCTGGGCTTCCACTTTGCAGGTGATTTCAGCAAAGTCCAGATGTAGCCACTGGTTCAGAAAAAAAGTGAACTCTCATGAAATAAAACTACAGAGGAAGGACATGAGATGTGCCAGTTGGAGAGACAGCAAATATTCTTTCTGGACTTCCATTATTCTGACCAAAAAGTATCATAGTGTCAGAGGACTCCAAAATTCAATCTTTAATTTACTGTGAACCAAACCTTGGCATTTCCAATATGCTCAGATTAAACACTGAGTAGATATGATTTTAAAGCTAAAATCCAAAGATCTATTTGTTTCTGGAAGTATAGCTATCTCATTCACGTGACAAGATCAATATTGGGATTGTACTTGAAGAGACTTTCATGGGAATGATGTGTGTATGTGTGTGTGCGTGACACAGATGTCTATATCCTATTGCTTATGTTAGATTGAACTTTGCTCAAAAATATCGCACCTAACATGTTAGAATATTTAATGAGAGGAAAAGAGCAGGCTAGGTCACATTAAGCAATTTTACAGTAGTTTTAATGACCTTCTGTACTCTCCTTAGGGGGAAAAATATCCACTGGGGTAACACTATCATTTTAAAGTGATATTATAGAATCGGTCTTTGAACAATTAAAGTCAAAAGGCACTAAAAGAACAATGAAGAGGTTCCTAGTAGTTCTCAATAGGCTATTATATACTTTTGGGGGGAATAGATCTTCAATGATATGATTCTCTCTGCCAAGAAAATCAGAACCCCCTCTGCAACTTTGAGACTTGCTAAGTTTTTTGGAGATATTACAAGGTCAAGAGGCTTGCATAGCTTGTTAAAGGCAGGGACTGTACCAAGATCTGATTCTCAGTGCCATTCATTACTGCCTGCAGAATGATGCTTTTCATTTAATACAAGGGAAGAAGTGAAACACTTAGAGGATATCATCAAGAACCTGTAATATAAGTAAGAGAAAAGAATGGCCAATGATTTCCTGTTGTATTCCATTGATCTATACCAATTGAATAACCTCTTCTTGGGACAGAAAATGTCTTATACTTCCATTTGCTTTTCCCTGCCTAGTATAGTACCTGTCATATAATAAGTATTTTACAAGTGCAGGTTAATCATTGGTTAATTCACATACCATCAAAAGAGCTAGAGAAAGAACTTCTGGAATTGGGTAGATGCCACAATGGAAGAATATTTAGAAGATGTAGAGAAGAGTCTTATTAGGTTAGAAAGAATTGGGTTATTGCTAACAACATCGTTGGTGGGGGATGTAACACTGGAGAAATGACAGATCCATTATGGTAAAAACATGATTAGAGAATAATGTACAATTTATTTGAGAGAAGGGCTTCATGTTTGTATCCTAGGGTCTAGCATTGTAACTCGTGCATAGAGGACAGCTAGACTGCACAGTGAATAGGGTACTAAACCTAGAGCCAGGAAAACCTTAGTTCAAATCTAGCACCAGATATTTATTAGTTACTTGACCTTGGGCAAGGCATGCAAATTTTGTCTTCCTCAGTTTCCTAAGTTGTAAAGGGAAGATAATAATGGTCCCAATACTTCTTATATTTATTGTATTCAAAGGAAATATTTGTATATTGCTTAGCAGAGTGACTGGCAAATAATATGTGCTTAATTAATAACTTTCTTTACTATCATAATAAATATTTGTTGATTAGAAATGTCATTTCCACATTTAAAAAAAATCACTAGATAGAATTAAGTCTACTCATCTATTATAAGAAGACTTTACACTATGATAATATCATGGGGCCATTATAAGCCCCATGAATGACATTCCTATTCATTCAAAAAATCTTAATATTATGTAGAATTCCAGCTAGTATGCTTTTTCCCCCCTTCTCCGTTGAGAAACATTATGTTGACAATGCTGTTTCCCTAACATTTTGTATCTTGTGAGTGGCCTAAACTTATAAACAGTCAGTCCTTTGGAAGGATTTCATTGCAGTAAAAATGTCCTTATGGCAAATTACATCATAGAAATTGCTTTTATGAAGAATTGAAAAAAAAAAAAAAACCCAAAGCAAAACAAAACAAAATCCAAATAAAACCCTAATCCAAGATCAACAACTTTGAAATCATACTGAAAGGATTTTGTTGGAAATCTGCCTCTTGGTGATTTGATGATGACTAAATATCTATTTTCACCATTATGATCTGACTTTCCCAAACCTCATCAGTCCTTTCTGGTTTATTTTTCCATGTTTAACCTGACAGCTATTCTTGAAAAATAGCTGCAGCAGAAGGGTGTAAGAATGCAGAAAGTTTCAAAATAACTCGTCTCCATTGCCCTGGAGAAATTGATCGGTGTGTTGAAATTCATAATGTACAAATTTTTTCAGCTTTTTTAGAAAGGACATGCTGAGTTTCCTTCTATTCAATCTAAGATTTTTTCATTCTTTTGGGGGGATGGTGGTGGTAGAGGAAGCCTAAAGATGATGTCCTTAGAGAGGCACCTATTATAGTAGATAAACAAGTGACTTAAAAATATTTTATTTTCAATTTATGGAATAAAACAAGCACATACATAATATTATACAATAAAAAACATGATTGCACATAAAACTGCAAATCTATTATGTACAACTTACTATTCCTTTTGCATATATAAAACAGAGAGCTGATTTGGGATTTAAGAAGACTTCAAGTTTTGCCTCTGATAAATATTGGCTTTAAGCAGATGAGGTGACTTATTTATTCCCCTAGACAACTCTCTAAAAAGTTTAAGTTGCTAAATACGTTCAAATTCAGAATGGAACTTGAAATTCCCTTATTAGAAATTCCCTATACTGGTGTAATCAAAGGTGTGATTTCAAAGTGCCCTAAAGCCTATCTATACCAATCGTCAACAATCGATCAACAATAATTCCAACAGTACCAACAACCAAAACTATCAACACTGATTACCAACAATCAGTCACTAATAACAATTTGAAGAATAACAAAAGTACCAAAAAGGAGAATAATTTGTCCCTCATCCCATGGGTAATAAGTGGGAAGCCTGGTATTTGAACATAAGTCCTCTGATACCAAAACCAGGTTTCTACAAATAGCAACTCTGTCTACCTCTGCATTGCATCCATATTCTTAGTAAAAATATCTTCACGAATAAACAGCATTTTCCAATGAGAGGCTTTATTTCTCCAAGGAGAAAATGTAAGAGTGTCATGATTTCATCACTGCACATAATAATCTGAGAGGGTTCAGGGCTGAACTTTAAAAAAAAAATCGTGTTTCTGTTGTATCTCTAGGGCTGAATGCATTTTCTTCAAGCTGTGAAACAACTAATAAATAGACTGCCACTAGTGCTGGATGAGTCACCTCCTTGTATCCTACCTCTGTTCCTCCATTCATTTTTTTTTTCCTTTATATCATTCTCCCCACCTCTTTTCTTGTTTTTCTCCCTCCTTTTTTTTCCATTTCTCTATTCCTTATAAAGAGTCAAACATTGGATACAGAAAAACAAAAAAAAATTAATATTAAAAAAGCACTTAAAGTTTTAATCAGATTTTGGAGAGGAGGGGGGGGGGGAAACGCTATCTCTACATGCCATTTTACACAGTTGATAAAATGTTTGACATTTACTGGGTCTTAATGAATTTTGCCTAACGGCTCCCCTTTAAAATGCCACTCCAGATCCCCCATCTATGGGTTTTAAAAAGCACTTGTCCTACAAAATGTTATCATTACATAAAAATATTAAGCTGTAACTTCATTTATTCAGAGTAGCCATATAATTTTGCTGGAATACAAATTACTACTTTGAAGGCACTAGCAGCAAGGGTTCCCACTTGAGGATGTTGGCTCTTGGGAAGAAAGGAGTGTCTCTAGAGACATTTATTTATGAACTCTGATCTCTTCTCACTCCTTGTTTTTTCAATAACATCCATTTGCTTTCACTGAGCCTCCCCTTGGTAATATACAGCAAATAAATAAAAACATAACCAAAGGCTTTTTATTCTAAAAGTAGCTATATTTGACTGATATTTCAGTCAAATTTTTGGTATTTTGGCCAAGATCACGTAGCTAATAGGTGTTCATGATAGATCCAAACTCAGGACTTTCTGACATTGAGTTCATCCCTTTATCCAAGATCCTGCCTAGATGAATTCTTATCCCAGTGCTTATCTCCCACACTATAATATCCCATTACATTTAAATGACAAAAAAGTAGCTTTTCCCTTTAAAAGGGAATTCACATTCCAGTAGGAGATATGAGAATCAGTGAATCTGCAAAGGGAAGATACTCAGAGTTTGTGGCCAAAGCAAAAAATGACTGTTATTTACATTCAATTTGAATCAATCAGGACCCAAAGAATGACCAAATAGGGCTTGGCCTCGGATTTATTGGTAGCCAATTTGAATCAAAATGATTTTGGTTTAAGACCTGGCCCTTGAGAAAGAAACCTAGCCAATAAACCCCAAGATATCTCTGGGGAGTTTAAAGGTGCAAAAAAGAAAAAAAAAAAAGCTTTTAAGAGCATCTGTAGATAAAGGTACAGTATATTATGTAGACAGAGATAGGGAAGGAAGGAAGAATGGAAGAAAGGAAGGAAGGAAGAAGAGATTCTTTGCTTCCATTGCTACCTAACCTTAATCATCAAATGGGTGATGCCTCAATCAAACTGAGACCTACTGAAGAACTTTGCTTAAAAGGCCAAGGTGTCCCATTTCATCCAATGCCATTTCCAGTCATCCAGAAGTGGCCACTGGACCCAGATTGCACTGGAGGGTAAAGTGAGGCAGGTGACCTTGCACAGTCTTCCCTTACTTAAATCCAGTTCACTTGCATGTCATAGCATCACCTTCCTGATGCCATGGTTCTCTTAGAGAGCAAAGGGCTACAACAACAACAAGAGCTACAACCTGGTGGACCAGGAGTCACATTGGAAAATTATATGAGTTTGGATTTAGATCTTTCCTTTCCTACTTATTATTCGTGTGACTTTGGGTGAGCTGTTTCACTTTTCAGTGCTTCAGTTTCCTCATTTGTAAAATGAGAAGGTGCAGGATATGATAAATGTTTCACAACTGACAAGAAGACCACAAGTTGATTGTGAAGAGCTTTGACGTGGTTTATTCTACAACTGATATGTTTCTTGCCATTTTCTTATGATTATTTGCAATTTGGATTCCTTAGAGATAAAAGTTTCATTAAATACACACGCACACACGCACACACACACACACACACACACACACACTCTAAAAACATTCCATCAATTGAGAAAACTACTTTTTAAAACATGGGATTTGGCAGAAAGGCATATTTTAGAATCACTAGAAGATGTACAGTTTTCAGAATGGAATCCAAATGGTCACTCTCTTCCTATTCACTTATCATGTAGCTCATGGTCCCTGCTCAATTCTCATTTGAGCCACGTTAAAGTGGGGAGTTATCAGTGTGAAGAGCATACTTGACCTGGAATCAGGAAGACCTGGATTTCCATTTTGCCCTGGCACTTATTAGCTATATGATCTTGGAAGAGTCATAGTCTCTTTCATTCTCAACTGGATAATAGAGATAATAGCAGCATCTACTTCCCAGGGTTGTTGAGAGGATCAAAGGAGCTCATACATGCAGATTGCTTGACAAATCTTAAAGCACTATGTCAGCTCTTAAGAAAGCTATTAGATTTAAAGAACTCTGTAGGCTTTACAATGGTCCATAAATGTAAAGAATTTATTCAAGGACTGTATGTTAACTGTTTCTTGACCATAAGGGAAGAAACAGTCAATTAAGTAAAACAAAATTTCATCTTAAAGGTTGTTCCCCCAACAGGATTTCTCCAATGTAATAATAATGGCTGACATTTGTATAGAACATTTAAGTTTGCAAAATGCTTTCTATATTGTTTCAGTTGATCTTTATGATTTTATGGGATAGATGTTCTTATTATTTCTATTTTACAGGTGAGGAAATTAAGGCTTAAGAAGGTATTTTTCTGGCTTTCCTCCATTCCTAAAATATTCCTTTTCCTTAACTTCACCTGACTTCTTTGGCTTTCTTTAAGCTTCAACTCAATAACTATCTTTTATAGATCTTATCTCTGTTAATTAGTACCTATTTTTCCTGTATATAACTTCATTTGTAGATATTTGCATGTTTTCCAGATCATAAGCTTCTTGAGGGTAAGAATGGTCTTTTGATTCTTTGTGGCTTTCTCTCAGCATAGTTTAAAAAATATATATAAAGGTTAAATCCTCCCATTGCATCCAGGGGCATTTCCAGTCATTTTGACTTATATCTTGCCACTGGACCAAATGGCTTTCAAGGAAAAAGTGAGGCTGGTAACTTTGTACAGCTTTCCCTCCCTTAAATTCTATTCACTTGAATGAAATGGCATCCCCTCCCTATTGTCTTAGTTCTCTTTGACAATAAGGACAAAGAACAACCTGACACATAGTAGGTACTTAATAAATATTAATTCGCTGATGCATCAGTGTAGTCTGGAAATGACCTTGCATTTTTCAAAGACTACCATTGTAACACAAGCCCTTGCCATTATTCTTCTGAGATGAAAAAGGCTTCTTCATGCACTGTCTCAATAATACAGTGTTTATTAGCCAAGAGTTAGCTCATATATAGGAACTTATATATTTGTGAGTTGCAAATTTCCTACCAGGCAGATATTCCTTGCTCACACTACCCCATGAACAGATCCACTTATATAGTTTCCTCTTTTCTTAATCTTTTTATGCACCCAAATCAGGTAAAACAAGCACAACAACAAGGACAACAAAAATAAAGCAAACAAACAAATAAAAAAAAAACAATATTTATTTGCGGGACTACATAATGTCTTCCTTGTACTATTTTTCTACTGTCCTGGAGAATAACTAATAACTAATAATAATTTGAATATGCTGTGAAATCACTAAGATAATTTTATCTTTCCTTGTATGTCTCTGCAAAATAACCACTAGGGAATTCATTTGTTTTATATATATATATATATATATATATATATATATATATTATATATATATATATATATTATATATATATATATATATATATATATATATATAACATAGCAGTTGTCAATATCATTCCTTCCCCCTATCCAATTCAATTCAACTCAACTAGAACTTATGAAATATCTATTGTGTATCAGATATGACACTCCAAGGATACAAAGAAATGTAAGAGACAAAAACAAATAACAACAACTAAAAAAAAAAAAAAAAAAAAAAAAAAAAAAAAAAACTTCTTTCAAAGACTCTTTTTTTAATGGGGGCCACAATTTAAGAATAACTATGAAAAAAACAAGATTTTTGTTTCCAATTCTTTTTGATCCCCTTTTGACATTTTCTTGGAAAAAATTCAGCAATGGTTTGTTATTTCCTCCTCCAGTTCATATTACAGATAAGGTCACAGAGGCAAAACAGGGTAAGGTCACTGAGGCAAAAAAAGCTTTGAATGATTTGTCAAGGGTCACATGGTTACTAAGTGTCTGAGGTCAGAATTGAAATCAGGGAAATAAGTCTTCCTAATTCCAGGACTAGTGCATTCTATGCCATCTAGCTGCCCCTCAGCAAATAAGACATGTTGGATAAATTGGGAGTAGCCTTGAAATACACTAAATTAAAGTGGACTTGGAAAGGCTACTTGTGGAATGTTTTAGTTTATCGGAGAGATGAAGGAAATCAGGGAAACTAAAAGACAGATATTGAGAGAGAATATTCCAGGCACAAGGAATAGATGGTGAAAATATTCAGAATAAATAGATGGAGGAGTAATATATGCAAGGAACAATGGTGTCTCATTGGATCACAGACCATGCAGAAGACAGAAAACTATAATATAATTTGTAAAGGGAGGAAGAACTCAGATTGGAAGGGCTTTAAAAACCCTTATCCTGAAAGTGAAACAGAGTCACTGGAGTTTATTGATTATGGGGTTACAGGGTCAAGCCAGAGCTTTAGAAACATCTCTTTGGTGGGTGACTAGAGAATAAGTTGAATGGAAAGGGGTGGGGAACTTGTGCCAGGTAGACAAACCAGTCAACTGTAGCAATAGCCAATCCATGAAATGATGAAGTTCTGCATCAGGGTGACAGCAATGTCAGGAGAAAGAAGGAGAATATATCTATACAGTTATTTGTATCTATCTATCATCTATTATCTACCTATCTATCCTATCTATCTATCTGAGGGCCATCTTTAGTGACCCTGATCTATATTTTGCCACTGGATCTACATGAGTTCTGAAGGAGAGACTTTGCAGGCGGTGACTTTGCACAACTCTGTCTCACTAAAATTCTATTCACTTGTAAGTTAAGACATTATCTTTCTAATATCATTGATCCTCTTCAAGAATGAAGGACAAAAAACAGTCTATCGATCTATTAAGCACGTAAAAAATGATACTCCTTAGAAACAGATTATATAGGGAGGAAGAGAGAGAATGAAGAATCAGGGATGACCTAAATTTGAGTATAGGTATCTGGGAGGGTGATGGTTCCTTTAAAAGTAACAAAAGGCTCAGAATGGGGGTGGGGTTTGCATAAAGATGAATTCAGTTTTAGACATGCTGAATCTAAGATGTCCCTGAAACATTCATGGAAAAAAATGGTCATTTTTATTGTAATTCTGTAAAGTGAGAAAAATGGAACCCGATGATCCTTAAATGTTCTTCCAATTCTAACATATTGTAAATCAAAATAGTTATTTGATTATACAAACACTGAAAAATGCATCAAGAATATTCATCCTTTGGCCATGGAAAGCAATTAATAGGGATCATGGTGTGTCACTTGCCATTAAGTGTAGTCAGCATCATCTAATTTTATTTTTACATTTAAAAGAAAAATAGCTTCACAAAGAAGGCTGGAAACATTTCAACTGACCTCTAAAGTAAGGATAAATTGCTCTAATAGGTCTTATGACTTCATTCATAAAAACTTAGAGTTGGAAGAGACCTCAGTTTCCATCTAGTCCAACCCATTACACCCTCCCCCCAATGGATCTACAACAAACCCAACAAACAGTCACATCAATTTTGATTGAAGATCTTGAAGATGGATAACCTATTACTTCCTGAATAGCCCATTGTCCTTCTGATCAGATCCAATAAGATATGCTATTATAATGAATAAAATTTTGCCTCACTGGGACTTGAACTCATTGTTTCTAGTTTTATATTCTAGAGTAAAGGTAAATAAACCCCTTCTCTTAATAACAACCATACGAACACATAAAGACAGTTAACATTGTTGGTGCTAGACTGGGAAAGGTTTTAAATTCTACTTAGAGGGAATGGTTTTCTTCTAGAAGTCACTGAAATGCCTTAAGCAAAGAAAAGACAATCAGAATTCTGCTCCAAAAATATCAATTTCCATTAGTTGCATGGTGAATGAATTGGAGAGAAGAGAGACTAGAGACAAGGAGAACAAATATGGTGAAAGAGCTGATGAAGGTCTGAGTATAATGCACTAAAATACAAGGATGGGCTATATTTCATGAGGCTTTGTTGTGAAATCACTTTTCCAGAGATGTTTTGGTATTATCCTGGACACACTCTAAATAGGACAGTGCATGACTTTCGTTTCCTGAACAGACAACACAGAGATATGTAGTATATAGAACCCAACTTTTCTCCAACTTTTATTGCCTATGACTCTGGGCAGGTCATAAGAACTTTCTTTGCTTCAGTTTTCTGATATGGAAAATGAGATATTTGGACTTGATGACCTAAGTTTTCTCTAAATCTGTCTCTGATCCTGCACAAACTTCAATCTTGAAGCTCTCTAGACATTTGAGTCTTAAAATCCTAGGAGTAATTCCTAAAATGTACACCAAATCTTTTTACAAAAGAAAACAATTCTGATTTAAAAAAAATAATTCTTCATAAGAATAAAATGACTGGAACATAAGTAGATATCATTTAATATAAAAATATAAAAAATGAAAAAAAAAGACTTGTAGGTGGGTAGTGGACTGAAAATTCATTTTTAGTCATTTGACTGATAGGGGGTAAAGGAAATGAATGTAAACTTCTGCATTAAAGGAAACAAAACTCAGAGTGAAGAATTTATCTCATTATATTTTGTTGGGAGATGCAAAGCAGTCTGCCCTATTCAAACAATATTTTGAATATTACATTCAGTTTTTGAGTATAACATTATGGTAAAGATATTTATAAACTGGAGAACACCTAGAGAGTCATTAGAATGGTGACAGGCCTTGGCTTTATGCCACATAAATATCAAATGAAGGGTACAGAGGTGGTTAGTCTGGAAAAAGAAAGACTCAGAGAGCTCTCATTTGGAAGATACCCAAGAATAACAACAATGAACAGAAGTCACAAAGTGTCAATTTTATGTTAAATATCACCAGAAAATTTCTTAACTTTAGAGATGTCTAAATATGGAATGGGCTGCTTTGGGAGTTAATGGCTTGCTGTTCATTGGAAATCTTCAATTAGAGGCTGGATGGCCATCAGTTAGTGTGGTGTTCTTTTCTTTTTCTATAATATGATGGTTCTCTCTGGGAGCAGGTTTCTTGGGGAGGTTTTCTGGAGGCAGCCTTAGTTTCGGTTCAGAGTAATAATCACCTCAAATGCAGCCAGCTTGTTAAAAAGTACAGTTCCTTTATTTTCTCTTCCAAAATAGCCCAGTTAGCTTTCCTTGGTTCCGAGAGCTCTTGTTGCTAGTTCTTTGCCTCTGCCTCTGTCAGTTTCAGCCTCTCCTCTTCCGAATCCCCAGTTCTACCCGACTGTAGTCTCTAGCTTGTCAGTCTCCTCCACTGACTTCTCACTTCTCAATCTCTTCAAGTCTCTTGACTGAAGCTCTAAGAGCTTCTTATATATAATCTCTTAAAAGTGTGAACCCAAAGGTTGACTCCTCCTCTGAGAGAATGGGATTGTGGGAAGTGTAAACTTGTGAATCTCATACTGAATCTCCCAAATCTCCCAAACTTATGAACTAACATGTGAGTTAATGTGTGAACTCTCATAAGCATTGTTTCTACCAATTCTAGTGACTTAACATCTTGTAAGGATTCTAACAAGGTAGTATGATAAAGAGATGTTTTGTGGGATGCAATGGTCTCTAAATTCCATTCTAGCTCTCAGATTCTGTGTCTCTTAGATTTCAAAGGGAAGAGAAATTCCAAAATTTCAGAGTTGGAAATAACTCTGAATCAATTTACTCTTGTCCTATATTCTTTATATCAGACCTGTTGCTACAGTCATAATATATTTTACCCCTCACTATCTTTGTGTCAGGATACATGTTACCCTTCAAATACCCCATGTCCTTAAAACTTTTCAGTTCTAAAATCATTATCAAATCAATATTGCCACCATCGGTGGAAAGGATGAATCTATCTACTCCCCTGTGGTTCCACTTGTTACCCTTCTAACTTCCCAAATTAAAATACCCCTCTTCTACATGCATTGTCTCCTCCATTAAAATGTAAGTTTCTTGAAAGCAGTGATTGCTTTTTTACATACTTACAGCACAATGTTCTGAAGATAAATGCTAATTAATGCATTTTTTCATTTATTCATTCATTTGTTCATTTTTCTATAACCATGTTTTCTTACTCTCCTCCCTCGTTCAAAAAATTGAGCAGCTCATGACATTAGTAAAATATTATTTTGAGGAATTCTCAAGAAAACTAAATTATACCAATCTTACTTTTCTAGTCATAAGGCAGTTTTCACCCTCATTGACTGGTATCTACTATTCAGGATTTATGAGCATTTCAAGTCTGCTGGACCCCAAACAAATCCTCAAAATGTGAGTTTTAGTCTAAAGCTAGAGCCTTCAATTAAAACATGGTAATAACAGACCAATCTATGAAGATGGAATGAGATACTCTCAAGTAAGAAAGAATTTTTGACTTGTTTCTAGGTATATTTATTCACTTCCTAAGCAAATAACCTTGACACTGCTGTCTTGCTTCCAAAACAATGAAACATGAGTATGAAGCTTTCCTAATATATCAGTAAGTGGCAGTTCCCCCACATAAATACAGCCTTCACTCCATGGTGACCAAATTGTACTTTGTCAAAGGAGTACTTATATTCTTTTGCTAGAAAGACACCAGGGTGAGTAATAGCAGCTGCTGCCAAATATCAAGCCTAGTCTATAATGTTCTTTGACTTATTTTGAGAACTTAAAACTAGATATATGTATCTTTTTTTCCTGGAGAAAATGAATTATTCTTTGAAAGTTAGTCAATCTCTCAGGGACACAGTATAGAAAATTAGATTTTAATAGCTTTAAAATTGAGGTTCTCTGGGTCAATATGACTAGGTACTTGAAAGAAAATGACAAATCTATTACTAGAAAATCAAACATTTTGTTGCTCATCAGAGAGGCAGGGAAAAGATGGCAAATATTGTCTTCCATAAATTTGGAGCTTTGGAAGAGAAGGGGTAATGTGAAGGAGCTCCAAGTTATCTGGAGGAAGGTTATTCTCAGAGTTCAAAGGAATGAAGATTTGGAGTTTCAGAGTTAGAATTGACTCTAGAAACCTTCCAGTTCACGTCATGATACTTGCTCAAGCAAATGTCATCCTAAGGCAATAATGAAAACAGATTCCCCTAACTGTTGATCTCCATCTTTTGCTTGAAAAATTCTAATGAGGTGAAATTTTCTATTTACCAAGAAAACTTATTGTACTTTTCAATGATGCTATAACCCTTTGCTTGCCGTCCACCTTAAATCTGCCTCTCCTCAGCTTCCATCCATTGCTCTTACCTCTGTCTTTCTATCTACCAAGAAAATTTATTATACTTTTCAATGATGCTATAACCCTTTGCTTGCCGTCCACCTTAAATCTGCCTTTCCTCAGCTTCCATCCATTGCTCTTACCTCTGTCAGAGCAAGACAATTTCAGTCATCCCTCCCTCACTGCCTTTTATTTAATTATTTCCATGCATCTTACATTTATTCTTTTTATATTACTTCCTCCTCCTGTATGTATGTGTGTGTGCATATGTATAACCCATTTTTGGGTTTTCTTGGGAAAGATATTGGAATGGCTTGCTATTTTCTTCTTCAGCTCATTTTGCAGATGAGCAAATGGAAGCAAACAGTGTTAAATGACTTGTCCAGAGTCACAGAACTAGGAAAGATGTGAGCAAATTTGAACCCCAGGTCTGGCACACTATCCACTGTTTCACCTAACTTGGCTCACAATGGGTGATGAATAAATGCTTATTATTCAATGATAGCTTGCCTTGTTACCCTTTTTAAATAACATTTTTTCCATACTTGAAGACAGATATACTAATATTACTACTAATAAAATTTTTATGTTGCACTTTAAGATTTACATATTATTTTACAAATATTACTTGATATCATCACAACAGTTTTTAATCCTTATTATACAGATGAGAAAACTGATACATATATTAAGTGTTTTGTCCATAATCATAAGAGCAGTAAATATCTGAGGACATATTTGAACTCTAGTGTTCCTGATTCCAAATTCAGTGCTCTGTCTCTTAAATTTTCTCTTCTCCAGGTTAAACAGCCCTGGATAGAGGCATTCTTGTTTAATCAAGGGGAAATTTCTATTCTAGCTACCTACTGATAGGAAAAACTATTGGTATTGGAAGATAATTGAATAGAATTTATACATAATGTATTTATGCATATGTATATATAATTATATAGCCATCTTTTGACGATATGACTAGAAAAGTATCAATTTCATTTGATAACCAAACTTTGGTAAAGCTTTTTTCTTATGAACAATTAAGATAAACTAAAACACAGAATATCTCTAATATCATAATTAGAGGCAATTTTGACCTTTGCAGATCAAAAAATGGGACAGAATTAAAATTATGAAAGGCAAATATGATTTCAATAAAAAAGCATTCATATGGGATGTCATGGTTTACAATAATATGTAAATGACTAAAGTAATATTTTTAAACATTCATAAGTAATATATCTGTATTATACATAAAATTTTTAAAATGTTTACAAGAACTTTATCCACCCAGGCAGCACAATAATCAATTACTTTCTGAACAAAGAGAACTTTGTACACATTAACAAGATTATGTGATCTACTGTGAGAGACTTGGCTTTTTTCAACAATGTAGTTGCTCAAGGTAATTCCAATAGAGTGGTGATGGAAAGTGCATCTAGAGAGAGAACTGTGGAGACAGAATGTGGATCAAAGGATAGTATTTTCACCTTATTTGGGCTGCTGTTGCTTGTTTTTTTTTTTTTTTTTCTTTCTTGTTTTCTTTTTTTTCCCTTTTCCAGCTGATTTTTCTTGCACAGCATGAAAAATATAGTAATATATTTGCACATATTTAACCTATATAGGATTGTTTGTTGTCTAGGAGAGGGGACAATAAGGGAGGTTGGGAGAAGATTTTGGAATACAGAGTTAAAAAAATGAATGTAGAAAACTATCTTTGCATGTATTTGGAAATATTATTAAAAATCCTAACTGAAAAAAAATCAATTATTTTTCTGGAAAGTTGCCAGGAATGGAAATCAAACTCACTTACTTAGAGTCTGAAGATACTACCCTCTCTCCACTTTCTCTCTGTCTCTGTTTCCCTTTGTCTTTGTCTCTCTGTGTCTTTGTGTCTCTGTGTCTGTCAGTCTATCTGTCAGTCTGTCTGTCTGTCTTTCTCTCTCTCTTGAAAATTAAAATAGTATTTACCCCATTTCCCAGGGATACTTCTTGTTCTTCATTTTTCAAAGATCAGTTATAATTGTGACTTAGCAACTAAGTGAGCCATTTCATTCATTATCTTGGGATGCAGTCAGAGCATGCACCAATAACTGTTTAACAACTGCCCACCACCTCCTCCCCAAAAGAGAATAAAAAAAAATTACAAGGTTATAAAGTTTTATCTGCATTATTTACATATTCATTACTTCTTTAATTCTAGACTAGAGGTGTCAAACACATAGTGATCTATGTGGCTTTATAAGTCACCGTGAAGCCCTCGGGGATACTCACGTACCATGTAATGTCCCTTTTTTTCTGAGTTTGACACCATTGGCCAGACAATCAACAAACAATAAATTAAGTTCTGCCAATTTCCACAGTGTAACTATTCACATTGAGAATTTAAAAATGAATTTTCATATTCAGTTTTAGCTGGCTCCAGCATCCTTCTGAATGTAATGTATCGGGTCTTATTGAATTGAATCTATCAAAGATTGATCAATCTTTTCCTCTTATCTTCTTCTTTATCTTTGATTCTGGTAACAGTCTTCATCTGATTTCTAAACAAAAACAAAAAAGAAAAGCAAACAAAAAACCCAACTTTGTTGTATATGGAGATGGTTTAACATCAATAGCCTGCCCATTTAGTGATGAATTATTACTCATAAGAATCCACAAAACAAAGAAAAATATAAAATGGCATTTAGCCTCATGCAACCCCCATTTAGAAACAGTGATAAAACAAAGTGTTGAAAGAATGATAGGACTCACAAGATTTTAAAATGTCTATTGTTAGGTAAGCTATTAGTCCTCTCAGTGTGAAAGGTGCTTGTCCAATAATTAATGAGGAGACATGTTACTGGAAGAATGAGATGACATTATGACATTCTTAAGATAAATGGAACTAGAAGAAAAAGAAAGTAAGTTGAAACTACATAGAAAGCTGACTCATAGGTTTTCTTTGGTGAGGTAAATAAAGAAGCTGGCAGAATTGGTTCTATCATATGCCCAAAGGCAACCAAATGCATTATTTTATGGAACAATTAGTCAATTCATCTGGCAGTACTGATGATGAATGCTTACAAAAAGTACACCATGAAAATATGCAAATAATTGCAGCTTGTTGGCCAATATCTGCTTCACTGATATAAGAAATACAGAAATGAAAAATGATTAGCTCATTTTTAAATTGAATGAATATGTCAGAATGCATACAAAACCTGAAGTCAGAATGTAAATTAAATATATGAATATGGGTATTTATAGATAAATCTATACCTCTTCCAAATTATGGTACAGAATTAGCTTACAAATGAAAATTTTGATTTGGAAAAAAGAGAACTACCTGGTGAAATTACAATCATTTCTAAAATAAACACACTAAATCAATTACAAAAGATAACAAAGGTCTGGAAACTGCCCTGTTCAGCCCTATTCACTCTTTGCCAAAGTGACAGACTATGGTAATGAAGAGCAATGGTGGTTTAAAATACTTACTTAGTTGCAAAATCTTTTGAAAAAGAATTATCAAAGATTATGTAAAGTATCATCTGATAAAACTGTAGGAAGCACAAGGGGAAAAAAAAAAGCCAAAGCACACAAGTTTAATGAAATCTTGGTCAGAGAATCAATGAAGCAAAGTCATCTTAAGGATATTTCATATAAAACTAAAAAGAGAGCCAAAGATAAAAAAAAGAAAAACATCTGCTTTTTTAATAGCAAACTTTTCATTAGCAAGGACAGTGAAATCGCTACATTTAGGTTCTGAAATCTCAGTGCTAAATATGCTATGCAAGAAAATAAATGGAAATGACAATGAAGGGGAAAATAAAGATGAGAAAAACAACTAGATTAGACTAAATAGTTTTGAGGGCCTTAAGGAATCAATTTTCCTTTCTGGCTTTTAGAATCTCTAGTTTCTTTCAAAACTCAGTCTGTTGAATTTTTTTTTAATATGAGGCTTTACTGATCTTTCTAGTCTTGACTTTATATGTATGTACCTGTACATATGATATATGTGTATATATGTGTGTATGTATTATCTCCCTAGATAGAATATAAAATCATCATGGATGAGATTGTTTCTTTTTATATTTATATCTACAGATTGAGGCAACCTTCTTTTTCCATTGTAAACAATTAATAAATTTTGAATGATTTCTATAATTGAATATATAAAGTATATCATAAACATTCAGATATTATTAATACCAAAATAGTGAAACAATTAAAAGAATCAGTAATTCCAAAAGAATCAATAAGTATTTATATCTGTTATGAGCTGGGCACTCTGCTAGACAGGATAGAAATGAGAAGATGAAATAATTCTTAATGATAAGGAGCTTATATTCTCATATGTAAGGGGAAAAAGGAAAGAAGGAAGGATGAAAGGAAAGAAGGAGGGAAAGAAGGAAGAAAGGAAGGAAGGAAGGAAGGAAGGAAGGAAGGAAGGAAGGAAGGGAAAGAGGAGAGGAAGAGAAGGAAGGGAAGGAGGAGAGGAAGAGAAGGAGGGAAGGGAGGGAAAAAGAAAAGAATGAATCAAAGGAAGGAAGTGAAGGATAGAATAGGGAAGGAGGAAGGGAAGGATAAAGGGAAGGAAAAAATGAAGGAAGGAGAGAAAGAAGTGGTCATTTATTAAATGCCTGTTATGAGATATGCACTGTGCTAATTGCTTTATAAATATATCACTTTACCCAAACCCATAATTGCTGTTAGTTATGTGTTATTATCTGCATTTTATAATTGAGGAAACTAAGGCAGACAAAAGACTTATCCAGAGTCATATAAGTAACTGTCTGAGATTGTGTTTGAATTCAGATCTTTCTGATTTCATGCCAAGAACTCTCTCCTTTGTGCCATTTATTTGGGGAAGGCAACATTTATATATGAAAATATATGTAACATAGATTAAAAAAAGAATACAAATGAACACAAGATACCTAATGAAAAGTAGTTAGGAAAGGAAAGTATAATTACTTGAGAATATCCAATTTTTCAAGAAGAAAGTGGAACTTGAGTTATTGTCCCAAAGGAAAGAGATACATTGCATGAGATTCAAATGAGAAGGGCATGGGTGGATACCATACCTGGAGATGAGGGATGAAATGCTATGCATGAAGTACAGAGACAAGACCGAATGTATCAGTCATAGAGTTTGATAAAGAAAGTAATTTATAATGAGGTTGGGAAAATAATAAAAATAACAACAACAACAACAATATAGTGCTTTAAGCTTTAGAGAACACACAATTCTCTCCATACACACACTACACGCAGAGTGTATGTGTGTCATATGTATATATAACAGTAGTCCTTTATCAGTTTTGCTGTAAGTAAAAAATGAGATGGTATAAATATAGACATCTCTTTCATATATATCTATATATCTCTATCTATATCTATATATCTATATATCTATGAGAGAGAAAGAGAAAGAAAAATAGAGAGAGAAAGGTGAGAAAGAGAGAAAGAGGAGAGAGATACAGACACACACACACACACACACAAAGAGAGAGAGAGAGAGAGAGAGAGAGAGAGAAAGAGAGAATGTTAGTTTATGGCAAAACTGAGTAGAAAGGGACTATTGTTATACCTGTTTTGCAGATGGAAAAGCTTATGTTGAGAAAGTTTTATCATATAACTAGTATGTATCTGAGCCAGGATTTGAATTCAGGTCTTCCTAACTTGTAATGGGCCAGAACTCTGGAGAAAGGTGTTAACTCAATGGAATTTATAAGACAATGATTATCTAGTTTAGCATGGTAATTAATAATTCTCCATTCAGTACAGGTACTTAGTGCTTAATATAGTTCTATAAGATTCATCACTACAATGATATAATTATAAGAGAGTATATAAGAACCAACAAGGACTGGAGGTGAGATATTCATTCCATCTTCCAACACCATGGTGGCTGGCCTTTTCTCCTGCTTCCCGCACTGAGACCAAGGACTGTATGAAGGGCCTCCAGAAAGCTAGCTAGCGGAGCCCCAGGCAAGGAGACAATAAAGAATTTGAACTTTATCCCTGGACATTCTCATGGTGATTACTCTGCTGAAAGAAGGCTGGTCCAAAGACCTCCAGAAAAACAACCAGGACACTACACTAACTCACACAATATCTATGTACAACACATGTTGTTTTGTGTTTTGAGTCATTTTTCAATTATATTTTACTCTTCATAACTGTATCTGATATTTTTGGGGGCAAGGATACTGGAATGGTTTGCCATTTTTATTTTCCAACTCATTTTACAGATGTGGAAACTGATTAGGATTAATAGGATTAAATGATTTGTCCAGGGTCACGCAACTACTTTCTGAGATCAAACTACTATTTGAAGTCACAAAAATGAATCTTCTTGACTCTAGGTCCATCATTCTATTCACTGTGCCACTTAGTTGTCTGAATGTGCGCATGTATGTATCCACACTACTCTACTCCCTTATTTTGTCTCTTCAGTACCTGTACAGTACTTGGAACACTTGGTGGTGGTGTTCAGTCATGTCCAACTCTTTGTGACCCACTTTGGGGTTTTGATTTGCTATTTCCTTCCCCAGTTTATTTTACAGATGAGCAAACAGAAGCAATCAGAGCTGTGTGACTTGCCCAGGATCACATAAGCAGTGGGTTTCTGAGATCAGTTTTGAACTCAGGAAAATAAGTCTTCAAGAACGCAAGGATAGCACCCTATCCACCGCACTATCTAGCTTCTCCAAAGTCATTGTTTAATAAATATTTGCTGTCTTGACTTGTCTGGGATGGCCAATGGTTTCTGTTACTTTCTGTGTGGCAAGATAAGTAAATACTGATTCTATTCTATACAGGGCTGAGGGAGAGTGACATAAGTAAAATTTATTGTAACTTAACAGTCAAGAAATCAGTCCAGGGTCAAGAAAGGGATCTGGGCACTACCTATATACCATATGATTTTGTGGTGCTTGTTGTTTTTTATAGTATCATTGTTCATCATTTTTTATCAATTGCAAAAATAAGTGAATTATAAAAAATAATTATATACAAAATTCTGCCAATAAGCCAATATAGATGATAAATCAAAGAACTACTAATTAAAATTTGATGAATTTCATATAATTCTATTTAATGCAATTTTTATATCTATATGTCTATAAATATTAAATGCACACACAATTCATAATAATGTTTTATGATTTTTTGCTGTGAACCAAGTTTTTCTGAGTATTCCTACTTCTACATAAAAATTAGCTTCTGTAGTTTGACAAGATGATAATCCAGTTTCATCTTATTACGCATAGTTCTAATTTCTCTTAATTTCTCTCTTTTTTTTTAATGTAGGATTTTTGAATACAGTTGCAATTTGGGAAATTGCTATTAAATTTTATCATAGTATAATTTGTGTTTTATTTTTAAAAAGCATTCTTTAATTAAAAGGAATGTCATATAAATATATATGTATGTTTATTGATATTTCTATGTATATATAATTTACTTTGAAATAGGTTTTTAATGATAGTTTTTAGTTTCAAATGAATAAGATTTTATGTCAAAATTAAATACGTTTAAATAATAATTTGGAAAAACAAAATCAGCATCAGTTTAGTTTAATATTAAACACATTGCTTTTGGGAAGTGTTGTGGTTTGGGAAAAACTGTTGTCTATACTCAATGCCTCCATCTCCTCTCCACTCACTTATTCTTAAAACTTTTGTAATGTGATTTCAGGCTTCACAACTAAAATAAAATTTTAAAAATTCCCCATAATTATCCTAAATCTCTGCTGTAGTTTTTTTGTCTGCCTCCTCCTTTCCCTTCCCCCTTTCTTCTCTCTCCTCCTCCCTCCTCTGTCCTCCCCTGCTTTCTTCTCCTCTCCTTCCTTTTCTTTACACTTCCTCACCTCTTCCTTCTTCTCCTCTCCTCCTCTCTGTCTTCCTCTCCCCTCTTTCCTTTCCCTCTGCCTTCCACTCCACTCCTTTCCTTCCCTCCCCTCTTCATTCCTCTCTTCCCCTCTTCTCTGTCCCTTCTTTTCCTTTTCTCTCCTTTTCTCTCTCTTCCTCTCCTCTCCCCTCCTTTTCCCTCCTCCTCTCTTCTCCCTTCTTCTTTTCTCCTCTTCCCTTTTCTCTCGCTTTCTCTCCTCTCCTCTCACTCCTCTCTTACCTTGTCTCCTCTCTTGTTCTCTTGCTTTTTACTCAGAGGCCAAAAATTTAAACGATCATTTCATTGCCAATGATAAAATGACTCATGTTTAAACTTCCTTGAGTTCTACATCCCAACTGTCTATTGAACATCTCGCATTGGACTGAACATTCGTTGTCCCAGAGATACCCTTAACTTGATATGTCCAAAATAGAACTTAGAAAGCACTTTCTTTTCTGTCCTTTTTTCTGCCAAGGGAACCATAATTCTTTCAGATTTCCAAGCCTACAATATAAGTGCTGTCCCTGACTCTTTATTCTCTCTCACCCCACTTGCACAATCACTTTCCAGTGCTTGCTGTTTTAAACTTCATAATGTCTCCTACATTCTGCATTCACTCTGCTTGTACACACACACACACACACACACACACACACACACACACATATAAAATCACATTAGTATAATCACATCACTTATTTCCTAGAAAGTTGCAATGGACTCTTAATTGGTTCTCTTGAATCAAGTCTTCCTCCGTTCCAATCCTTCTTTCACATACCTGCCAAAGTAATTTTCTTTAAGCAAAGATATTATCATGTAACCCCCTCTCCTTTAAAACTCAATAAACTCAAATGATTCTCTATTACTTCTACTATAAAATATAAACTCTTTTCGTTCATTTTTAAATACTTGTACAATATTCACCTTCCCATATTCTATGGACCACATAAGTGGTCCTTCTCTCCATTTCTCACATATGCTATTTCATCACCTATCTCAGTGATCTTGACCATCCCTCATTCCTGGAAGATGACATCAGCTCATTGAATTTCTTCAAGATAAAATTAAGCATCACCTTCTTCATTAAACCTCTTCTGATCCCTCCAACTGCTCATATCTTGATTTTGTGCCTTATATTTATGTGTGCATTCTTGTTTGTATGCATATATGTGTGCATATACATATTTGCCTAGAAATAACATGTACACATATACATGTGTGCACATATGTGTGCATATATACATATATCATTTATATACATTTATGTAGGTACAGCTGAATGGTGTATATTGTCCTAAAAGAATGTAAATTCTGTGAGCATAGAGACAGTTTCATTTTTTCCCATTGCATTTCAAGTACCTACACATAGTTGACACTAAATAAATGCATAGTGATTGATAAATTGATCAAATGAATTATTCTAAATCCCATGAAAAATAAGCATCCTATATGAGATTTGAATCTAGGTCTTCTGTCTCCTGAATCAGGGTTCTTTATTTTACTATACTACCTTCTTGGTAGCTCTCTACTACTGAGGATTTTCTTGCTTTCCTAAATTTATCACCCCCTTTTATTCACAAAATGAAATATAATTAACTTGATAGGAAATATTGAAACAATTAACTTTGCTTTGAAACTATATTTAAATAAATTAATTTTAGTATTTAAAATGTCATAGCAACTCTTTTTTTATTCCCTCTAATTGTCTCCTAGGATTTTTGTCCATTCCTAGTCTCATTTTATCTTATTTGGCTATAGTTAACAAATAAAATATAAATAAATATTTATAAAATAAATATAATAAATTCCTTCTACCTTCCTCTCTTCCTTCCTCCCTCCCTTCCTCTCTTCTTTCCTTCCTCCCTCTCTTCCTTCCTTCCTTCCTTCCTTTTTTTCCCATTCCTTCCTTCTTCACTTCTTCACTTCTTCAGCTGTATCATTCAGGTCCAATTCTTCATAACCCCATTTGAGATTTTCTTGGCAAATACACTGGAGTGGTTTGCCATATTTTCCCCCCAAGTAGATTAAAGCAGAGAAGTGAGGTGATAAAACCAACCTTACCAGTAAGTGACTGAGAATGGATTTGAACTCAAATCTGACTCCAGGTTCAGTGCCTCTATCCACTAATCCATTTTGCTGCCCTTGTACATAGTTGGTTCTAAAAAATGTTTATTAATTTACTGACTTAGTTACTTCTCTCTCTACCCAGACCACCCTGTAAAACTGAAAATGGCAGGATTGATCACAGTTTCCTTGGGTGAATGGATTTCCTCAAAAGAGACTTTCAAAACTGACTACATGACAGCTGTGCTCTTTACCAAATGACAATCACTTAAAAAGTAAGTTCTTCAGTTGGGGTAGAGGGTGTATTGAGGGAAAACTAGTACCTCAGGTGTGAGGACTACTGAACCCTTTTTGGGGCTGATTTCCAGATTTATTATCTGCCCGATCCACCTAACTCTTACCTGAGGCTCCAAAAAGCTCTAGCATGTACAGTAATCATATTCTGGTAAACTGTTTCAACAGATGAGCTAAACTAGATTGAAGATCACCAAGAGATCTCAAACCCATTGGTCAGTTAAAAGGTTGTCTACCCTAAGCATAGGAAGACTTCCCCAGTGAAATGTGGGGGTGAGAACAATTTGTTGTAATGATCCTAAAGGCAGCTGAAGCAGGTGCTCTCGGGTGCTTGGAGCTCTATTAGACATCACATATGTCAGAACCATTCACTGTATTGGAAGCTATCATCAATATATTTGATTCTGTCTTGCCACTGGATTGTGATGACTCTCGAAGAGAGAGTAAAGTCAACAACTTTGTACAACTGTGCCTCACTTAAATTCAATTTATGTGTGAATAAAAAGACAATACCCATAACGTTTTTACCATTTTCACCTGTCTCAAAGGGTTGAGGTGACCGACAAGTGATAAAGCAGCAGATGAGGATGCATTAGAAGCTGTAGTCACAACCCTACACACATGAAAGCAAAACCATAGCCTTGTCTTCTTACTTGAAATAGCATTGGGATTTGGCAACCCCAGAGCGACCTTTTAAGGGCCATACTGCACACCTCCTGGTATGAAAAAGGGGATGGAAAAGGTGCCTTAAATTTTTTCTGCTTACCTACTCCTCACCTGTTTATCAAGGCAGATCTTCGACTCTCCAGCGAAAACAACAACAAAACACAAAACTTTGACAAAGGTGATTCAACTCACCATCATTACAGTGAATGTACATAAACTTATAGATTACACAGAATCTAGTGGAACTAAAAACTGAATGACTCTTGTTACACGAGAATTTAGCAGGTCACATCTAAATAATAGCCCTGGGTGAAATAAGGCTGGAAAACAATTTAGTAAAGTTAGAGCTGGATGGATATACTTGATTTTTTTAAGTAAAAAGGAACACCATGAAGCTGGCAGAAATTTTGCAATAAAAACCAATCTAGTCAACAAACCTTTGATATATCTATCAACAGGAATGGACAGGCTAATGACAAGGTGATTGCCACTCTTAGGAAAATACCACACTGCCATTATCAGTGAGTATGCTCTCATCGTGACAAACCCTGATGAAGTGAAAGAGAACTTTTATGAAAACTTGGAGACCCTTTTCATCAATGTGCCAAAAGAGAAGACGCTTGTAATTCTGGGTGTCTTTAATGCTAGTGTAAGTTGAGACTATCAGACGTGGCAGGGAGTCATTGGGAGAAATGGAGTTGGAAAAGCAATAGCAGTGGTCATTTACTACTGAAGACTTGTGCATCTATGGACTTCTCGGCATCAGCACTGTCTTCTGTTTGTATAAATGCAATAAAACTTCATTCTTTCAAAAGCATTGATATGTAATAGGCTATCTCACCTCAAGAACAGACAGAAAAGAATGTTAAAATGATGAAAGAAATGTGTACTAGTTATCAGAGACTCATCTTCTCCAACCTAAATATTCATATTCATCCCTAAGACAAAAATGACTATCAGAAGACTTAATGTCAACAGATTACAGAGCTTCTCTGAAAAGGAACAGTTTGTCACTAATTTGGAAGGGAAAGTTGATTCAACACATAATTGTGAACAGTGGAGATGCAGGATTCTTGGTACAGTAAAAAGGCAAATGAAATTCAGTTTTACCCTGATAGTTACAATCCAAAGCATTTTCATGATGCCCTGAAGAATCCTTTTGGGCCAAAGATACATGGCACATCTCAATTACTTAGTGCAGATGAAACCATATTGATTAGTAATTAGGACATGGTCCCAGAGAGATGTGCTGGACACTTCCATGATATTTTCAATAGATTCTCATCAATCAAAACTGAAACTACTGACCATTTATCTCTGTTTAAAGCCAATCCTTCTCTACACAAATTTCCAGCTGAGGAAAATGATTAGGTTCCTTTCCTGTGGCAAAGGACCTGGTGCTGATTCTATTCCAGCTGAGATTTATAAATTGGGGGGTCCATTGCTAATACAGAAGCTAACTAAAATTTTCTGGATTAATTGGGAAGAGAAGATTATTCCCTAAAAATTCAATTATTTCTCCATCACTCATCTATATGAAGGTAAAGGAAATAAATTTGTTCTGTGACCATCACAGGGGCTCTCTCTAGTTATTGCTAGTAAGATTTTTGGCAAAGTCGAAGATGGTCAGCTACCTGAGAACCAGGGTGGCTTTAGAAAGGGATGGGGAACAATCAAAATAGCATTTGCTGTCTGACAACTCCAGGAGAAATACTAGAAACAGAATGGAAGCCTATATATAACATTGGTTGATCTCACCAAGACTTTTGACACTGTCAATTAAGAGAGTTAATGGAAAATTATGTCAAAATGTGGGTGCCCAGAGAAGTTCATCTGTATTATATATCAATTTCATGATGGCATTATTACCCAGGTTCTGGAGAATGGAGATCCCTGTTACAAGTAGTGAAAAAAGACTGTGGACTTGTTTCCATGCTTTCTAACATGTCTTTTTTTTTCCCAACCATGTCATCAAATTTCTTCAAGAAGGACTAATACAACATCAAGGTCAGGTATTGCACTGATGATACATCTTCAATCTGAAAAAGTAAAAGTTAAAAATAAAAAGGAGCAAGTATTAATGGAAGCTTTTTTCTTCATAGATGATCATGCACTCAATTCAAAATATTGATCTATTCTCTGCTACTTGTGCTAATTCTGGCCTACAATCAACACCAAGGTTTTCCACTAGTCAGCACCACACCAACAACATGTAGAACCATTGGTTTCAGCAAACAGTCAGAAAAAAATAATACAAGGTCACTCTTAAGATCTCTCTTAAGAACTTTGGCATGAATTTCATGGCATGGGAGACACTGGAACAGACCTACCAGCATGATGTGCCCTCATCAGAGAAGGTGCTGTGCTCTATGAACAAAGCAGAATTGAATTAGTTTAAAAAAAAACCCAAGATACACAAATTTGGAAAATCCACCACAAATTTTCACATGGATTATTTATACCATACCTGTGGTAGAGCATTACAAACTCAAAATGCCACAAGCAAATGCAATATAATGTGGCTCTAACATAGGGATGACATTTTGGTTCTTTGCAAGGATGAAGTACAAGGATTAATACTACCACCACCACCATGTATGTCCTTCAGATAGTATTATGCTATTTTACTGCTAAAGATACTGAGGTCCAGAAAAGTTAATTACTTCCCATAAGCATTCACACCTACGGTATGCCAGAGACAGTATATAAATTTAAGATTTTGATGTATTCAATCCATTATTGTACATTGTTAATTCAAGTTATTCCCATTTATTACTAATCACCATTTCTAGTCCCATATACTATTCAACAGAGGGGCTTACTGGAACTAGGAATCTGCAATAAAGTTGAAGGACAAGTCAATAAACAGAATCACTTCACAGTCAATGTGCTACATCTTTCAATGATAATAACTTGTATTTTTTAGCATTTGATGTGTACAAGGCACTATTCTAAGCACTTCAGTTATTATCTAATTTGATGCTTACAACAATCCTAAGAAGTAAATGCTATTATTATCTCCATTTTACAGATGAGTAAACTGAAGCAAATAGGATTTAAATAACTTACGGATTCTTTTGTCATTGTTTACTCATTTTGGGGGGATTTTTTTCCTTTCTTTTTAATTTGAATTCTGCTGTCAGAGTAGAAGGGACACTGTCTTAAGCTTCTTGTGCCAGGTGCTGCAGCCTCTGGCTTTTTACCTGGTACTGTTACTTTGAAGTCCACAGGGTGCCTTTGTGTCTGGAAGCATCACTTAGGGGATGTGGTGGGGGGGTGGTGCTACTGGAGATCATAGAAATCTGGCAGCTTACCTGATGCTAAACTGGAATCTTAGTGGTAACGTCTGGACTTTGGAGTTCATGTCTTTGCCCAACGCTATGCTGAAGCAAGAGGCTGTTCTTAGAGTTGGAGTCTGTCCATTCCTCCAACTATGCCATGACAGCTGTGAAATGGGGTAGGATGGGGGTCTTGATATTGGTGTTTACCTGCTACATTACAGTATGGTTCAGGATCTACAGCTGGTTTGTTGAGGTGGCTGGCAGTTTCTTGTTCTGGATTATGTTCCTCTTTTACTTAGTAAGAAAGACTTTTCCTGTCAATTTTCCAAGTTTCTTGGGCTAAAAAATTGTTTCATCCAATCTTTTTGCTGGTTTTTCCAAGATTTGTTTATGCTATATAAATTATATATATTTATTTGTGTGCTATATTTTTGTTATTTGGAAGTGAATGTGAGAACAGTACAGTGATTCACCACTTACTTCTCAATCTTGGTTCCTAGAATTCTGTATTGGTGTTTAATATCAAGTCCATAATAACTTTTTTTTTTTTAAGTTGAGAGGAAGAAGTTGGATGAATAGCTGAGACAACACTGGCAAAAACATATTTGTAAGAAGTGGAGATAAAAACAGAAATTACATCTTCACAATGACCAATTATTCTGAACAAAACTCGTAATCAGAAGAATTTACATAAAACCTATATCCAGTGAGAAAAAAAAATATTGGCATCAACAACAAAAACACCAAATAAAGGATCAGTTTGCTAATCTGTAGACTTATGGGATTGGACTAGATGACATCTAAAATTGCTTCTACCTTTAAATCGATGATTCTATTTATTGGAAATTTAACTTTGCATATGCTTCTATGCGTTGCATTGGGAATATAAAGAAATATAAGATGTATTAGCAAAATCATATTAAATAATGGAAAGAAGACTTGAAGTTGAATCCTAAGCTTAAAAAATAAAGTAAAAAAAAAAAATCCTTGGGCTCATGAGTTTTATAGTCTAATGGGAGAGACAATGTGTGATGATTGTGTATTTAAAATCAGTCGGAGTCAGGAATTCAGATTAAGGGAAAAATCTTCAGTCTTTAATCTCAGTAGAGGTGAAGAAGGATTGCGATAGCAATATGGGCAGACAGAAAGCCAGTTAGCACAGGGGGATTGGAGGTGAAGGGCAGTCGCGATAGCAATGTGAGCAACTGTTACAAGACATCAGCCAGCAGTCTCTCTGCTTCCCTTTCCACTCCCCTGCCTCCACCCAGCAGAATTGTCATTTCCTATACAACACATCAGGACTTGCACAAAGAGTGGGCGGGGCCATTCTTTCTCCAAGCATATATATTAATAGAGTATGGTCCAATTACTATTTAGCCACACGTTCTTGGGATCTCAGTGCATCAACTCAAGCCTCAGCCCATTACAACAATGTGCAAACAAATCTGTAATACACACACACACACACACACACACACACACACACACACACATATATATATATACATATACCATATATATATACATATACATATATATGTACATATATATACAAAATAGGGAAAATTATGCAGAAGGACAAATTAGAGTTATGAGGATCAGGGAAAAGTTTCTTGTGAAAACTGAAGTTTTATCTGGGACCTGAAGCAATTCAGAGAATCCAGGAGGTAGAGATGACTCTGAACAAGACATTTCTGAGGCTTTTTTTTTTTTTTGTCAAATAATGGGGTTGCATATGATGACATGTAAAGGTTTTCTCAATTTGAATCTGTGATCCAATGTTTCTTGCCATCAAGACACGCAATATTCTATTCCTCTCTGGTGAATACAACATATTCAGGAATAAACAACATATTTTAAGAATGGGGTTGATGAACTAATGAGTTTTCAATAACCAACATGATCCATCCTGGAAATCATCATGAGGAATAGCTGAAAAAACTGGGTATATGTATATCAATTAGAATCATAGAATCAGATAGATTCAGAATTATTTAGCTGATCATACTAAAGAATAGCAATTAATGTTTCAATGTAGTGGGGCAAGAGAGCTCTATTAGAGAACAGACATCTGTAATTATGCTTTTATTTAATTAAAAATATTACTGTCTTGGATAAAAGCATAGGTGACATAGTTATCAAATTTGTACATGACACAAAGTAGAGGAGAGTTATTACTATGAATAACAAAGTCAGAATTTAAAAGAATTTAGTAGGTTAAATCATTGGACTGAATCTAATAAGATAAAATTCAGTAGGGAAATATAAGATACTACATTTGGGCATAAATAATCAGCTTCACAAGTACAATATGGTTGGTGCAGTTAAAGAGCAATTATTCTGAAAAAAAAGATGAAGGATTTTGTGAATTTCATCATGTTAACACTAATAATAATGATTAATAATAATAATCTGATAAACATTCAACAGATATTTATTAAGCACCTATTGAAGGTCAGTCATCATGTTAAATGATGAGCATCAGATGAGATGAATCTCAATCTGATGATGAGTTAGGGAGGAATCTAACCCAAACATGTGAAGACTTCACTTAGTGAAATCGGTGTATAAAAACAATTGTTCCAACAAACATGAAGGTGTCTAGAGCAAACTCTGTGGAAGGTTCAGAGCTTGGTCAGGTATCAAAAATTCCAAGGTTAGACTTCTAGGAGAAAAGATGACAGAAGAGATAGTAAATCCCCACAATTCTTTCATATTTACCTCCAAACAACCATAAAATAGCACCCTGAAACACATACTCAAACAGCAAAATCAGCAAAAGAGGAGGTGAAACAATTTTCTTTTATTCCAAGATACTTAGAAGATTGCCAAGAAAGTTTTATTTCACTTTGTAAAAAAGTTTGTTTTCAGGACAAAGAAGCATCCAAGCAGGTCAGCAGTAAAGCCCATCTCAGCAAACCAACTGTAGATCCTGAGTCCCACTATAGTATAGTAGCCAAACTTAAAAACCAGCCAACCCCCTCCCCAAAAAAATGCTTCAGCATAGTCAGGGGAATAGGCAGATTTCAGCTCTGGGAACCACCATATGCTTCAGCAAAGCCCTGAAAAAAAGCACCTATAAAATGCCAGAGCACCATGTACTTCAATGTAGTCCTAGGCAATGAAGAAACAATCCTCTGGACTCACCATACACCAGACATAAGCACTGAGATCCTGTGATGTTCTCTTCTTTTGCATAATATATGATTCTCTCTCAGAGCAGGTTTCTTGGGGACTGTGTCTCCCAGAGTGCTCTGTGTCTGGCCCTAAGAGCTTCTTGCTTATATGCTGTTCACTGAGTACACACCAATCATTATATCACTGGGAAACCATTATTTGTTGTAGGATTAAATCAATTCTAAACTAGATTTAAACATTGTCTCCTCAATTCCACTTAGTACCTTGTTTCAAGTTCTGGCCCATAACATTTCCTTGTAAGATCAGATCAATCATACTGAACCATGCTAAATTAGGCAACTGACTTATCCCTTTGTAAGGATTCTAACAAGACCCCAGATCAGCTGCCCTAAAAAAACTGCTAGAACTCAATGGCCTTCAGCAGCATCAGTAAACCACCATTTCACCCCTCACTGCAGTACCAAACACAAGGGTCTTCTGTATACCTCATAGAAACATCAGTACAGCACCAGAAAAATAGCCAGCACCTGAAATAAGGAGTCTGAGGCAATGCTCCTTCCACCCCAGCTGCAGTGTTCAAATTTGAAAAAAAAAAAAAAAAGATAAGAGGCCAAAAAAAAAAATGAGGAAATTCAGCAACAATAATAACAAGAATCTGACTATAGAAAATTATTGTGGTGACAGAGAATATCAAGACAAATTCAGATGTGTACATTAATGTCAAAACATATATGAGCAAAGCCACAAAGAAAATTGTGGGAAGTGATCTGAAACTCAGAAAGAACTCAAAAAAGAGGTTAAAAAAGCTTAAAATCATGTAAGAGAAGTAGAAGAAAACTTGAGAAAAAATAAGAATGATGTAAGAGAATTATGAAAAAATAATAAAAAACGTGGAAAAAGAAAACAACTCTTTAAAAAGCATAGTTGGCCAAGTAGAATAGGAAGTACCAAACCTAACTGAGGAAAACAACTCCATAAAAATTAGAACTGGGTGATGATGCCATGAAACATCAAGAATCAATCAAATAAAATCAAAATAATGAAAAATTAAAAGAAAATATAAAACATCACATTGTAAAAATAATTGACCTGGAAAATAAATACAGAACAAATAATATCAGAATAATTGTAGTATCTAAAAGCCATAATCAAAGTGAGACCCTGGACAGCACCTTTCAAGAAATTATCAAGGAAAATTGCCCTGAAATCCTGGAACCAAAGGGCAAAATAAGCAATGAAATGATGTACTTATCACCCCAGGAAAGAGATCCCAAAATAAAAACTCTAAGGAACCTTCTAGCTAAATTTCAGAAATATCAAGCCAAGGGAATCATACTGTTAAGTATTCATTTCAAATATTAGGGATCCCCAATTAGAATTACAAAGGACTTAACAGCTGCAGTGTAAAAGGACTGAATATCATGGAACATGATCTTTAGGGAGGCAAAGGAGCTATTTGCTACAATCAAAAATTCTCTACCTAGCAAAAGTAAGTATAATACTTCCAGGGAAAAAATGTTCATTCAATGAAATACAAGGATTTCAAGCTTTCAGAAGGAAAAGATAAAAACTGTATAAAAAATATTAATCTCCAATAACCTTCAAGAGAAGCCTAAAAGGGTAAAACCAGAAAAGAAAACATAAGAGATTCAATGGAACTGAACAGTTTATATCCCTACATGGGGAAATGATATTTGTCATTCTTTAAAAATTTATGAATAATAATATGTGTACAGGGAATATACATAAAGATATGGGTAAAAAGTGAATTTAAAGAAATGATAAAAATACAATGAAAGAATGAAAAAGAGGGATACACTTGGTACAGAAGAAAAGATGAGGTATTGTAGGGTAATTGTTTCACATGAAGAGGTACAAAAAACTTATTACAGTGGAGGGAATGATGGAAGGATGGGCAATAGACATTGCTAAAATCTTATTCTCTTCAGCATTTGCTCATAAAGGCAATAGTATACACAATTAGTTGATTATAAGTGACCTATTTTACTTGATAGAAAGTAGAAAGTTATAAGGTAAAGTAAATAAGGAAGAACTTGTATAAGAGAGAGCATATGGGACAGATGTTTGACAGAAGCAAAACAATGTGAAGAGGGAAAAAAGGAAAGGAGAGAGGATAAACTGAAGAAAAATAGGATGAAGAAAAATACATAGTTAGTAGTCATAACTTTGAAAGTTGATGGAAAAAGAGAGCAGAGTGAATTAAAAAAGAAAAAAAAAACAGAATCCTACAATATGATGTTTACAAGAAACACATTTGAAGCAGAGAACAATACACAGAATAAAAGTGAGGGGCTAGAGAAGGATCTATTAGGCTTCAATTAAAGTTATAAAAGTAAGGGTAACAATCCTGACCTTAGATAAAGCAAAAGCAAAAATCAACTAAATTAAAAGAGAAAAAGAAGAAAACAACTTTTTTTTACACTTAATAGCATTTTTTTCCAATTAAATATAGAGATAGTTTTCAATATACATTTTTGGTAAGATTTACAATTCCAAATTTTTCACCTTCTCCTTTCTTCCCTCTTTAAAGCAGCAAGCAATCTGATATAGGGTAGATGTGTAAAATCATCCTAAACATATTTCCATATCAGTTATATTCTGAAAAAAAAAAACAAGAGCATTGAAAAATGGGGAAGAAAGAAAACAAATTTAAAAGAAAAATGAAAATAGTATCCTGTGATCTATATTCAAAGTATACAATTCTTTCTCTGGATGTGGATTGCATTTTCCGTACAAATCTTTTGCAATTTTCTTGAGTCATTGTATTGCTGAGAAGAGTGTTGGTCATCACACAATGTTGCTGTTACTGTGTACAATGTTCTCCTCCTTCTCTTCACTTCATTATCTGTTCGTGTAAGTCTTTCCAGACTTTTTCTGACATGTCTACTTATAATTTCTTATAGCACAATCGTATTCCCTTACATTCATGTACAAAACATTGTTACCCACTTTCCAATTGATAGACATCCTTTCAATTTCTAATTATTTGCCACCATAAAAAAAGAGCTACTACAAATATTTTTGTACATGTGGATCCTTTTCCATTTTTTATGATCTCTTTGGTATACAGACCTAGTAGTTGCATTGTTTGGTCATCGTGTCCACACAGTTTTGCATTTCTTTGGGCAGAATTCTGAATTGTTCTCCATAATGATTGGATTAGTCCACAACTTCACCAATACTGTATTAGTGTCTCAGTTTTTCCATAGTCCTTCCAACATTTATCATTTTTTCTGCCATAATACTCAATCTGATATATGTGAGGTCAGAGTTATTACAATTTGCATTTATCTAATCAATATGATTTAGAGAATTTTTTCATAGGTTTATAGAAAGGTTTGATTTTGTCATATAAAAACTGTCTGTTCATATCCTTTGGCCACATATCAATTGGGGAATGATTTTTATTTTTATAAATTTGACTCATCCATATATTTTAGAAATGAGGCTTTTATTAGAAAAAGTGGCTGTAAAAATTGAAGAAACTATGTCTTACAATGAAGTAACATCAATATTCAACATATATGCACCAAATGATTTAGAATCCAAATTTTTAAACAAATTCAGTGGGTACACACCAGTCAGATTGGCTAGATAGATTGGAAAGACAATGCAGAATGTTGGAGGGGATGTGGGAAAACAGAGACACTGATACATTGTTGGTGGAATTGTGAACACATCCAGCCATTCTGGAGAGCAATTTGGAACTAGGTTCAAAAAGTTATCAAACTGTGCATACCCTTTGAACCAGCACTGTTTCTACTGGGCTTATACCCCAAAGAGATACTAAAGAAGGGAAAGGGACCTGTATATGCCAAAATGTTTGTGGCAGCCCTGTTTGTAGTGGGTAGAAGCTGGAAAATGAATGGATTCCCATCAACTAGAGAATGGTTGGGTAAATTGTGGTATATGAATGTTATGGAATATTATTGCTCTGTAAGAAATGACCAGCAAGATGAATACAGAGAGGATTGGCGAGACTTACATGAACTGATGCTAAGTGAAATGAACAGAACCAAGAAATCATTATATACTTCAACAGTGATACTGTATGAGGATGTATTTTGATGGAAGCAGATTTCTTCAACAAAGAGATCTAACTCAGTTTCAATTGATCAAGAGTGGACAGAAGCAGCTATACCCAAAGAAAGAACACTGGGAAATGAATATAAACTGCTTGCATTTTTGTTTTTCTTCCTGGGTTATTTATACCTTCTGAATCCAATTCTCCCTGTGCAACAAGAGAACTGTTCGGTTCTGCACACATATATTGTATCTAGGATATATTTTAACCTATTTAACATGTATAGGACTGCTTGCCATCTGGGGGAGGGAGTGGAGGGAGGAAGGGGAAAAATCAGAACAGAAGTGAGTGCAAGGGATAATGTTGTAAAAAATTACCCTGGCATGGGTTCTGTCAATAAAAAAGTTATTTAAAAAAAGAAGAAGTTCAGCGGATTACAGGTTAAGTTCAGCAGGGTGGTGGTGGTGGGGGTTTACAGGTTCATGATCAAACAAGAGATTTGAGAGCATTACAAAGTGTAAAGTAATTTTTATTATATTAAGTTAAAAAGATTTTGCACAAATAAAACATGAAATTAAGAGTAGAAGGAAAGTAAAAAGTTAAGAAACAATCTTTTTAGCAACTGTCTCTGATAAAGACCTTATTTCTCAAATCTATAAAGACTTGACAGAAAGTCATAAGGATACAAGCCATTCTCCAATTGATAAATAGTCAAAGAATACGAACAGACAATTTTCAGATGAAGAAATCAAAGCTCTCTATAGGTATATGGAGAAGTGTTCTAAATCACTTTTGTTTAAAACACCTCTGAGGCACCAACCTACACTTATCAGAATGGCTAATATGATAAAAAAAAAAGGAAAATTATAAATGTTGTAGAAAATGTGGGAAATTTGGAACACTAATGTATTCTTGATGGAGATGTGAACTGATCCATCCATTTTGAAGAGCAATTTGGAAGAATGCCCAAAGATCTACCAAATTGGGCATAATTTTTGCTCCATCAATACTATTAATAGGTCTGTTTCACAAAAAGGTCATTAGAAAGGGAAAATGACTTACATATGCAAAATATTTATAGCAGCCTTTTTTTTTTTGCAGTTGAAAAACATTGGAAATTGAGGGGGTGCCCATCAACTGGGGAATGACTGAACAAGCTATGGAACAAAAATCATGTCTGAACTGATGCAAATTGAAATGAGCAGAACCAGGAAAACATTATACACGCTATCAATAACACTGTGTGATAATCATCTATGAATGACTCTGTTCTTCTCAGAAACATGATGATCCAAGGCAAGTACAAAGAACTCAGGAAGAAAAATATTACCCACATTCTAATAAGGAACTGATGGTCTCTGAAAGAAGATCAAAGTATAGTCATTATTTCTTTTCTTTTCTTTTTTTACTTACCTTATTCTTTTATGTGTTTTTTCCCCTTTTGATCTGTTCCTTCTTTCTCAACTGTGATTAATAAAGAAATATGTTTTACATAGTAATGCATATATAGTATATCAAATTGCCTAGCATTTTAGAAAGAGGGGAGGAAGGGAGAAATAAACATTTGGAATTCCAAATCATGTAAAATAAATGTTCAAAATTGTTTTTATATATAATTGGGGGAAAATTAAAAAAAAAAAAAAGATGCCAAAGTCATCCACTGCATCCCAGTCAAGATGACTTTTGTCTTTCTGGTGGACTTTAAAGATATTGGAATAGAGAAAGACTGATGACTTTGCAACTCTGGGTCACTTAAATTCTATTTAAGTCAAGATATCCCACCATGATGTTTGTTTTCCTCAAAAATATTTTGAAGATTAAAAAAAGACAAAAAGAATCTTAGCTCTCAAAAAACTAACAGCCTAATGGAGAAATAATATGCAACTACATGCAAACAAACTATAGAAACAGAATAATTTGGAGATAATCAACAGAGGAAAACACTAATAATAAGAGGGAAGAGGAATGGAATCTTATAGAAGATGGGATTTAGAAAGGATTTGAAAGAAGTTAGAAAAGCCATATGGTAGATATGAGGAAGGAGAAAATTCAAGACATGTAGACCAACTAGTAAAAATCCAGGAAGTGAGAAGATGTTGTTTCATGTGAATAGAACAAGAAGACCATGTTTACTATATCAGAAATCATATGAAAGGGAATAAGGCACAGTCAGAGAACAGTCAGAGAGGTTCAAACCCAGTTCCTTTGATGACAAATCCTTACTCTTCCTACTGTGCCCCTACTTCACAATGGTCAACCATTAAGGGTTTATTAACGTGTCAAGCATTGTGCTAGATATAAGGTTACAAAGATATTAGAAGGGAATTGCCATTTTCTTCTTTAGTTCATTTTACATATAAAGAGACTGAGGTGAAAAGGGTTAATTGACTTGTTCAAGGTCATACAGCTAGTAAGTCTCTGAGACCAGATTTGATGTAGTTTTCCTGACTCCAGTTGGTGCTCTATCTACTGCACTTTGCTGTGCCTGTCCTAAGGTAGTTCCTTTTATAAACTTTCTATATACTTTGAATTAGTTCCTTTTGTTCTTAGAAAAGGGTTTTTTTTATGACTAATTGCACTACCAATGTGTAAAAAGTTCATTTCCTAGCTGTGGCAATGATCAACCATCCTGTATTTTTCTTTTTCTCCTTTATTACAAATAATAGTTCAATCTTGCTCTACTTCAGTAGATGGTATTTGAGAGTTAACAATACCTTGACAAAGAAATCCATCACCTCACAGTCAGCTCAATGATGAGCTTCTCCAATTTAGTCAGGCTCGATTTTAGACAATGGATTATTACAGTTCACAACTATGTACCTGCTAGAAGTTGTTGTAGCTTTGTATATATATAGGGGTGTGTATATACACATACATAGATTCATACACACACACACACACATATATATATATAAACATATTAATATTTGTGTTGATCCAGAGATAGAATCAGAGTTAGAATAAAGAGACATGGAGAGAAAGATTCCAGATTTTTTTCTGATATGTCTATTTATAAGTAGACAAATAAAGACAAGGAAAGGAAGAGAAAGAGAGAAGAGTTTTTACTTTAGTTTTTCTGAGTCTCCAGTGTTGCTTATTCAAATATCATTCTCAAGAGGAATGATCAAGTATTTGCTCAGATGAAGAAATGTTAGCTTTTTAATAATTGGCATAATTGAGTCAGTATTTCTTGATTTCTCATAATTGTACACACAGATGATCACAATAGCAAAGTGTGAAGTGGACATGAATTTTTATGAGTCTGAATTTTGGTTTAAATATTATAGAAGAAGAATATTCATAAAGGCTAGATCCATTTCAGATAGCAGAGGATGCTAACATATTTAACAAATAACTGAACTAACTGAACCTTCTTTAATTCAATTTTGATATATTAAGGGTCATCCCTATTGCAGCACTATTCTAAGTGCTAAAGATAACCTTTGCTAGACAATAATGTTCTCAAGAAACTTATATGCTGGAAGAGTAAAAATTACATATAAAGTAGAGGCAAAAAGTGCCTAGGGTGAATACTAATAATTAGACACAGACCTTTTTATGGGTAATGTCCCCATAGCTGTTTCTTCAAGGAAATTACCAGTCATTTCATATATATGTGTATATATGTATGTGTATATGTATGTATATACACATACATACAGAGAGAGAGAGAGCACTTCAGGAAGGAGGGAGGATAGCCAGTGTATTAAAACATGAATTTATCACAGTGTTTAACATCCTGGCTCTTTTCCAGGAGCTGACACTTTCACTAAATGTTGTATGCTTTCTGAGATGTTCAAATAATGATTGACTAAATCATTGCCTCATAATAGCCTGAGATCTATACTCTGGAAAGCTATATCTACATTATATCAAGAGAGTTCTGATGCTAGGGATAAGCATCTCATATATAGATGAATTGAAGGAACTAAGGATATTTCGCCTGGAGACTGAATTGCTGTGGTTAGGGGAGTCATGAAGGATGGCTTATATTTTCACAGGGCTGTTACCTGGAAGAAGAGGTAAATTCCTTTTTCTTAGTCCATTCCAGAGTAAAAACGATAAACAGATGGAGCTTTCAAAGAGGTAAATCCAGGCCTGTTATAAGGAAGAACTTCTTAAAATTATTACTTTTCTAAGGAAAATGTACTGACACAGAAGGTAGTACTGGAGGCATTCAAGCAAAAACTGAATAGGCACCTGATTGACATCTTGTATGGAAAAACAAACAAACAAACAAAAAAACATTGAATGGATTAAGCAATAAAACTATAGATGTGCCTTCCATTTCTAGATGTAATGGGATCCATGTAAACTAGCTCAGGTGAAGCTCTGATTTCTTGTTGATCTATGTATATAACACTCCACCTTCAACTCCAATATTTTTGCATAGACTGCTTCTTATGCTTAGAATCCATTCCTCTCCTTAAACTCTCTATTGGTACTCCTTAGAATCCCTAATTTCCTTCAAGTCAAATAAAATCAACTAGCAGGCATTGTGCTGAGTTCTGAGGATACAAAGAAAAGCAAGATATTCTGTGGTCTCAAGAAGCTTAAGGTTTAATGGAAGAGACAAAATACAAACTATTATGTACAAACAAGATATAGATAGGATAGAGAGGAAAGATGATAACATTAATGGAGTCTGGGGAAAGCTTCTTGTAAAGTGCTAAATGTTTAGTATAACTAGCATCTTCCCTCCCAGTTATTGCTTCACCAAAAATTATATTTTATTCATTAAGTATAAAGTTTATTTATTATAAATTACATTTTAATAACATTATGTATATTATAAATAAACTTTATTTATTGTGGATGTAGTTTTTTATGTATTTATTTTATTTTTTTATTATAGCTTTTTGTTCACAAGATATATGCATGGGTAATTTTTTAGCATCGACAACTGCAAGACCTTTTGTTCCAACTTTTCCCCTCCTTCCCCCTATCCCTTCCTCAGCTGGCAGATTGACCAATGCATGTTGAAGTATAAGTCAAATACAATATATGTATTCTGTATATAATTTTAATGTATACAAGTTGTCTCTTTGTAGGCAATGTAATCCCACTGAGGGCAAGAGATTATTTCATTATTGTCTTTGTATTCCTAAAACAGTACAGTTCCTGGCTCATAAAAGGCATTTAATAAATGTTTGAGGATTGGCTGATTAATTGATGGAAAGAAATGATGCAGGGCTGATCTTTTTTCCTTTCCCAATGTCTAAAAACTGAAAATGAAAGTTCACAATTATGGCAAACTGCATTAGCTTCTCCTGTCATTGGTGAAAATTGGAATAGGCTGGTGCATTTTGCAAATTCAGACAGTTGCTCTCCTCACTACTCCAATATCTTTGACATCATTCATCATCTCATAGTAGGAAGCCTACTGTATCTACAGTAATATAGTAGTTACCTTGGAAACTTAACCTGTTATCTTCTAAAAGCATGTTCCATCTCCATCCAACTATGTATTTGTTCTCACTGCCTCGAGAATGTTATCTGCTGTGCTGGTCAGATTTCTTCTCTATCATTCTCTTTCATTCTATCAAATTGAGAAGAATTATGATATTTGGGAAACATTCAGAGTCAAAGAAAAGTGGAATCTGGAGAATTGGCAACAGAACAATGCACATATACTTGATGAAAATGCAAATGTTTGTATGTATATGTGCATACATTTTATTTACTAAGTGCTGTGGAAAAAAAAAGACAATCCCTACTCTCAGGGAAGTCTTATATATGTCACTCTGTGTGTATGTATGTATGTATGTATGTATATGTGTATATGTACATATACATACAAACATTTACACATGCATATATATTTATATTTTTTATAATTCTTAGTAAATAGTAAATGCCTAATGAGTATCCTTTCTTCCTCTCTTTTCTGTTTTCTTTCCTTCTTCCCTTTCTTTCCTTTTTTCTTTCCCTCTTACCCTTCCTTCCTTCCTACCTTCTTTCTTTCCTTCCTTCCTTTCTTCTCTCCATCCCTCCCTCTCTTTTTCTTTTTTTGTTTCTTTTTTCTCTCTTCCTTTTTTCTCCTTTCTTTCTCTCTTCCTTTTTTCTTTCTTCTTTTTCTCTTTCTTATTTCTCCCTTTTTCTCTCTTTCTCTTTCTTTCTCTCTCTCTCTTTCTTTCTTCTTCCTTCCTTCCTCCTTCCTTCCTTCCTTTCTTTCTTTTCTTTTCTTTTCTTTCTTTCTCTCTCTCTCTTCTTTCTTTCTTCTTTCTTCTTCCTTCCTTCTTTCTTCTTTCTTTTTTTCTTTCTTTCCTTCCTTCCTTCCTTCCTTCCTTCTTCTTTCTTCTTTCTTTCCTTCCTTCCTTCCTTCCTCCTTCCTTCCTTCTTCTTCTTTCTTTCTTTCTTTTTCTTTCTTTCTTTCTTCTTCTTCCTTTCTTTCTTTCTTTCTTTCTTCCTTCCTTTCTTTCTTCCTTCTTTCTTCTTTCTTTCTTTCTTTCCTTCTTCCTTCCTTCCTTCTTTCTTTCTTTCTTTCTTTCTTTCTTTCTTTCTTTCTTTCTTTCTTTCTTTCTTTCTTTCTTTCTTTCTTTCTTTCTTTCTTTCTTTCTTTCTTTCTTTCTTTCTTTCTTCCTGTATTGATTGAAGGTTTTAAAATATAATCCCAAAAGTATCCTGAATAGTGGGGTAGACAAGCAGTAGGAATTACAAAACTTAAGTTTCAATTCCTGTCCTTCTTATTTTTTTTCTCTTAGAAAAGTTCCTTCTCAACTCTAGAAATCAGGTTCCATCTTTATAATATGAGAGCTTCAATCAGATGCTGTCAGAAGTTCTTTTCACCTCTTAATCATGGTACCACTATTAATATATAATACTATTTGTGTTCTTCATCATACTAACCAATCAAATTTGTAAAATCTCACTTTTAGAAGGATAGATATCAGTTGATGGAATGTTTTGGCCATGGTAACTAGTGAAACAAATACAAAAAAGTCCCATAGAATCTATTATGCACAAAAATTCCTTGCTTAATCCTCCTGAGACAATGGGAATCATTACTCTGATTTACATCATCTTTTATCACAAATGATTTTGTCTTTTCTTCTTGAACATGAGCTGAAAAAGAGTTACTATTTATATAATGCTTTAAATTTTGCAAAGCACTTTATAAGTATTACAATATTTTATTCTTACCACAACTTTGTAAGGAAGTTGTTATTATCTTTATTTTATAGATGAGAAAACTGATGTCATGTGACAAAGGTTCATACAGCTAATAAATGCCAGAGGCTGGATTTGAATTCAAATATTCCTGATTCTAGGTCTAGCTCTCCATCTTCTATGTCCCATAGATTTTTTTTTACAGGAAATCTGGACAACAAGGATCATCTAGTCTCATTCCTTTATTTCATAATTTAGGATGCAACCCTAGGTAGTTTCTGTGACTAGTCTTTGATCTTTTGAATTGCTCGGTTAGCAAGTTATTTTTTTTCTCTCTCTCTCTAATATCAAAGCTAAATATAGCTCACTATAATGCCAACCTCTGGCTCTTATTTTTCTATTCTATCATCGCTCTCTAAATGAACCCTAAGATTGCCACATTTCATGGTATCACACTTTTAACTCATAGTAAGCTTCTAGTGCACTAAAAGGTCTTTTCCCAGGAAACTAGTATCTAGACATGAATCCATTCTTCATTTTATAACTGTGAAGTTGATTTTTTTTAACCTAAAGGTAACATTTTATTTTAATCCCTACTAAATTTTGTCATTATATTAAGCCCAATTTTTAGACTTGACAAGATAATTTAGAGACTGAACTGTACTAGATTCATCTTTCCTAGCTTTTTGTCATTTGCAAATTTATAATCAGATATGTTATAACATTACCTAAGTCACTCATTAAAATGCTAATAAGCATAGTGCCAAGCACATACCCCAAGAGAACTCCATTAGAAACCCTTTTCCAAATTGTATGTTGGATCATTAATGTACTTTGCATCTGGTTATTTGGTCACTTCTAAATGCACACAACTGAATTATTATCTAGAAAAGAAGTGTCAAACTCAAATAAAAAAAAAAAAAACAGATCTTTGCTGGCCACATATTGGCCTAAAAGTCACAAGTTAACATTATCTGTGATTTATTCTATTTATTAAATTTCTTAAATAATTCCCAATTATATTTTAATCTATTTCTGGCAACATAGATATTGGTCCAAGGGTGACCTCCGATCTAGCCTACCTGTGTTTATCATTTTCACAATAATATCATGTGAAACTTTATCTAATATTTTATTAAAATATAGGGAAACCATATTCACCAAATTTTCCTATTCTAACAACAGAATAGTAATTCTGTAATAATAGAGTTAGATAAAGAAAATAAGGTTCACCAGACAATAGCTTCTTAATAAAGCCATTTTGGTAGTGTGTGTGATTTTGGTTTGCTTATTTGCATTTTGGGGTATTACTGGATGTTTGTTTTGACAATCCCTGTACTTATTGTACCCCAAACCGGGGCATTTGCTCATATAGAACTAAGATCTTCCTAAAGGTTCTGACCCAAGAGAATGTTGTTTTCTCTCTTGGGAGCTCTTTTCTGTTTTGGAGTAAAGCATAAGGGAAATCTTTAAAACATGCATCCATGTAGAGTATACTTGTCTACAGAATAATTGTCTTCCCTTCCACAAAGACAATTCAGTGTAAGAATATGGGTTCCAGATAGGAAATATTTTATTTCCTCTATCTCCAAAGCTTTCTGCATTTGAAAGTTCACATCATTTGAAGCTAGAAAGAAACTAATTAAGCAGTTACCTACCCCCAAATTCTCTTTGTCAGGCTGTTAGAAAGAGATTTGATATTCACCTCATTATGAGAAACTCACAACTATCATGGAGAATTAATGATATCTGCATTTTGTGCCTAAAATGCAACTTATCTCCAGCTTATGCTTCTATCAGCAGGTCTTTTCTCTTCAAAGAATTGTCCTGTTAAGGATATCTTCTGCTCTCTGGCAAGTACCTGACTCATACTGAGAAACTCTCACTCATGAGAGAACTTCAAAGACTGGAAACATCCATTTTTCAAGATTGTTAGCTGTTTACCTGTTATCATAAGAGAAAATAAAGGGGAAAAGAAGTCAACTAGGGACTTAGAGTTTAGTTTCATCCTCATATAAAGAAACATGCTGTCATGTAGTTCTGCTACAAATCACTGGGAATTGGGAATGGGAAACTCTCCTTCTCCCCATGACTTGATGGACGTCTAAGGCAGAAAGTACTTGAAAAAGGTACCAATAAGAGAGGAATCCCACTCTTATAGTGTAAAGAAAGAGCTGTTCCTACTGATGACTCTTAATTACTATGCAATTATAGAATTTGAATGGCAGAACACTTGTCCAAGGACAAGATGGTCTCTGAGTGTTCTTCTATTCAAATTCTATATATAATTCTATAATTTGTACTGAATAATCTGGGTGTAATAATCAGTTCAATAATCTGTACTGAAATGCTCAAAACAAGGGGCTGGTGATTTTCTCTCTTCTTGAAGATGTCCACTGATTGATAAAGAATTCACCACAATTTGAGGAAGCACATAATAGTTTTTGATAGTTTTAGTTATTAGATAATTGTTTTAATCTATTTTCTTGATCTCATGTCTAAATGTGCTGCTAGTTTTCCCCTATGAGGCCAAAGAGAACAAAATTAATCTGCTCTCCACATGCCATCCATTTGAAAGAGGTTATTCCCTTCTTGTTGTTGTGGATAGTCTTTCATTCTCAAAGTGAATTAATGTCCTCTACCTTAGACTTTTTTTTTTTTTTTTACAATTTATATATGGCCAGTTCTTTCAATCATTAGATTGCGAGTTACTTGAGGGTTATCTTTTCTCATATCCCTGGTGCTCAGTACAGTGTTTTACATATTAGATGCTAAATAACTCTTTATTGACTTAGAGAGGAGAACAAACAAACAAACAAAAAAAAAAAACCTTATGTCACATTAATTCAAAATCTCAATTATATCACACTATGTGCTTAACTAGAGAATTATTATTTCATCAATCACACTGAGTAGGTGCTTAACTATAAGCACTCTGCTATCAATATCTTGAGTATACTTTTTCAGAGTTTCAGGCACTCTACATCTCCTGCTTTCTTTTGTTTTAGAACAAAACAAAGGTGGTCATAGCCTCCCTGACTTCTCCGGAAGGGAGGTGAAAACAACAAAAGGAGGTCATCATGCCCTCTCTGACTTCTCAGGAAAGGAGGTGAGAACACCAAAGGGAAATGGGGTGTGAAACCTGATATTGGTAGCAGGTTTCCTCTGGGCTGAAGGGTCTTGTTTGAAACAGGTATACATAAACCCATCAGCATGGGAGATATTACCCAAGCATATAATAGTATAACACAGACTAGTAGTGATGTAACAAGCAATATGAATCAATATAAGGAATTATACATGTCCAGAAGTCCTAGAAGGAGGGTATATAAATAACAATCACACATATACCTCCTTCAGCTGCCAAGAGACCAATCTATTGTCCATTACTTCAATTACTGTGATATAATGATGTAATCACTCTAATTAAGCACCTCCTTAGAGTGATATGGTGATGTAATAGCTCTCCTAAATGTTGGCTCATGCTCAGTATGCTGTAGTGATGTAATTCTATTGAAGTATTTAAGGACTGAGAGAACTGGGAGTCTCAGATACAGCAGAGTCTCAGACTCAGACACAGAGAAGATTCCGGACTCCATCTTTGACCCACCTCGTGGTGGCTCTCCTGCCTTCATCATTTCTCCACCTAAAGACCAAGGCCTGTCCTGAGACTTTCCAGAGAGCTAGCCCAGACATTACACAACAGTTATCTGCACATATTGGTTAATAAATTCTTGTCTCATTAGACAGAATGTCTCTATGGTCTCTACTCTCTATGGTAAATCGCCTATCATATATATGTAGACAGTTTTGTTTCTCAACCTGTTTTTCCTTTTTTAAAGCCATTTTGCTCTTTAGGTCCCAGAAATGGGAAAATAAGGCAAAGTATAGTTAAAGAGTGCACTTTAATTTTTATTTGAGTTCCTGTCCTGATACTCCCCAATCCTAAAAGCTAAATATTGAACTGCTGAAAATGTGTTCCAAAAAAATTAAATGGTAAAGGTCATGAATAACTCAGCAATGGCCTGCTCACATCTGTTCAATTTTAGTATTGGTTGGAAGAAGTTGTGGATTTAGATTTAAAGGCAGCATTAGGAAGACATTAGACTTTTCTTTCTCATTGAAATTGTTTCTCTTTATGTCTTCAAAATGGCTCTGTTGAGTACTTGTCCTTCCTAAATAGAGTTTTTCTCTGGAAATTTAAAATATAAGATCCCTATTTTCCCCAAAAAACTTTTAAAATTTGTTCTTCAAAAATCTAGAGTGCATGTTAGACTAAAGCATGCTTATTTCCCTTGCATCAAAAATTAGAAGATGATTGGTTGCTTTCTTCTAAGACTTCTATGATTTTGGCTTTGACAAATAATTTTTTCTTTGCTGGTAAGAGTCCAGTCCAAGATAGTAGCTTAGCTCATTTTCAAAGAATGCAATTATCATTAAGACAAAATTAGAAAGTACTATTTTCTTTGCTAGAAATAGAAATAAATACAAATTATATATATAATTGAAGTCTTCCATCAATGACATATTGTGGTTCTCTCTTCCTAATATATAGCTTTGCTCCCCATCCCATTTTTATCTCCTGAGTTACTTTTGAATTTGTTATACACTTCCCGGACATATTTCAGGCATGAACCTATCTCACAAAAATTCCAAAATATATACAAGTTCACATTTGCTACAATGTGATAAAATCTCTAATTCACTTTCTACAGTACTCATTTTTGTATAGATATATGACTTTTTTTCTTGGCTTTGTTCCTATATTTTTCTCTCCCATGAATTTCTGGGCATCTCTACTGCTATTTTCTGTATGTCATAGCTAGTCTCTATAGTAAATCGCCTATCATATATATGTAGACAGTTTTGTTTCTCAACCTGTTTTTCCTTTTTTAAAGCCATTTTGCTCTTTAGGTCCCAGAAATGGGAAAATAAGGCAAAGTGTAGTTAAAGAGTGCACTTTAATTTTTATTTGAGTTCCTGTCCTGATACTCCCCAATTCTAAAAGCTAAATATTGAATTGCTGAAAATGTGTTCCAAAAAATTAAATGGTAAAGGTCATGAATAACTCATGTCAGCAATGGCCTGCTCACATCTGTTCAATTTTAGTATTGGTTGGAAGAAGTTGTGGATTTAGATTTAAAGGCAGCATTAGGAAAAAACAAAATTTAGAAATGGAGATACTGGGTTCAGATTCATTTTCCAATATTTGGCTGATCCTTTTCATCTTTCTGTTTCCTCATTTGGAAAACAAACAAACACTCAAATACTGAAAGAGTTAGCTATTACAGTTCAAAATCTAATGGATTCTGATTTACTTTGAATAGTTGAGTTTATTTATCATATGTATAAGTAGAATTGCAACTATTATTTGTCTGGTAATTAGCTTTAAAATCTCCACAGAGAAAATTTATAAATTTAATACAATCCTTTCTAAGGCCCCTGAGGACAGAAAATATACTAATAATACAATAAGGTGTCAAAAAGGAAGGTGGAGTGCTTTGTCTGGTACTTGATTTCTTTTCTTCTTTTCTTTCTATAGAGAGAAAATGAATCCTTCCTAGTCATTACCTACTTTCTCTTTGGAGATAGAAGATAATAGAGTTGGGTGTGATCTTATCTTCAACCATAATCCTCACCTCCCTATCCAGAATCTCTGGAGATTGGATTACTCATCTTCTATTACCTTTAGCTTGCTACTATTGAGTGCTTTTAAATTTTATCTCCTCTTTTGTGACACTATTTGGAGTTTTCTTGGCAAAGATACTGGCAGGGTTTACCATTTCCTTTTCCAGTTGATTTTACTATTGAGAAAATGAGGAACCTGTGGTAACAGTTAAGTAACTTGTCCAGGTTCCCACTTTAAATGTCTGAAATTAGATTTGAATTCAGGAAGATGAGACTTCTGTTCCTCAAGTCAGTCATGTGTAGTATATATGTTGAAATGCATATGTTTATGTATATGTTTAAGTATGTGTATACATGCTTACATGTGTGCATACACAGGTACAAGATGGTATGCATTACATTGTACATAAACTCATATAGCATAAATATGTGCATATATGAATATGCATGTGAATGTTAATTAGTGAGTCTGTGTACATATGTGTATCCGTGTGTGCCTGCATGTGTTATACTATGCTTGCATGTACATATTGTGGATGTGATGTGTGTGTATCTATGCATATAGAAATATATATTTGTGTGTGTATGTGTATATGTAATCTTCCACTAATCCTTAGTCCTCTATATTTAAGGTGATACCAGGATATAGGTAAGATTTAGGCAAAAGAAATCAACGAAGTATATTAATGTCTGTTACTAGATTGACATGGAGAAGTTAGAGATTAGATCATTTTTTGGAACATCCTTCATTCTTTAAAAAAATTTGTTTAGCCAATAGCTCAAGTTTCAAAATGCCTACAAAGGCCAAATGGCAAGCCTCACTCTCTCTTAATGGTGATACTACCTTCCCTTTAATTTCTTCTCTCGTTTCCTTCTATTGGGAGCTGTCCTTGTACTGCCAGTTCTGTCTGTCTCATCTCATAGTACTTTGACAAAACTGAGGGGTGTATTTCCTCACTTCTCCACCTTCTCTCTCAAGGGATATAGATTTCGCTTTGAAAACTTCAGGTACGATTAGATTTCGCCTTTCATAAAGATTGCTCAGGGATGAGAGGGCATGGTTATTTCTTTGAACATGGTAGGAACTCAATAAATGGTTTCTGTTTTGAAAGATTCATGATAGGACCCTAATTCCCAACGAAATTTAGAGTAAACAATATATGATGAGCATAGAATTGGACTTAATTAGGAGAGATTCAAGTTTCCATCACATACTTGATACTTGTTAGCTACATATATATATGTTGTACATGTGTATATATTGCACATGTATGGGCACATGCATACATGCATGTATGTGTATGTATGCACTGTGTATATACATGTATGCATGTGTGTATCTTCCACTAACCCTTAGCCTTCTATATTTGAGGGGATGTCAGGAAACAGACAAGTCACATAGCATTTCTGTTCCTCCTCTCTAAAATAAGATGAATAGTACTTTTAGTATTTACTTCAGAAGATTTCTGTGGGAATTAATGTATTCAAAACACTTCATAATCCTTAAGATCCCAAAAAAGTATCAGTCTTCAGTATGTCATAAGAATTTACTGTTGCCCATGAATTAACAATAGCTCCCATTCATACACCACTTTTAAGGGTTTTTAAAGTATTTTCCTCACAAAATCACTATGAGAGGATTAGTGAATATATTATTATCTGTATTTTATAGATAAGGAATTTGAGAGAAGAAAAAAATTAAGTGATATTCACATTAAAATATATCCAGCTAAATGAAGAGTGACACTCATACCACCTCACCTCTCAGATTGACTGACAGAAAGAAATAATAATAAATATTGGGAAGGGATGTAAGAAAACTGGAACAGTAAGATACTGTTGGTGGAGTTGTGAAATGATTCAACTATTCTGTAGAGCAATTTGGAACTATACTCAATGGGTTATCAAACTATCTATAACCTTTTATCCAGCAGTCTCACTACTGGGTGTGAATCTCAAAGAGATAACACAAAAAGGGAAAAGGATGTATATAAGCAAAAATGTTTATAGCATCCCTTTTTGTAGTAAGAAGGAACTGGAAATTTAGTAGATGCTCATTAGTTAAGGAATGGCTGAATAAATTATAATATGTGAAAGGAATGGAATATTATTGTTCTATAAAAATGACAAGAAGGCTAATTTCAGAAAAGTCTGGAAAGATCTACATGAACTGATGCTGAGTCAAATGAGAAGAACTAGGAGAGTATTCAATCAAGTTTCAACAAAATTATATGATGATCAACTGTGATGGATTTGGTTCTTTTCAACAATGAAGAAACTTTAGGCCATTCCAATAGACTTGGGATGGAAAATATTGATCCCATACAGAGAAAACTATGAAGACAGAATGTGCACTGAGTATTTTTCTTTTTGCTTGTTTTGTTTTTCTCCTTTGATATGATTTTTCTTGCACAGCATCATGAAATGAAACTATGTTTAAAAGGACTGACTGCACATTTTTAACCTATATTATACATATCTATCTTGGGGAGGGATAAGGTAATGGAAAGAAGGATAAAAAAATTGGGAGATAAAGTTTTATAAAAATGTATGTTGAAAACTATTTTTACATGGATTTGGAAAAATAAACTACTATTAAAAAAAAAAGAGTGACACAGCTCATCTGTTTTCAAGATCTGTTGTTTTCTTTAATGGTTACTTTAATGTTAGTCATGCATATAGAATCAAATATCTGATATTATATAAGTCCTCATGAATTAATATTCCTATTGGTGGGAATTGTGGTCATCTGTATGGAATGAACTGGTTTTAGGTAGATTGTTTTATTTATCAGATAGTATTCTTTAGCTAAAGTTTGTAATGAAAATTATTGCAAACAAGTTTCTCATGAATTCTTAGAAGAATCCATTATATCCTGAGTATTAATGTTGTTCCATCTTATAATTCTGAGCCTTTTTATGGGTTGTGCCTAAGAGCCTCAAATATTCTTTTGTTTTCTTTTGAAATCCTATTTCCATTCATTGTCTTAATCACCAGCTTTGTCTCAGTCAGACAGAGACCCATTAAAATCTTAGCTTAAAAAGATCAAGGTCTCCCAAAATATCCTAAGCCACCTTTAGTCATCCTGATCTATAACATGCCCCTGGATTCTGATGCCTCTGGAGAAGAAAGTGAGAGTAGTGACTTTGCATAGCCCTCCCTCACTCAAATGCCATTCATTTGCATGTCAATCCATCAGTTCACTAATGTCATGGATCCTCTTCAAGAATGAAGGACAAACAACAGCAACAACAATAACAGCTCAAGAACTGCATTTCACAGAAGTCTTTTCTGATTTCCATAATTCTTAGCACATTTCATTCCCCTTCCCTCACATGCAATTTATTTTATTTGCCATTTAATGTTAACTTATTTTAGTTTACTGTACTGTTATTTACCAGAGTAAGTTAAAAATGGCATTTGATCCAAACTTCATATTTAGAAGATTTTTGGAAGCTGAGATCCCAATATGTTAAGTGACTTTCCTGTAGATGAAGTGATGGAGGCAAGCTTTGATCTAAGGACTGGTAATAACAGAGTCAGTTTTTTTTCTTCTATTGTGCCATAATGCTTCCACTGAAATTATAAGTTATTTTAAAAACAAATTCTTATAAAAGAAATTGAGGCTATTTTACAATTTAAGACTGGCATCTCTTCCCACTGAACTGTTCCCCTTAAATTAACATTTGTTTTATATGAAAATATCACATTTTCTATGAATATGTGGTAAACTCACAGTAGAAGATTCTTGAGGGCAGAAATGATTTCAATTTTTGTCAGTATTCTTCATATCTAGCTTATGTTAGTCATAGAGTAGGCCCTTAATAAATGCTTGGTGATTCATTCATAGATAAAATATAAACCTAAATTCGGAATGGCAACATTTGTTTAGCCTAGTCCATAGGCTAAATTTAAAAGTCTAGAAAGCAAATTTCTTTCAAAATGATTTCATACATTCCACAATCAACTTGGCTTTCTTCCTCATCCCACTCTGCTCTGCTCTTTCTTATATCAGTGAGGGTTTACTGTATTTGGAAAAAAAACAAACAAACAAAAAAACAGCTATCTGTGTATACATCATTTTCACTTCCATAACCTCCTCTGGATCATCTCCAAATCTCGTCTCTTCCTTCCTCAAAAGCATTGCATTTATTGAATTTCCTTTTCACATTCTTATTTCTTTCTTGAACCATTCAGAAACAATGTACTGTGATTCCATGTTCTCTTCAGAATCTATAGTTCCCTTTGTCTTATCAGGTGCTCATTTAAATTGTCATTGTCTTGTAGTATTTATTATGTTTATTAACTCATTTATTATAAAATAATATTTAACTCATTTAGAGGATATGGAATACATCTTCATTTCTGTTGGTTGTATCTTCCTTGTTGGATAATCTATTTATGTTTAAGGTTTTTAAGAGTTCTTCTAAGATTTTTTGTAATTTCAGTCTTTGTTCTCCATCTTTATGTTCTATTGATCACTTTTTGACTCATTCTCTTTTCGTAAGCATTTCTATGAACCTCAAAGCATTCTGTGCCTCATCAGTTCTGGTTTCTTCCTCAAGAGAATTCTGGAGTGACATAACTGAGTTTAGCAGGGTGCTAGTCCCCTTTTCTTCAGGATTATTGCAACTCCATATTTGATGATTTATTGCATCAATTTTCTTTGGGCTATATTCTCTGGCTGAGCCAGAAACAGATGACTGACACTCTGGTTGGTTGTTATCCTTCATTCTTAAAGAGAACCAAGATGACATTGATGTAGGAAAGATTCCTTTCTTTAAGATTCCCACTCACTCCTAGTTAATATAATTACTCTTTAATTCACAAATCCTGGTCCGTTTGTATTCCAATAGAAGATTGGGGCCTGTCCCAGCCCCACCTGGATCTGAGCCAACTTTGGGGTTATACCCAAAAGCTCCTGGAGCTAAGTCTCCCATTATAAAAGGGACACACTGGGACACCCTCTTTGCAGAAGTCCCAAACATGCCAGCCATGTCAGGCCTCTCTGTCCACTGGACCCTCTGTCCAGTGCCCTCCTTATCTCTATCTTCCCTTGTTTTCTTAACTATGCTTTATGCTTCCAAACCCAACAATAAACCTCTTTTATCAATCTAGCTTTTGGGCTGATAAATGCCTTTATTGGGGACTCGCACTGCTACTAGACCTCATTTACCACTGTATCCTTGCACCGAATCCAAGGGGGGTTGCAGGGGAACTCCATTTGACTCCCTGTACCCCGAACCTGCCACTAGACCTCAACTAAACCCTAATTTCATTTAGGTACCTAAAATCTAGACCTCATCAACATCATTATATAAGAATCAAATTTCAGTGTGTTTGACTGTGGCTGATCAGACAAATTTGTGTTCAGAATGCTCTGTTGGGGCAGGTACATAGTCCATATGAATGTTTTAGCTAACACATTATAATCCTATTTAAAGCAAACATAACATTGTCTCTTCTATGACAGTGTTTAAGGGATCGGGTAGGGGAGAGACAGCTGATATCTGTTTTAAGACGAAGGGTCAGCCTGGGTAGGCCTGCCAGATCATATTTGTCAATACAGGAGGGGCTACTGAGTAAGTCTGTTAAGTTCTAGGGATGGGTTTCTCATATTAACTTTTCAGCCTTTTACCTTGTTTGTGATGTTTTAGGCAATGAGGACAACTGAAAATTATTTTTCTCTTTGTATAAGTCTTATTTTTAAAGACACTTGAGAGATCATAATTAATAGAAAAAGCTATCTAGTTTTTTTTTTTTTTTGGTTTTTTTTTTTTTTTATCTTGTTGTTCCTATTACCTAGCATCTCCAATTTTGGGATGATTAGTTCTAAAATTAATACTATTAAATACTTACCTTGAACTTAGTGCTTAAAAATAGTATTCTAACACCTCTTCTGAGAGTTTATCATAGCTCTTAAATAGTACTTTGTTCACACAACTATTTTACCACATAAAGTACACATATATTATTTTAAATTCTGCACCTATCTTCCTGTTTAGTTGTGATGATTTTTAGAGAATAAATCTTCTAATTTTGTCACTTTCTGATTATACTCCTGTATTAATTATTTATTTTTTTGTATTTTGAATTGCATTTTTACGATTCTTTTTTAGTCTATCATCATAATTAAGTTTTCTCATTAAGCATACTACATAATTTATATTTTTGTTTATCTTTTTTCAGTTGAGATGCAATGTTCCATCTTTTATCTTCTTCCTTCATTTTATTTATTTATTTTTATAAAGTTTCTAGGAAGTTGATTGCAGGTAGTTCCATTCTCACTCTGGTAACTAACTTGTTGCATAATCATTCTCCTGTTTCAGAAATTTCAGTTAACTTTTAAAAAATCTTCTACAGTATGTTCATTGTATTCAGTATTGTGTGTTTTAGCATTTTGTCAATATTTCAGTTATTTTTTTTTTTTTCAGAATTCTTTGGAAGGCCCAATTCTCCTATCAACCTCCACACTTGTTTTTATTCATTATTTGATATATTTCTTGCTGTTGTGATATGATGCAATTCAATCTTCTTGCTAGAAATCTAATATTTAATATTCTATAATGCAATTTCCCATTGACAATGCCTTTTTCTTGGTGATAACTATATTCCTAGCATCTGACGAACACACATCCCATGATGTCTTTTCCATCGGTTGGGAGCTATTAGAAATATCTCCCAACTTAAATTTGGGGGTCAAAGAACCTGGTTTAGAGGCTTATCTTTGCCACTTCCTATTTATGTAACTTCAGATAAAGTATTTTCACTTCCTGCTCTTCATTTCCCTTTCCTAATAAACAAGGAGATTCAATTCAATGACCACTAACTTCACTTTCAGCTTTTAATCTATGATCATTCTACTATAAAATACAATGCTTTTTCTCTTTTATTGTTCTTTATTCAATTCATCTCTCTCGCTCTTTAACTACCTTTGATCCATTTAATCAACAAAAACTTACATACTATATGTAGGACACCATTAAAAGCAAGTACATTAAGTGAAAAACACAGATGAATTAAATAAACTAATAGTCCCACACCATCCTAATTAGACTATCTTAATTAATGAACAGTATTTTGCTTATATTGCAGTAGTTTCATTCAAGACTCTTCTTTAATGTAATATGGGCTCAAATCTCATCTTTTACAGAAAGTCTTTCTTGGTATCTGTGAATTCTAGGACCTTCCCCCTTATATTACCTTCCATCTAATCTGTACGTATTATGTTTATATGAAGCTATTTACAATGTGGTTTTCTTCATGAGAATATGCATTCCTGCAAAAGGATATTCAGAATACATTTCTAATGCTTTTCCATAGTAAATACTTAAATTTTTTTTTAAATTTTGTATGTTTTTTTTTTTTTACATCAGTTGCCATATATTCTAAAAATTAAACATTTCTTCAGGAGGCTTACATACATTATAATAGAGGAAGAAGGCACATAAAAGGAAGTTGGAAAACAAGCTTACATACATTATAATAGAAGAAGAAGGCACATAAAAGGAAGTTGGAAAACAAGCAGCTGATAGTGTCCCTCCACTAGAAGGATGAGAAAGGAGAACTAAAGTAGGTTTATTTTTGAAAACTGTTCTGTGCTTTTAGTGACCACTAACTTTTCCTCAATAAAAAGCATCTAGTTCTTCAGCTCTCCTCCCTTCTACTTCTCTCTCTCCCTTCCTCTTTACAGCCTTCTCCTACAACCCCCTCTTCTCCCCTCTAGTCTCTTCTCCTCTCTTGTTTCTCCTTCCTCTTTTCTTCCCCTTTTCTCTTTTATCCTTTTCCCCCTTCCCCATCATCTATTTCCTCCCTTCTCTCCTCTCTTTTTCTCTTCTCTCTTCTTCTCTTCATCTTTTCTTCTTCTCTTTCTTCTTTTCCCTTTTTCTCTCTTTCCTTTCCCCCCTCTTCTTCCATTCTCCATTTCGCCTTTTCTCCTCATTTTCTCCCTTAATTTCTTCCTTTTTTTTTCTTTAATGAATTTTTATTCTATTTTCTCCTTATAGATGTATGCTAGAGTAAAGATTGTAAAATGTATCCATTATATCAGGGTAACTTATGGGAGTCATCAAGCTATATGACTGTTGATTTAGCTATAAGGATAGGTATCTATCTCTATTTCTTTATCTCTATGTCGATCCATTAGCTTCAATCCATACAGTGATTTAAAGCTTTTAAAGCATGCACACACACACACACACACACACACACACACACACACATATATATATATATATATAATTTCATTTTATTCTTATAACAACCGTCAGAGATATAAGTGCTACTATCAAGATCACATTACAAATGAAGAAACTGAGACAGTTGTATTCATACGTATTATTTGATTTCACGTCTCCCTACTGCCAAGTCCAGTGCTCTCTCCACAAGACTATTCTGATATTGTCAAACATAAGCATGTTTAAATATATGTTATAACTTGTAATAATTATAGTATTTGCCTCTCTCACACCTATATATTATATGCAGTCCTCCAAATCCACTTATCTTTACTCTCCCTCACCTTTGCAAAGAAAAAAGGAGGAAAGTTTCTCCTCATATTTCTTCTTTGGGGACGAAGTTAGGCATTATAATTTTATATATTGTTTCAATTGATTTGTTCTTATCTTTTCCATTTACATTGTTGTATTTATTGTTTTGTTGTTTTCTTTGCATCAGTTCATATAAGCCTTCTCATAGTTTTGATGTTTTAAAATCATCATTTTTCTAGCATAGCAATATTATATTACATATACTCATTAGTACATGTTAGCTATTCTCCAAATTGTTGATATTTATTTTATTTCTAGTTATTTTCCACTATAAAATGCATGGAGATTAATATTTTCTTTTACTATTCATCATTTGGGGCAATAAGGTGGGTCAGTAGATAGAACATAGAGATTGGAGAAAGGAAGAGATCTTCAAACATATCCTTACACACTTATCAAATGTGTTACCCTAGACAAGTTATTTAACTCTGTTTACCTCAGTTTCCTCATCTATAAAATGAGTTGGAGGAGAAAATGGTAAACTACTCTAACATCTTTGCCCAGAAAACCCTAGAATGGATCATGAAGAGTTGAATATGCTTGAAAAGGACTAAATACCAAGAGAAAAAAATAGTCATTTAAAGATAATCATTTTTATATAAGATATGCCAGTGGTCCTGCATCATTGCCAATCATTGTATACTAGATATTACAAAGATTTTTAATTACACATCACTCAAGGAGCAATGTAGAGTTACATGATGGCTATGAGTAGCCTATAGTGTGTTATATATGAAGAAATATATTGAAGAAACAGTGTCCCTCAGAAAAATAGGTACACAATCAGAAAAAAATGAAGACAGGTCAGTGAACAGATCACATCTTTTGCTGTTGTCTATAAAATATTAAGACATTCCATATATTAGATAAATCCTTTGTGAATTAATGAATAAATTGTTTATTAAGCACTTTTAAGTAAAGCACTGTGCTTCATTCTGGGGATACAAATAGTAAAATATAACAGGAGTTTATATTCTGTCCCTTCTTTGTGGAGGATTTTTGAATGAGGAATTGCATTCATGTTCCTTTGGGGAAGAAATGTTGGATAGTTAAGTTGTGGTCCTCAGCAATGGTAAACGATCTCATGCGAAAGGTTTTATCAATGGTGTATTGGATGTGTGCATTGGGAAGACCTTATTTCAAATATCATTATAGAAACTAACCTAGCTGTGTGTCTTGAGGTAGGTGACATAATTTCTCTGTTTTTCAGTTTACTTAATGGTAAAATGGAGCCATCGATAACAACCTCTAAAGTTTTTTTTTTTTCCATTCTAAATTTATGACTTTTTAAATTATCAAAGTCTGCCATGAAGTATAGGGATTAAACATTTACATAACATCACAATATAAAAGTGAATTTTTTGCCTTTATATACCACAAATATTATGACTTTTAAAATAATTTTTGCTTGTTAAATATTATTATACTAACATTGAAGAAAAACTTACTTTAATGAGCCTGAAATCTTATCCTGATCAAAAAATAGCAAAGGTATAAATATGAGTGTTTTGATTTGTTACCAGCATTGAGGCCTTCTGTCCTATCTGCTGTCTCTTCTAGGGTTTCTGAGAAGAGAGATCAATGATTTATACATTGAATTATACTTACCATACATATTCTATTAATTTATGGAAATGTCAAATTGCCTTAACTATTATACTGAACTTCTGTCCTCCAGCAAATGACTTAATTTCCTTTCAAGGATAAAGTACTACATTATTTTTGGCTGACCAGCTCAGCTCGGGGCACTCTAATGTTTTCTATCTACTCAAAGGACACATACTTCACTAGTATTACCCTGGGGCAATGGCACTGAAGGCACATTTCTAATGACTGTCATCCTCTTTACAAAAGACATTCCATTTATTAAAAGCTGATGCTGTTCGCTGTGTCTGGGTGCACACCATCATCTGTGTGAATAAATGACCTTTCCCCTGAGATTCTCTACTCATCACTCAGGGAGAAAATATATATTCCCAGTGTGATGTCAGGGTCACTAGGGATAAGGATAGGAACAAGATCTTGATTCATTGGTCTAGGGAACTCCCAGATAAGGAAAAATCCTTGAACCAATAAAACTTTGTACTTTCTCTGCAACATGTTATCTTGGATATAACTTAAAAGTGGGTAACAAAAATGAGAGGGAACCACAAATAAAAGCAGCTTCACATTGTTGAAACTTTCCCTAAAACTTTGAGACATCTAGCAAAATGAATTGAAAGGGAACTAACAGAAATAACAAATGTCAATATGTTATATTCTTTGAATATTTGCTACTGGAAAGTTTTTTTAAAAAATGATTAATTATTTGCTATGTCTCAGGTGCTGTGCTAAGTGCTTCACAAATATTATCCTCTTTAATACAAAAACTCTGGGAGCTACATATTATTTTAGTCCTATTTTATTTATAGTTGGGGAAACTGAGGTAGGTAGAAATTGAATGATTTAACCAGAAACACACAGCTAGTAAATCTATGGGATTAGATTTGAATTTAGGTCTTGCTGACTTGACTGTCAACATTTTATTCACCATACTGCTTAGCTGGCTGCAATGATAATACTGTGCTAGACATGTGTTCTGACCATAGCCCTCTGTTGCCTCAAGTTGTCTAGGATGCTTTTATGTCTCAAGGTAGAGTAGTAAAAAGTCTTAGCTATTTGAAGTAGCTGACCAGTCTTCAGCTACTATGGTTTTCTGGCTAGGAAGAGGAAAGGAATCAATGATAAACTTGCATGATAGTGCCTTGAGATTAGAGACAGAATAGAACAGGTTATACCAAGTTCTTGTTACTCCTCATTATTTATTTAGATATTGATATATTATTTTAGTTTTTTTTTTTTATTTTCCCTAGTTATATGTAAAATATTTCTTTTTACATTTGTTTTTAAACTTTAAGTTCCAGGTATTCTCCCTTCTTTCTCACCCTCACCCCCTTTAAGAAGGCATATGTGAAGTAATGCAAAACATTTTCATAAGATATGTTGTAAAACATAGATCTACTGCTTCCCCCAAAAAACAAAAACAAAAACAAACAAACAAAAAAAAAAACTCAAGAAAAGAAAGTTCTTAAAAACAGTATCCCTCAATCTGCATAATTACAATGAGTTTTTTTTTCCCCTGCGGATATGAATAGCATTTTTCATTATAAATCCTTCAGAGTATTCATATATCATTGTTGCTGATAATAGCAAACTCATTCATAACTGGTCATTCCACAACATTGCTTTTATTTTGTACATAGTAAATTTCACTTTGCTTGAGTTCATAGAAGACTTATCAGGTTTTTCTGAGAGCATCCTGGTCATCATTTCCCATAGAACACTATTATCCCATAATAATCACATACTACAATTTATTCAGCTATTCCCCAATAGATGGGTATTCCCTCAGCTTCCAATTCTTTGCCTTGAAAAGAAAGCTGCTGTAAATATTTTTGTGCATATACACATATACTATTCCTTTTTTAAAGAACCTCTTTGAGGATTCATGCCTAGTAGTGGTATTGTTAGGACAAAAGATATGCATGATTTTATATCCTTCTGTGTATAGTTCATATCTTTTGATCACTTATCAATTGGGGAATGGCTCTTACTTTTTTAGAAAGTAAATTTGACTCAATACTCTATACATTTGAGAAATGAGGCCATCTTCAGAGAAACTTGCTTCAAAATTATTTTCCAACTATTAATGCCATTTATATCACCCTGATTATTATATTTTCTCTCTACTTTCAACCTAACCCTCTTCAAAATTGTTTTGCTACTGATCATCTCCTCCCTCAATATATACCCTGTCTTCTACGATCCTTCCCCCTCCTGTAACTCCTTTCCTCTTCTATTTTCTTGCAAGGTAAGATAGATTTCTATACCCATATTGAATGTGTATGTTATTTACTCTTGAAAGAGCAATTCTGATGAGAATGGACTCATCTATTCTCCTCTTTCGTTCTACTGTAAAACATTTTTCTTATCTCTTTTATAGCAGATAATTTATGTCATTGCACATTGCTTTCCCTTTATCCTTCACCCCTTAATTTTATTTTTAAAGAAATTATCCTTTCATATTCAATTCAACCTGTGTCTTCTGTCTATATATACTCCTTCTAACTGTCATAATAATGAGAATGTTCTTATGAGTTACAAGGATCATCCTTCCATGTAGGAATGTAAACAGATAAACCTTATGAAGGCCCTTTTGATATCACTTTCCTGATTATCACTTTGTGATTCTCCTGAGTACTATATTTGAAAATCAAATTTTCTATTCAGCTCTGGTCTTTTCATCACAAATGTTTGAAAATTCTTTATTTCACTGAGTGATTATCTTTTCCCCTGAAGAATTATACTCAGGTGTTTGGGGGGAGGGGGTGTATGTGATTCTTGGTTATAATCTTAGCTCCATTACTCTCTAGTATATCATATTTCAAGACCTCTAGTACTGTAGACCCTGATAAATCTTGTGTTATTCTGACTGTGGCTCCACTATTCTTAACTTGTTTCTTTCTGGCTATTTGTACTATTTTCTTCTTGACCTGGTAGTTCTGGATTTTGCCTATAATGATCCTGGGAATTTTCATTTTGGAATCTCTTTAAGGAGGTAATTGGTGGATTCTTTCAATTTCTATTTTACCCTTTGGTTCTAGAATATCAGTACAGTTTTCCTTGATAATTTCTTGGAAAATGACTTCTAGGCTCTTTTTTTTTATCATGGTTATCAGGTACAAATAATTTTTAAATTAACTATCCTGGGTCTATTTTCCAAATAAGTTGTTTTTTCAATGAAATATTCACATTTTTTTCTATTTTTTTATTCTTTTGGATTTGTTTTTATTGTTGATTGATTTAGTGTATTGATAAAGACATTAGCTTCCATTTGTTCAATTTAATTTTCCAAGAACTATTTTCCACAGTAAGCTTTTGTACCTCTGTTCCTATCTGGCCAATTTTTACTCCTTAAAGCATTCTTCTCCTCGTTAATTTTTGTATTTTCTTTTGTACCACTCTCAATTCCCTTCCTATTTTTTTCCCTTTATCTCTCTTACTTGATTTTCCAAATCCCCTTTGATTTCTTCCATGGTTTAAGACCAATTCTTATTTTTCTTGGATGCTCTGAATGCAGGAACTTGACTTTGTCATCTTTTCCTGATCATATATTTTGATCTCTCTTGTCCCCATAATAACTTTTTGCGGTCTGAATTCTTTTCTGTTTGCTCATTTCCCCAGGCTATTAGTCAGCTTTTAACTTTCCTGAGTTTCCTGAGTTAATTTTGGTGGAGGGTCATTGTCCTGAAGTTCAGAGCTTTTGTGCAGCTGTTTTCAGAAAGCAAACTACAAAAGCTCTTTTTGGCCTTGGAGCTGTTAGAAGACTCCCTGCTCCACGGTGGCTGTGAATTCTAGAGTCTTTTAAAGCAGCAGAGTCTTTCTTAAGTGCTAATGAAGAGACCTCTTGCGAGCTAAGGCCTCTTGGAGCTGCAAGTTTCCATTGCCCAAACTCACTTCTAGTTTACTACTTCCCCAAGGCTTTCTCACTCTACTGACAAACCATTCCTGTTGAACTTCCAATTTGTCTTTGGTGTCTCTTGACTGAGAAGCCCAGAAACCACTGGTACTGTTATTCATTCAGAGGCTCAAGACCCATTCCTGATTTGCTGGCCCTGGGGCCCAGTTGGGGTTGAAACTGGGGCTGGGACAATGGCTGGTCTTGTTCTGGCAAGATCTCAATGGTAATTCATGCTGGACTCCCACCCTGATGACACAGATCTTTCATGCTGCCTCAAGTTTTCTTCGGTTGGAAAACATGCTACAGAAAAAGTATGTTCTGGCACTCTAAAATCTGTTTAGAGTCATCATTTAAAGGAATTTTGGAGCAGTTTGAGGGAGAACTTGGTGAGTCCCTGTCTTTACTCTACCATTGTGTTTCTGTCTCTGGTACTCCTTATTTAAAGAGCATGATGACAAGATATTCCACCAGGTGAATTTGGCAATACAGATGATACTTATAGGGAGGAGCAAGATCTCACCAAGAAGACACGTTTCTCATAATATCACCACCACTGATATCATAGACATGAAGAAGAAAGAAATTAACAGCAGAAAAGGTATAAGTAGTGGGCATGAATATTTCTAAAATAGAAAATTTCTAGATATTTATATTTTTCAAAAGTAAAGGGATAGTAATCAAGAAAAAATGAATAATGTAGCAAGAAACAGCTCATTGAAAGTAATCAGTAAGAGTTATGTGTTATGTGATCAACAAGAGAGAGAATCAGATATTTTCCCCAATTCCCATAATGTAATAAAGTTCTTTAAAATAAGAATTATACAAAAGCAATTGTCATTGTCTCTGTGGAATAAGAATCTAAATGAACTAACAATGTGATGACCTAATATGAGAGAAGGCTGAGGCATAATTTCTAACATGCTTATTCAGCACCCTGTCGCTCACTAACTCTTATGCTCTGGTAGTGAGGCACAATGAAATTGAAAAAAAAAAGTACATTTTGCTGCTTCATTCTCTGCTAGTTACTTCCCTTCCTTTCCATTACTATACCACCATTCTAAGGAAATGAGAAATACAACTTAATTCTATTCCTCACATATTTTCACACACCCTTTAGGTAGCAAGAAGAGCTACAAGAAAGCAGGAAGCTTTCTTTGACTGGGTAGGGCAGTGCAGATATTGTACTTTGTCTAAGACCTAAAAAAAAAAAAAAAAAAAAAAAAACAAAGGCAAATGGAACAAATTACCAGCATGTGTGCAGGTTCTGCCAGCCCTAGAAAAAAGGGGAATGAGCTACAACTGAGAACAATCTTTTCTCCATGTCCACATACCACATGGGGGAAAAGATTGAGAGATGCAAAAGTCAATTTCCTAGCATTGGAAAAAGCTGAAATAACCTGGTAGATCTGTCATCAAAAGGGAAGGAATCAAAAAATGAGAAATAGAGAATCATAAGGTAAAAATATCTCAGAGGAGGGAACTTAAGTTCAAATGCTTATTCATGAGCAGATATACCCACATGAAAGATATTATTGCTGGAAATAAAGATGTCCTCCAAAACATCTAAAGAAGTACAAATATCTCTCAATACATTTTGCAAAACAAAGAAAACTGAACTACATGATTGATGAAGCAGAAGGTTTTGTGTTTTTTTTTCAGAAAATCAAGGAATCATAATAAAATGATTCAAATGTTTATTAAAATGAATAACAATCATAGAAGTACAATTTATAGACAACAAAACAGAAATATTTTACAGAAAATCACAAAAATGAAAATGCCTTGAATATCTGCTATAAATTTCATCACAGAAACAAGAGAGAACAACTGATTAAGAATAGTGATACACAGATAAAATGGACATTGTGGTAGACAAGAAGTAAGCAAAATACATTGAAATGATTTTTATACAAGCAAAGCTTATTGGTTTTCATAGTGACTGAGGGAAAATGTTCAAAATTCTGAGTATATTGATTTATTAAGCAATGCATGCCATTTGCATGACAACTCAGGAACAGACATTCCTCAGTAAGCACTGGTTCATGAATACAGGGGCAGACAGATTTTTATGTATTGAAAGATAAGAATAACCAGGATACAAAATATATTCATATATATATATATATATATATAATTAGGGGTAGCTAGGTGGCAGAGTGGATAGAGCAAGAGCCCTGAAGTCAGAAAGCTCTGAGTCCAAATCTGGCCTCAGACACTTAAAGCTTCCTAGCTGTGTGATCCTGGGCAAGTCACTTAACCCCAATTGCCTCATGGGGGCAAATATATATATGTAATTAGATGATCTGATTTCTAATTGGAAGAAAGGTTAGAGGTTTTCCAAATTGGGAGGGGGAGAGAAATTCTCAGAAATTAGAAAAAGGTATCCCATTTTTCCCTACCGTCTATTTCATTAAAGAAAAATGGAAGTAATAAGTGATTGACCAATATTGGAACAGTTTTCAGATAAGACAGAGATTGATTGAAATATATAATTGTGAGAAAACTTCTTGTATAAATCCTAGATTGTGACTGGTTTTCTGGTCAACATAACCTGAGTCTTTGGCCTTAAGTCTTAACAGAGGTAGTCTAGCTTTCCAGTCATGCAAAGGTAGTTTCAAATAATGAAATAGTTTTCTACAAAAAAAAAAAAAAAAAAATTAAAACCGACTAGAAACATAAGTGAAAAGAAAGGGAACTGAGTCAGATACAGAATTGAGAAAAACTCAGTGTGATACACTCAATTTCCACAATTCTCTCATCTTGAAGGCAGAATCCAGGGGTACTTTAAAGATTATAGGTCTACCAGAAGAAAATGACAAGTCAGATAACATGAGCACAATAATGCAAAAAAAACAAGACAAGAAAATTATTCATTACTTCTGAACACAAAAAATCAAGTGCCAATCAAAGTAATCCACAAGTTACTTCCAGGAAAGCAAAACAAATAAAAATAATGTTGCAAATCCCAAGGCACATAGTATTTAAATTTAACAGTTCTAATGAGAAACAAGAAATTTTTCAAGCAATCAGAAGAAAGGAAAGAAAAGAAAATTTGAATGAGACATGTATCCTCCAGAAATATAAGAAGGAAATGCTGAATAGCAAAGAAACTCAAAATGGAACCCAAAATTTTCCACAATTGAATTTAATGATCTATGAACAAAGATGGACATTTAATAAGAGGAATTTGAAACTTTCCTACAGAGAAAACCATATGTGAGCATATCATTTGTTTTGCAAACATCTCAGAAAACAGCAATATTGGGAAAAAAACAGTATAGAAATAATGAAGGCACAAATAACTAGAAAGAGATATAGAAATATGGGGATAAACAAGAGCAGCAGCAGCAACAAATTAACAGATAGAATATTGAGAGATTTCTTTCTAAAAGTACAAAAGAATACAAATTCGAAAATTGAATTTAAAGAGAAGAAGAGATAGTGAATAAACAAATTTGAAAAAACATGGACTAAACTGTCCACAGTCTTACCAAAGTTTTTTGTTTGTTTTTGTTGGAATTAATGTACAACATGATGGGAATATGGAAAGAAGAGTAAGGGTTAGTGTGAGAAGGTATGCTACATCTTAAGTCAGCAGTAAATGATGAAGGGGGAATAAGTATGCTATCCTCTCTAGAATAAGAAGCAATAGGAGAATGATAGCAAAAGGAGGAATTGAAATATGGAAAAAGAAAAGTTCAGTTATAAGAGGAGAGAAATTCCTCCCATGGAAGAGAGAAATTTTATAATGAAAAATGGGGATATTGCAACATATATAATCTGCAGAGATTTTGTTGCATAGAGAGCTCACTATCCATGAGTGAATGCCTTTAGAGATGGAAAATCAGTTCCTGGAAACAATTGATATGTTGAAGAGTGGGGTGACATAAACCCACAGAGGAGATTTCATGGCTATTGAGGAAAAGTGATTGTGGGAAACATAGGGGACATTAATAAGCTTCACATCCAGGACAAAGGGATATTTTTATCGTAGGGCAATCTTTCAAACCCTCTGTCTCTTGCAGGAGAAAGTGAAGTTCAGTAGAGAAAAAAAGAGGACAAAATCCTATGAATCAAGAACATGGAAATTGTTTAGAAGAGGGATCTATTTGGCATCTTTAATTCCATAAAGAATATGGGGGATAAAGAAATAGGTATCATGAAGAGGATTAATGAAGAGAATGAAAGAATAATATTCTTCTAAGGAAAAAAAAAGACAGAGAAAATAAAAAAAAACTTGGAAAAATGTGAAAGGGAAGGAGAAGAGGGATTTTTTTATTTAAGAAGGAAAAAAAAATCATGTAACTACGTTAAAAAAAAGAAATATAATTAAATAAATAAAACCCTAACATTAGAGGAAAGTGTGACATGGGACTGAGAAATTAAGAGTGAAGAAAAACAGCTAGTGGGAATAGGATTTCCTTAAAGTAAGTTTAGCAAAAAATAACATCTTCAGAAAGGTACCTAGCCCATGCAGTGGTCCAGGAGCCAAAAAGATCTGAATTTAAATCTGAACTCAGACACATATTAGCTGTGTGACTTTGGACAACTGTCTTCTGTCTGCCTAAATTTCTTGAATGATAAAATAGGGATAATGTGACAACTGCCACTATGGATTGCTGTGAAAGTCAAATGAAATAATATTTGTATAATGTTTAGTACAATGTCTAATATTGAAGCACAATAATTTAGTATATAAGTATACGTGTATGTATAGATGTAGTTGTGATATTGCTAGATGCAAGTTTGATAACCTTTTAAATATATATATATATTTAAATGAGGAAATTAGAGTAAAGTGACTTGGCCAGAGTCACACAGTGAGTAAGTATTAAGAGTCTGATGCCAAATTTTAATTCCTGTCCTCCTGACTCTAAGGCCTGTGTTCTAGCCTATGTACCATCTAGCTGCCCTTTAATAACTTTTTAAAATAACTTTTGAGGCATAGTTCCAAATTTATTTCCAAAATAGTTGGATTAATTCACAGTGCCACCAACAGTGTATTTATTAGAGTATCTTATTTTCCCACATCTCCTCCAGCATTTGTCACTTTCCTTTTCTCTTTTCTTAGCCAATCTGATAAGTATAAGGTGGTATCTCAGAGTTGTTTTAATTTGCACTTCCCTAGTTAATGACTTAGCACTTTTTCATATGACTATTGATAGCTTTGCTTTCTTCCTCTGAAAACTGTATTAATGGAAAATGACTGTTAAACCTTATATATTTGGCTCTTCCCTATATATTTGAGAGAAAAAAATGCTCAAAAACATTCTGCAAAAAGTTTTCCCCAAATGTCCCTTTTCTTCTAATTTTTTTGTATTTGTTTCATTTTTACAAAAATACATTTTTAAATTTATGTAACCAGAAGTGTCTTTTACCTCTTTGGAAAACAATATTAATTAAGAAATGACTGTTAAATCTTATATATTTGACTTTGTTCCCTATATGTTTGAGAAAAAAAAATCATTGCTCAGAGAAACATCTGCAAAAATAGTTTTCCCTAGATGTCCCTTTTCTTTTCTTTTCTTTTTTCCTTTTTTTGCTGAGGCAATTGGGGTTAAATGACTTGCCCAGAGTCACACAGCTAGGGAGTATTGTGTATGAAACCACATTTGGGTTTCACATTTGAACTCAGGTCCTCCTGACTTCAGGGCTGGTACTCTATCCACTGCACCACTTAGCTGCCCCTAGATGTCCCTTTTCTTCTATTTTTTTGTATTTGTTTTATTTATACAAAAAAAAATAAATTTATGTAATCACTTGTCCATTTTACCTCCTGTGAACTTTTTGATTTCTCGTTGGTCATACATTTTCCCCCATATCTATACCCATATATCTTCCATGCATCTCTAATTTTTTATGATGTCACCATTTATAGCTAAATCATATGCCCATTTAAAGCTTGTCTTGCTTTATATTGTGAAGTGCTCCATTTCTAATTTTTTCCAGCCTGCTTTCTAATTTTTTTTTCCACACTTTAATCTGAATAGTAAGTAGGACTTTGGAACTTATTTTGTGTATATATATATATACTTAATCTTCTCTTTGATTAACCTCTCATCTAGTACCAAATTGTTTTGGTGATTATTGCTTTATAGTAGTTTCACATTCAATACTTGTAGGCCTCCTCACTTCTCATGATTTTTCATTAATTTCTTTAATAATATTATCAAACTTTTTTTCTCTAGAAAAAATTCACTGTTATTATTTCTTGTTCTATACAACAAAATTTTAGTAATTTAATTGGTTTCACACTGAAGAAGCAAATTGACTTGAATAGTATTTAATTTGTATTATATTGGTTAAACTAGCCCAGACGTAATTAGTATTTGTCCAATTATTTAGATCGTATTCAGGGAGGATCAGCGCCTTTTCTGTGGGAGCTTATCAAGTCCTTTTCAAGGCTTCTTATTCACCTTTGACGTCTACATTTCACCCAATGCTCACCCAAAAGAAGTGCTAGCAGTAAAAATCATGTCAGCAGAGAGGCTAAATGAGGTTAATCAGAAGTGACAGGCTTCAACCCATCAGTGACTTAGAGGGATGTCTACCCCAAGTGTGTGAAACTCGCATTGGTTGAATGGAATGATGAGAACAATTTGTTCCAATAATGATGCAGGTGACTGAAGCAGACACTATGGAGTGTTCAGACATTGGTCAGACATTGAAGACAAGAAGTTCATCCATTGAAAACTGGGCCATCACCAGTTGTCTTGATTTTTTTTTTCTTGCAGTGGACCTCAATGACTTCTGAAGAGAGAATGAGGCTGGATTACTCCATACAACTCTGCCTCACTTAAATCCAATTCACATACAGATAAAGACATTACTTTATAATGCCATCGGTCCTTTTGAAAATGAACAATGAGCAAAAATATCAGTTAGGTATGGATCTATATGTTATAGGAAAAGGGACAAGGTAAAGAAAAATAAAACACCCATTCAATTCAACAAACACCTATCATACCCTGAGTATTTATCTAAGTCATTTCCTCATCTTTAAAAGTACATAGACAAAATTAAATCCAACTCTGCTTTTAAGAGCTTTACATCCCACTGGGAAAGAAAACAATTAATATACAAGAAAATACAAAGTCATCAAAAATGATTTCAGAGGGAGAAAAGTCCAATCACAAGAAGGATCGAGAGTTATCTCCTACATAATGTGGCAAACAATTGGGATTTTAGTGGAAGCTAGAGATTCCATGATGCAGAGGTTAAAAAAAAAAAAAAGATGTAATAAATCTTCAGTGGAGGAAATGATCAAAAAAGTGAAAAGAGCAGAACCAAATGGTGACTTCCAAGGTAATAAATAAATCAGTGGATCTGATGGGAGTAATTCACCATCTGGTGACATGCCTCATTTTTGTATTGATAGAAAGCTTGTGGAAACTCATTGTTGCCGGAAATTAAGGATGAATCCATTAGTCAGACTATTTAAGGCTATTTATATTCAGATTATGACTTCCCCCATTTAGGCTGCAGCAGATCATGTCCTCTTCTGAAAATCACTTTCCTGCTTCTTACTGTGTCTGGCTAGGAGAGTCTGGTCATGAATGATAGGGTAGAAAACTTGACAGGGAGCCATCATTTCTCTCTTTCTGACACCACTAAATGAATGTGAGCCATAAGAAAAATACTCCAGGTTATGTTTACTTCAAGAGATTGAGCTTTCTTTCTGCACATATTTCTTCCCTTCCCCTTCAAAGGAGGACCCTTTGTCTCTTCTCATTTTCTTCAAGTTATGGTCCATTCTTGCAGCCGCCTTGGCTGGATATGAATGGAAAACAAATGTGAATTTTGCAGCTAAATGGGCTCTTTTTAATCTTGTCTGTTTTTGAAAAGGGAGGACAAGAACTAGACTGCCACAGTGGTAGCTGTTTTTTGAGCTCAATCTATCCCTACGCACAGGTAAATTTATTTTCTAGGAACAAGAAGGAAAATAAGACTTCTGGCATGGTTCAGTGGAAAGACCCAGGACATGGAGTCAGATGAGATCTCGATGCAAGTCTTGATTCTGATGCTTGTGGTTATATGATAAAATAACTTAGTTCCTCTGAGCTTTTCTGTCCTTGTTTATAAAAAGAGGATAATAATACCTACTTGTTACAAGTAGAGATTTTGCAAATTGTAAAGTTTAACTGAGACAATGTTTTACAAAGCATTTTGTAACTTTTTAAGTGCTAAAATTAATGTAAGATATTATTGGTTTTATTTTTTAACTCTTTTATGTTTCAAAAAAGTCCTTCTTAGATCTAGTATTCTGGGATTTGCTAAACCAAGTGTACAATTTCCTCACTGATTATCCATTGTAATTTTTTAGACTCTAATTATATGCTTTTTTAAGTCACTACTTAGTCATTTTTTCAGTTATATCTAGGGTTTTTCTTAGAAAAGATACTCTTTTCTATTCCACATAATTTTACAGATGAGGAAAGTAAGGCAATCATGGTTAAGTGATTTTCCTAGGGTAACACAGCTAATAGTATCTGAGGTTGGATTTGAATTTAGGAAGATTAGTCTCTCTGACTGCAAATGTGGCATTCCAGCCACTATAACACCATCCTTTTCTAACTTTCATTTTCTCCAATTAAAGTGTTCATTCTTTCTTTCTCTGTTTTTGTAGAATTAACCAGAGTAAAACAGACAGTGTGAATAATAATATATACACAGTGCCAGTCTCAAACAAGCAAGTTACAGTTTAGACTGAAGTTTTCTGAATAAAATGCCAAGCAATTTGGGCATATTCCACAAATGTCCTGAATTTCCTCATTATACTCCTCCACATCTCCAACCAATGAAGCATAATATTCCAACCAGCCTCACAAACACTATTCTGACAATTTTTGATGCTGTTACCATAATGGAGAGTACCAATGACAGAGAGACAGAGATGACAAAAATAGGAGATAGAAAAAGAGAAGAAAGAAGGAAGGGAGAGATAACTATTTGATACAGAAGGAAATGCTTATAATAGAGTTAGGGGGAAGGAAAGGAAAATGTTTTGTCCTTAGCCTCAGTCCTCTATCCTCTCCCATCCTTGACCTAGGAATGTCCTAGTGAACTTTGGAGGACTAGGACATTTCAGATTTTCACTGCTATATTTGTAGCTCCCCCTCCACAGAAACTTAACTGGCATCTATCCTCTACTCCTTTCTATTCCTGATAGTTGGTTGACATTAGTGTCTTAGTGTCTGCACCAGGCAAGAATATACTGTGTGTAATGCATAAAAGGAGATTCAAAGTTCATTAAGGTGCCAGAAAGAAAACCACATTATACCTAAATGGAACATTTCTAGAAATATACTAGAATGACTTCCCCAAAGATGTGACTAGTCTCCCCTTTATTATTTTGAGACATTTATTATATCTCTAAGATCGAGCCTCTTTTCCCTTGGACATGGCACATGCTCATAGGAGAGTATGTCACAGACTTTTGGTTAGACGCTTTGTACTAACTATTGTTACCATAATACCTTAGTACAAATCTCTTTACTAAAGTGCTATATAAATTCTCTCCATTATTTTTAAAATCTTTATTTTCAAAAAGTAATACAGTTTGACAGATTGTTATCAATTAATAATCATTAAAGGAAACACTCATGAAAAATCATGAATTATAGCATTAGAAAGAAAACCTGAATCTCCTCAGAATACCCTAAAGTCCTTATGGGAATTGGATTTCCACAGTAGGGACTCAAATTATGATGGAAGTAGGAGTTGGGCAAGATCATGTGCTACATGCCGATACATGTGCTACATGAAGATTATGTTCTAATTCATTGTGTCCCAGAGAAATAAAAGACATACTATGGCTGGCAATGATGGAAAAACATTACCCTTTCATGATTATAAGGTGGAAAGAATTCACCAGGAAGTCATAGTCACTTGTTCCCTTTACTTCCTGTATCATTCTTGCCTGAATCATGTGGACATGAGAATTCTCTCTGCAGTCTTAACATTAATCTACTTCTGAAATCTGATTGAAAAATGAGGCTGAAGCAGTTTATTAAATTTATATTGGCATATCAGCCTGACATTTTAATTTCAATGCAAACTCATATGTGTTCCCTCTTCATCCTCATTTTCCTTCATTTATCCAACCAGAAAAAAAAATGTTCTTCATCATTGCAGAACATAATTCAGGACAGGGGGAAAGCATTTAGAGTTAGAGCTAGGTGAAAATGTGCCTGGAACAAATGCATTTGGGATGGGGAGGAGAGAGATAGAGAGATGGGAAAAGAAAGGAAAATTGTATAGAAGGAAATCAAACATGGGAGGAAAAGAAAAAGGAGAATAATGTAGGAAGGAATAACTAGATAGTTTTCCATAAAGTTGGGTACTAATTTGGACAATGAAGACACCACTGTCTTTCAGTCTCTCAATGTAGTGGTCAATCACAACTTTTATCCAGAATCTTTTCTTCAAGTAATTGGTCATATAATAGAAATATCATAGGCTAGCAAGGGGATACCTTTTTGAGTCCAAGTTCATGTTAAAACTAACATTCAAGGACAGCTTATTGTGGAAACACATTAGAAATAGAAGATCTGGATTTGTAGGAGTGAAAAAAGAACAAAACTAAGAAAGTATTTTGAAGGAATGTCCTCTTCTATTAGTAACCGTGATTGAATAGAATTAGTCACAATAAATCATCTAATTTCTCAAGACAGGAATGAACTAATATATAATATCATGCAAAATTGAAAAATTAGCACAAAATTGCTTGTAGACACTATGATTTTCACAGTTCACAAACGGCAGAGAGGGTTCTGGAGAGTCTAAAACTTCTTCATGCAACCAATGATCTATATGTCTTCAGATAGTTCCATAATAAATTCACATATAAAAATTAAGATTTAAAATTGGGAGAGACCAAAGAGAGCATATGGTCTAATAACTAAACTTTAGAGAAAAAAGAATCGAGGCCAGAGAGGTGAAGCTTTCTCCCATACTACCCAGATACAAAGGAGCATTGAAAATCAAATTTTGCTGATTCTCTTGCTATAGCAATGTGACATGAATTTCTCCCCATGATTTTGGTTCAGACCTAGGAAGGTAAATCTATTTTCTGACCATGAGAGGCATAGTACAGAAGGAAAAAAAATGTGTTGGAAATCAGAACCTGATATGGAATCTTAGACATTTTATTCCTTACTTGTATGAAGTTGAACAAGTTATTTATGTTATCTCAATTTTAATTCCTTATCTGTGAATTGAGCTGCTAGACCAATGCTTATTTTTTTCACTTTGTGATATTAGTGAAATCACTTCCATTTTAGAAGTCTCCCTTTTGTCATCTAAAAAAGGGAGAGCTTTGAATGAAATCAACTCTAAGTTTATTTCTGTTGCCAATAAATCAATACCTGAATCAATAGATTATTTAATCAATGAACATTTATTAAGTGCCTGCTATGGGCCAGACACCATACTAAGTGCTAGGAATCCAAAAAAGAGGCACCTCAAGGATCTTATAATCTCATAAAGGGGACAACAAATATATACCCCCCAAAATTATATACAGGATAAGTAGGAAATAATCACAGAAGAAGCATTAAATTAAGACGGGATGAGGAAGGCTTCCAGTAAAAGAATGATTTGGGTCTGAACTTAAAAGAATCCAGAGAGATGACTAGTCAGTGGAAGAAGAAGAACATTCAAAGCCTAAGGGACAGCCTGAGAGAGCTTCCAGAACCACACTTTATCCGTGGAGGTCAATGTCAGTGGATTGAAAGGTATATACTTATTCTATAGAGTGAATTAAAATCTCTGGGTAGAAGGTGCAAGGAGACAAAGTAAGAATTGATTTAAGGAAATGTAAAAATCAAATCAAAACAAAACAAAACAAAACAAACAAACAAATAAAAAAACACCTTCTAACAAAATAGAATGGGCTGATGGGCTGCCCCTCATTGGTTAGCATTAAACACAAATTGGATGACAACATATTAGGAATATCAGCACAGGGAATGGTTTTTATATTTAAGGTTGAAAGAAATGCTTCCTGAAATCTCTTTCAACTTTCTAGGATTCTAGGTTTTGGCCCCTTTCCTCTTGCCTATGTAAAAATTGAACTGTTTTTCCTACCTCTCATGGGTGTTACAAGGATAAAAAGAGATAATATTTGCAAAGTGCTTTGTGAACCTTAAAGTTTGATACAAATTTTTGTTACTGTTATTACCTTTCTCCTTGTCTTGGGTTATTCTCCTTTCCACATTAAAATTCTGTTATGCATTAAGCACTTAATACATGCTTGACACTGTATCTGAGTTCAAAGCTGGCTTCAGATAGTTACTAGCAGTGGGACTCTAGGCAACTAAATTCTGTTTGCCTTAATCTACTAAAGAAGGAAATGACAAATTATTCCACCTTTTCTTCTTGGGAAAGAAAAAAAAAACATAGACAGTGTGGTACATAAACAGTCTGACATAATTAAATACTGGAGAAAGAATAAAGAGGGGCAAGTTAGCATCTGCCCTCAGGAAACTTACACATTCTACTTAGGGAAGACAATAAGTATAAGAAGGAAAGGGAATAAGGAAGGAAGAGGTGGCAGGTTTCTGAACTGGCTGGCTGGGCAAGAGAGACAAATGATAATGATGATGAGGAGGAGGAGGATGAGGATGATGATGATGGTGATGACGATGATGGTGATGGTGATAATGTTGATGATGGTGATGGCTTTAGAGAAAACAGCATAATATGAAGTTGCTTGAATATCTTAGAAATTGTTTAGAGAGCTAGTTCTGGGAAAGATAATTAAAACTCAACAAGGGACTGGTCTAAACTTTCAGTAGGATAATGGAGATGGAAATATAAATGACAAAACAGAAGATATCAATAAAATTTTGTTGTTTTAATATATCTTACTAGATTGTCACCAGATTTTCAAGATTTTCCTTTTTTGAATCCCAACTGTTAGCCATTGTGTTAACTCTCCCTCCCAGGATTTTATAATCTTCACATTCAATAATCTAATGAATTAAATTTTCACATCTCTGCCTTTGTCTAAATAATTAATAAACATTTTAATAGACATCTAATATGCTCTGTGAAATGTTTTTTGTTGATGCTGACTTTGATTCTATTCATTCATCAATTTTGAATTTCTTTTTGAATCATTCAATTCATCCATCTCCATTTTTTTCTATAAGAATTGCAATTTTTAAAGAAAATAATAGAATATTCCCTCTATTAATTAGCTCCAATTTCCCCTGAATATATCTAGTTTATACCTAATTGTTTTGATGTTATGCCACTCATTGGGCTAGGAGCTCCTTGAGTGAAAGACTGTTGTTTCCTTTCTTTGTATACCCAGCAGTTAGTAGCATTCTTGGCACATAGTAGAGATGTGATAATTGCATATTAACTTCTTGTTAATGTGTGTATAAGTGTATGTATACATATATTCATATGTAAATATATGCATGCATAGACACATATATACTCATTTATATGTATGAGTAATTGTGTGTTCATGCCATAGTAGATAGAGGATGATACCTGTGGTCAAGGAAGTTTAAGTCCCAACTTTGATGCATACTGGCAGTGCGAAATCTTATAGCTTCTGTGACATACCCTATAATAAACATAAAATATATAAAGAAAAAAAATGGTCTATGTCTTTGAGAAGCTCACAATTTAATGGTGAGACAAGGTGCAAACAATTACGCATATATCAGATATAGACAATATAAATGACAGCTAATCTCTTAAGCAAAGTATTAGCAATGGGTAGGGAATGACATTCCATAGTATAATGCCTGACATATATTAGATATTTAATAAGAGAGTGTTGATTGATTTCATAATCCAATCTAGAATTTTCCTGAAAATGGAAGTGAAGTTCACTTACTTTATGTTTCATTTTCTTCTCTTTTGTTTTATACAATTAATTTTTTAGTTTACTTTTTTAACATCAAGATTTTTTTCTTCTTCAGTTCTGTAGTATCTCTCCTCATCTCCTCAGTCTTTTAAATAGCACCACCAGTGGTTCAGCAATCACATCAGCTAGCTTTGTTGTTTTCCTTGAGTAGCCAAGGTCAGGTAGTGTTAATTTATCAGGACAGCCAACACATCTTTTACTATTCCCTATCCTGAGGATCAACTTTCTATTAGTCATTTTTATCCTGCTATTGCGATCCACAAAATAATTCTTATTGGGTGGGGGAAAACAAGAGCAGAATGAAAACTCTATAGTTTTATCTTCTATTTTCATTTACCATTGTCCTATCCATCCAGTCCCTTCTTTGATTTTCCTGTTTTCTTTTTCCCACTTTAGTTTTTTACTCTCTATTCTTTTCAGCTTCCCACCCTAGCCTCTTCATGTTCTGAGTATTAGCATTCCTAATTCTATTCTTACAGGGTGATGCTAACATTTGTATTCACCCTCTATTACCTGCCCTTACTTCCATCTTCTGTGCATTTCTTTTAGAAATCTGCTCTGTTAGGGATATTCTTTGTGTATGTCCTTATTTCTTCAGACATTATCCATTGTTCTTTCTCATCACAATTACTTCCCTTTGTGTCTTCAGTAATTTACCAGCCTCCTTGTGTTAGTTCATCTTGCTTATTGTCTAAACCTTGTTCATTTTGGTAAGGATATTTGAGGCTTCCAATTTTATTACTAGCTTTGTTTATTCAATTTCGGTTCCTGGGAAGTTCTGGCTGTCTCACAGATATCCTTCTTCCCAAATGGTAGCCTCTCTCTGAAACACCTGCTGAATGTGCAGAAATAGTATTTTTAAAACTTCTCCATCATTTAAAATGTAAAGCCTATTTCATTAAATCTGTAGGGTATATGGAAAAATAATTTCTAGTTATTGTTAGGAATATTCCACCCCTGGTCAGGAGACTTTCACCACTATATTTTAAGCCATGTTTAGAAATTCCAGTACCATTCTGTTCTTCACTAGTTCCCCTAATTATCTTTTATCTTCTATATCCCTTAGTTTTCATTGGACAGCAGTGATGAGAACACCATATATGACTCTATGTTTTTCAGCTTGAAGATGCTGCCAGTTCCTCTAATTGACCTTTTTTAGTATCATTCCTTTCTCTCACTTCCCCACCCTCTGTATATTTCCAAGTCCTATAGATTATGCCTCTATATCTAGTCTCCATTTATAGGAATGCCACTCTAGTACAGGCTCTAATTATGTCTTCCTTAGACTTGCAATATTAAAATAACCTCCTGATTGACATCTCTTCTTCTTGATCCATTCTTCACAAATTTGCTCATTTGATATTGTTGACTAACAACCAATCTAGTCATGGCATTTCCAGTTCCAGAAGCCCCAGTGTTTCCCAGTTGCCACTTTAATAAATGTGATGGTCATTTAAAACACTTTTCTGTTTTGAAAAGGGAATCTAAAACATTGCCATAATTAATGGAAACTTTATATTCTTTCATCCTTCCATCCATCCATCCAGTCATCCATCAATTTATCGATGATACAAAACTGCAGTATTCCTTACTTTAGGTTAGGCCTTCTATCCACGATGTCACAAACTTTGTAACTATTTAGAATGTACTCAAATGCATCTTCATTCATCAGCATTCTTTTCCAAGTAGAAAGTAAGATTGTTGAGGTTACAGACTGTCATTTTTGTCTTTATATCCTCAGCACCTAGCACCGTTTCCAGGGCATAATAATGTAACCAATTAATAAATATGTTGGCTTGAAATGAATTGAAGAAACAATATTATGTAATCTTAGTAGCTGTATAGGTCATAACATCTCTCTGCATCTTTTACTTCTGGTGCAGTCATTAATTGCAGGATGATATTCTCATCACTCCTGCAAAGGAAGATACTTTAATTAAATCAAAGTTCAGATACTTTGGTTTTCTTCTCTGTTTGAACAACTGCTGGAACTAATGGCAACCAATTACACATGGTATTTACCTGAAACACCTAGAGGCTTGGCAGGCTATTTAGAGTGCAGAGCTTTGCCCTTGAATTACAAGAAGCCAGATGTCAAGCAATGAAACCAAGACCTGGCTAGAAGGCAAGGTCTACTCTAGGCTTAGTGTCTTTGCCATTTGATGGCTTGGTTTTCCCATCCAGCAAATACTGAATGGGAAAACCAAGCCATCAAAATGAAGTAATTACTGTCTTCTGCTTTTGTGCACAAATGACAAGCTGATGCCCTTTTTGGCAGCAGGGTACTTGGAGAGATGTATGGAAAACAAACAAACAGACATTGAGCATTGAAGAGCTGGGTGGCCCAGTGTTCAAATGAAAAGAATTCTGCCCAAAAGGAGATTAAAATGAGAAAAAGGGCCAGAACAATGCTAGGAAGAAGGTGAAGATCCTTAGTCCTGGCATGTTGAAAAACTGATGGATAATTGTAATTAGCTTTCAGAATTTTTAATTATAGAAGTGGTATAAATAATCACAAAGCACGGCTTCACTAATGAGAGTCCTTGTGCTAAGACACACAGGGAAGCATTTGTTAGGGGCTTTTGAAAACACTGCCTGTTAATTAGGTGTCTTGGAGCCAGCAGGGCTTCAAGAGAAGGAGAAACATTTATACATTTAAATCAGCCTCATTCCTAGAGGTATCCAATACCAATTATGGGAGAGCAGGATGTGAGAATGGATGCATTTTGTAGCCAGGAAGAGGAACTAAAATAATAATGATATTTTAATAATAATAATAGTAATAATAATATTGATAATAATAAATCCAGCTTATTTTATAAATAAGATCTAATGGTAGAGAGGGTGGCTTATTATTAGGCTTAAAATTTTGAAAGGATATTGGGGATCTGCTTTTTGGATTAGGCAGGTTAAAAACCAGTCTCTTTGTTGAAAACTTGAAAACAGTCTGTTCTTATTTTGTATTCATTATATGAGCATGGCTTTATATGTTGAATGGCTCTGAGAGATTACCATCCAAATTCTTCCTTTTATAAATAGGGAATCTGAGGCCCAAAGAAAGGAGGCAATATACCGAATTTTTATTATAAGAAATTACAGAGCATAGTCTTCTTACTCTAGTTAAAAATGTCCCTTCACTACCAGTAGGATCTGGCATGTATTATAATCTAAAAATTGTGATTTTGCATTTTGAGGCCACAGTTTTCTTAACTGTTAAAAATGATAATATTTTTAGAACTTTGAGGTTTGTAAAAGATTTCCCAAATATGATCCCGTTAGATCTTTAAAACAACCTTGGGAGAATGAGAATGTTGAAGATTAGAGGTCAGGTTTTGGGGGGCACTCTATTAATGACATCCTCTTCCACTGACCCCAAGCCAACTTATTGGGTTCAATCATTGAACTAATTCCAAATGCTCTTAACTCTAAAAGAAAATGAGTCCATGATGTTTTGTACACTTAAATTGCTGTAAGGACTCCAAACTAATAATTGAATGATTCAATAATCATTAAATGATTCCAATTTAAGTTAGAAGGTCTCTAATGGAATACCACAGGAATCCCTCCTTTGCCCTGTGCTATTTAACATTTCTGTCAATGATTTGAAGAAAATAGGCACAGAAAGTAAAACCTTCAAATGATTAAAAATGAAGAATAATAGTTGTTTAATCATTTTCAGCTATGTCTGAGTTTTGTGATTCCATTTGGGGTTTTCTTGGAAAAGAGCCATTTCTGGGATGGTTCACCATTTCCTTCTCCAGCTCATAATAAAGATGAGGAAAGTGGGGAAAAATAAGTTAAGTGACTTGCCTAGGGTCATACAGCTAGTAAGTATCTGAGACCAGTTTTGAATTCAGGTTTTCCTTTCTCCAAGCCTTACACTCTATCCATTACGGTGCCACTTAGCACAATGGGATATAACTACCATCCTTGTAGCAGAATCAAGATTCACAAAAGTCTTAGAGTGTAGAGAGTTGATACAATTAAATATATGGACAAAAATAAATTTTATTTCTGCAATGGAAAAAATGGCATTACCTGCTTAGTAGGGCAAAGCATGAAGGGACAATTCTTTGTTATAAAAAACCCTGGCTCTGGAATCAAATGACCTACATTTAAATCTTATTTTTGACATTTACTAACTTTCTGGCAATAGGAAAGTCAGTTGACATTCCTAGATCTCACTTTCTTTACCTGTAAAATGAGGAATATTGATTAAAATGGATGTTGAGTCACTTATGACTCAAGAATTATTATTCCAGTCATATGGAAGATGAAACAGCCAAAGTAATCCAAGTTTCATTTGTTAAAAGTGAACCAAGAAGGTCATAGATCTGCTTGACTCAGACCTGATCTGATCACATCTGCAGTATTGTGTTCAGAAATAGGTGGCATATTTCAAGGAGGAAAATAATAAGTTGGAAAGCACTAGAGGACAGTGATTAGGTAAAACAAAAGTCTCAAAATCATGATATTTGAGCTTATGTTGAAGGAACTGGGTATGTCTAATACGGAGAGAAGACTGGGTGAAGGTGGGGATGGTACCTCTCTTCTACTATTTAAAGAGTTGCATTGCAGAAGTGAATTAGTTTTATCATTGAAATATTAGAAGCCAAACCAGGAAGTGGGAGTTTATCATAGAGGCCCATTTAGGCTGCATGTAAAGAAAATAACTTCCTAATGATTACAATTATTGAAAAGTGGAATGAGCTGCCTCAGGGGTTAGCAAGACTTACCTCATCTGAGGTTTTCTTAACATATTACCAAGAAGGAAAAATACATAACTACTTAGTAAGAATATCTTATGATATATACAAATAGATAGATTGGAAAGATTTGTGGCTTTTGCTATTTTTTCACTTTATATTGTTGTTCATCCTTCATTTCAAAGTGAACCAGTGACATTCCTAGTGATATCTTGTGTCATTTGTGAATTGGATTTAAGCAAGGCAGAGTTACATAGTAATCAATCTCCTTCTATCTTTCAGAGTCATTTCAGTACAGTGGCAGGACAAAACTCAAAATGACTGGCAATGAAACAGGATGCAGTGGATGACTATGGCATCTTTGATGTCTAAGCACTTTATAGCTTATTCTTACTGGATGAGGGAAGGGAAAGGATAATCAAGAAATGTATGTGATATTTTTAGAAGCTATCACTAGTAATAGTCTTTCATTCCTATTCTACTGATTCTTCTCTTGGTGATACATGGAATATTATAGTCTCCAAGCAATTGAAAATTAGTATCATTACTACTTATGGAAGTCAAAATGGTAGAATAAGCAGTAAATTACCTAATTTTCCCTTATTTAGCTCAAAACAATCATGAAATCCTAGATTTCCAGATAAACCAGATAAAAGACAAGGTAAAACAATATTTTGAAATATCACTAGAAAAATCTGTCATATTGGATAAAAGGACATCAAAGTCCAGGACAGGAAATGTCCCAGCAAGCCAGCAATAAGCTAGATCTAAAAAAAAAAAAAAAGCTGGAGATTCAGAGCATCTGTTTGGTAGAGCAGGCAAATGTTAATACCAAGACTCACCATGTACCTCAGCATAGCCATGGGCACCTGTAGAATTCAGATCCAAGAAGATCCTTGTACTTCAACGTTGTCCTGGACAAATAGCAGTATTGGTAGACACCAATACTAAAGTTGCCTGATCCAATGGCAGGCAATAGTTTGCAAATCCTATCCCTGCCATGTGTTCCAGTGGAGACTTAAGCAAAAAGACGGATGCCAATGAAGAAACACCCCGCTAGCTTGAACATATACCAGAACCCCAGTTCTGCACAAAAAGTTTCCTGATCTTTACAGTCTCAAGCCGTACCAGTCAACCCCCACACCACCTTCTCACTGAAATGCCATGGTCTTCTATGACCTGGGGAAGTCATCAGTGCATCACCAGGTAAATAGTTGGGGTTGATGACCCCTGACACAAGATGTCTGAGACAGTATCTCATATACACAAGGAGCAGAGTTCAAATTTAAGAGAAAGTTAAAAGGACAAAGAAAATGTGAGCAAAAAGCCCCCAAAAATTAGAAAAAGAAAGTTGTTATGATAATAGGGAAGATGAAGACACAAACTCAAAAAACAACAACAACAGATGGAAGACAAATACAGAAAAATACAGGACAACATCAATATCAAGTCAACTGATGGCAAAGCCCCAAACAAAAAGGGAAGTAGTTTCAAACATTCAGAGAACTCATGAAAGAATTCAAAAAGGATTTTTAAAAACCACACAATAGAAGTATAAGAAAATTTGTAAAAAGAAATGCAACAGAATTATGGGAAAAAAGAATGGACAACTTGGAAAAATAAAAAACTGCCTAAAAAAGTAGAATTGGCCAAATGGAAATGGAGATTTAAAAAAAATCCATTAAAGAATGTAACGCTTTAAATAATAATATTGTCTGATCCAGCAGTGTTACTACTGGGCTTATATCCCAAAGAGATTTTAAATAAGGGAAAGGGACCTGTATTGCAAGAATGTTTGTGGCAACCCTCTTTGTAGTGGCCAGAAACTGGAAACAGAGTAGATGTCCATCAATTGGAGAATGGCTGAATAAATTGTGGTATATGAATATTATGGAATATTATTGTTCTGTAAAAAATGACCATCAGCATGATTTCAGAAAGACCTGGAGAGACTTACATGATTTGATGCTGAGTGAAATGAGCAGGACCAGGAGATCATTATATACTTCAACAACAACATTCTACAAGATCAATTCTGATGGATGTGGCACTCTTCAACAATGAGATGAACCAAATCAGTTCCAATAGAGCAGTATTAATTGAACCAGCTACACCCAGCAAAAGAACTCTGGGAGAATTTCCAATCCCTCTATTTTTGTCTGCCTGCATTTTTTATTTCCTTCACAGGTTAATTGTACAATATTTCAAAGTCTGATACTTTTTGTACAGCAAAATAACTATATGAACATGTATACATATATTGTATTTAACTTATACTTTAACATATTTAACATGTATTGGTCAATCTGCTATCTGGGGGAGGGGAAGGAGGGGAAAAAATGGAACAAAAGGTTTTGCAATTGTCAGTGCTGAAAATTACCCATGCATATATCTTGTAAATAAAAAGCTCTAATAAAAAAGAGAAATAATAATAATAATAATAATAATAATATTGTCCATAAAGAAAAGAAAGCACACAAGCTAGTTGAGGAAAACAACTCCTTAAAAGTTAATGGCTCTGTGAGACATCAAGTATTAATCAAACTAATTTTAAAAAATGAAAAAAATAGAAGAAAATGTAAAATACCTCATTATAAAAACAATTGTCCTGAAAAATAGATCCAGGAGATATAATGTCGGAATTGCTGAATTACCTGAAAGTCTTAATCAAAACTCTGTTCCCACAATCATCTCTCTGGATATAGATGGCTTTTTTCATCACAAGATCATTAGAATTGGCCTCAATCATCTCATTGTTAAAAAGAACCATGTCCATCAGAATTGATCATCATATAATCTTATTGTTGCTGTGTACAATGATCTCCTGGTTCTGCTCATTTCCCTCAGCACCAGCTCATGTAAGTCTCTCCAGGCCTCTCTGAAATCACCCTGCTGATCATTTGTTATAGAAAAATAATATTCCATAAAATTCATATACCATAATTTATTCAGCCATTCCCCAACTGATGGGCACAGTTTCCAGTTTCTCGTCATTACAAAAAGGGCTGCCACAAACATTTTCTTTTTCATGTTTTTCCCCCTTTTGACCTGTTTCTTCTTTTACAATTATGACTAATATGGAAATGCATTTTACATTATAGCACTTGGATAACCTGTATCAAATAGCCTAGCATTTTAAGAAGCAGGGAGGAGAGGAAGAATGAAAAATTTAAAACTCAAAATCTTGTAAAAATGAATATGAAGAATTGTCTAGACATAGACTAATACAAAAAAAACAAGAAAAATACAAAAGAAAAACTAAGGTTCAATTTATATTCATACAGTATCAGTTCTTTCTTTCTTTCTTTCTTTCTTTCTTTCTTTCTTTCTTTCTTTCTTTCTTTCTTTCTTTTTGTGATAAATGCTTCAGAGTTGTCTTGGATCATTGTATTGCTGAGAACATCTAAGTGATTCAAATTTATCTTACAATATTGCTGTCATTGTGTAAAATTTTTTACCAGGTTTTACTCATATCACTTTGCATCACTTCGTGTAAGTCTGTAGAGATTTTTCTAAAACTATCTAGTTCATCATTTTTGTAGCACAATCATTTTTCATCACAATTATATACCATAATTTATTTAACTTTCCTCAATAGATGAGCATCCCTCAATTGCAATTCTTTACCACAGAAAAGAGTGGCTAAAATATTTTTGTTCAGATAGGTCCTTTTTATTTTTATATGTTTTTTGTGAGTGATCATCTTCCCCCTGAAGAATTATACTGTTTTGTTGGCTATATGATTCTTACTTGTAATCCTAGTCCCCTTGTTCTCCATAGTAGGCTGCTAGGCAAAAGGGGATGCCTTTGGGCTTCCTAATTGCTTTACAAAAATATTTAATTTGTTCACTATTTTACCAACACTACATGAGTGTCTCATTTTTTCAACATCTTCTCCAATGTTTTTCCTTTTCCTTTTCTATTACATTAACCAATCTAAAAGGTATGAAGTAGTATTCCAGATTGTTTCAACTTTCATTTCTATATTAATAGTCATTTAGAACTTTTTTCTCATATGCCTAGCTTTCAATTACTTCACCTGAAAACTGTTTAAGTGTTTAAATTATTTATAAATTGGCAAATAGTTCTTATCTCCATAAGTTTGAATCATTTCTCTAGGTATTTGAGAAATGAGAACATTATCAGAAAAACTTGCTTTGATTTTTTCAACAGTTATGATTGCTAACAGTATTTTCCTTTATCCTATTCCCTCTTCCTATTTATTTCACTGTTTTTCTACTTTAACCTATCCCTCTTCAAAACTGTTTGGATTTGGACTATAAGATTCCACAATCTGTCCTTTTTTCTATGAATACTTTTTAATTTTCTTATTCAATTTCATATTTTTCTATCAGTGAGATAGATTTCCACATCCAAAATGAGGGTTTATATTATTCCCTATTTGAGCCAATTCTGATGCAAATAAAGTTCAAGGGTTCTCTTCCATTTCCCCCATTTCCCCCACCTCTGTAAAATCACTTTTATGTCTCTTTATTTGATATAACATATTTACCTCATTCTACCTCTCCCTTTACCTTTGTCCCAGTTCATTCCTCTTTCTCACCCCTTACTTTATTTTATAGTTATCATCCCATTACATTCAACTCAGAACTGTGTCCTTTTTCCATAATACTCATTTTAACTACTCTAATAATGAGAAAATTATTATGAGTCAGATATCATTTTCCTATGTAGAAATGTAAATGTTTTAATTTTATTAAATCCCTTAATATTCCCCTTTGTTGTTTACTATTTTTAATGATTCTCTTGAATTTTATATTTGAAAGTCATTTTTTTTTTCCATTTGGCTCTGGTCTTTTCATTAGGAATGCTTGGAAGTCCTTAACTTCATTGAATAATCATTTTTTAAATGAAGTATTGTGTTCAGTTTTGTTGTCTATATAATTCTTGCTTTTAATTCTAGCCCCCCTTACAAAGGTTTTCTTGTTCTTTAATGTGGAAGCTTTTAAATCTTGTGCTGCCATGATTGTGGCTCCACAATATATGAGTTATTTCTGACGGCCTGATTGCAATATTTTCTTGGGACCTTTTGAAATTGTCGATGATATTCCTGAGAGATTTAATTTTTTGGGATTTCTTTCAGGAAATAATCAGTGGATTCTTTCCATTTTTATTTTACTCTCTGGTTCTAGAATATTAGGGAAGTTTTCCTTGATAATTTCTTGTAAGATGAAATCAAGGCTCTTTTTTGATAACAACTTTCATTCTTAATTATCTCTATTGGTTCTATTTTTTCTGGTCAGTTGTTTTCCCCAAAAAATATTTCACATTATTTTCTATTTTTCATTCTTTTCTTCAGTGAATTTTTGGGCCTCTTTTTTTTTTATTAGGCAAATTCTGCTTTTTAAGGAGTTTTTCACTTGAATAAACTTTTCTATATATTTTTTCCATTTGGCTAATTCTATTTTTTAAGGAATTCTTTGCTTCATTATATATATATATTTCCCTTTTATCATTTGTCCCATTTATCATTTAAGGAATTCTTCTCCTCATTATATATATATATTTCCCTTTTATCATTTGTCTCATTTATCATTTAAGGAATTCTTCTCTCTCTCTCTCTCTCTCTCTCTCTCTCTCTCTCTCTATATATATATATATATATATATATATATATATATATACACACATATATATATACACATTTCCCTTTTATCATTTATCATTTATCATTTGTTCTGTTTTTTAATGTATTGTTTTCCTCCTCCACTCCTCTTGCTCCTCCTCCTCCTCCTCCTCTTCTTCTTCTTCTCTTCCTCCTCCTTTCTGTATGCCTCTCTCTCTCTCTCCCTCCCTCCCTCCCTTTCTCCTTCTTTCCTTCCCTCCCTCCCTCCTTCTCTGTGTGTATATGTTTCTCTCTCTAAAACATTCTTTTTATTTTTTTAAAATTTTCAATATTGACTTTTATAAAATTTTGATCCACATTTTTTCTAACCCCTTTTCCTCTCCCTACCCCTTCTTCTCCCTTCTCCCCAAGAAGTCAAGAAATCTGATATAGGTATACATGTAAAATCATATTAAATATACTTTCATGTTAACCATCCTATACCAAGATAAAGTTAATACGGGCTCATGATTTACATATAAAGGGTAAAACATCGAACAAATTAGGGGAACAAAGGTTAGTTCATCTCTCAGATCTGTAGAGAAGAGATTAATTTACAGCCAAAAAAGCATCAGAACATTATAAAATGCAAAGTGAATGATTTTGATCACATTAAATTTAAAAACGCACAAACAAAATCAAGGCAGCCAAGTTTAGAAGGAAAGCAGAAGGCTGGGGAAAAAAATTACAGCCAGTGATAAAGGTCTCATTTCTAAAATATAAAGGGAATAGATTCAAATTTATAAGAATACACATCTTTTCCCAATTGATAAATGGTCAAAGGATATGAACAATTTTCAGACAAAGAAATTAAAGCCATTTCTAGTTATATGAAAAAAGTGCTCTAAATCACTATTGATTAGAGGCAATTCTGAGGTAACATTTCTTCTTTCAGATTGGCTAAGATGACTGGAAAAGATAATGATAAATGTCAAAGGGGATGTGGGAAAATTTGAACACAAATGCATTGCTGGAGGAGTTGTGAAGTAATCCCACTATTCTGGAGAGCAATTTGGAACTATACCCAAAGGGCATGAAACTGTGCATGTTCTTTCATCTAGAAATGGCACTACTGGGTCTGAATCCCAAAGAGATCATAAAAAAGGGAAAATTAATCACATGTACAAACATGTTTGTGGTAGCCTTTTTTTGGTAGTGTCAAGTAACTGAAGATTGAATGGATGTCCATCAGTTGGGGGATGGCTAAGTTATGATGTATGAATGTAATGGAATATTCTTTTTCTAAAAGAAATAATGAGCAGGCTGATTTGAAAAAATCCCAGAAACATTTAAATGAACTAATAATGCTAAGTGAAGGAAGCTGAACCAAGAGATATTGTAAACAGTAACAATAAAATTATGTGATGATCCTGTGATGGACTTGACTCTTTTCAATAAAGGGATGATTCAGGCCAATTCCAATAGATTTGTGATGAAAAGTTCCATCCATATCCAAAGACAAAACTATGAAAACTGATTGTTGATCAAAGCATAGTATTTTCAAGTCTTTCTTGTTGTTTATTTGTTTGTTTGTTTGTTTTTCTCTCTTGTCTTTTTACCTTTTGAACTTTTTTCCCCTTGTGCAGCATGATACATATTAAAATATGTTTAAAAGAATTGAGCATGTTTAGCCTATATTGAATTGCTTTCTGTCTTAGGGAGAGAGCAGGATGGAGGAAAAGGAGAAAATTTTGGAACAGATTTTGCAAAGATTAATATTGAACACTATCTTTGCATGTATTTGGAAAAACAAAATCCTATTAAAAATAAGAATCAAAACAAAAGGGACTAAATATGAGAAAGATGAAGAAAAATAAAAATAGCATGTTAAGAACTCATAATTCTGATAAAAACTGCTGGGATAATTGGAAATTAGTATGGCAGAAATTAGGCATGGACCCACACTTAACACCATATACCAAGATAAGATCAAAATGGGTCCATGACCTAGGCATAAAGAACGAGATTATAAATAAATTAGAGGAACATAGAATAGTTTATCTCTTAGACTTGTGGAGGAGAAAGAAATTTGTGACCAAGATGAACTAGAGACCATTACTGATCACAAAATAGAAAATTTTGATACATCAAATTAAAAAGCCTTTGTACAAACAAAACTAATGCAAACAAGATTAGAAGGGAAGCAACAAACTGGGAAAACATCTTCACAGTTAAAGGTTCTGATAAAGGCCTCATTTCCAAAATATATAGAGAACTGACTCAAATTTATAAGAAATCAAGCCATTCTCCAATTGATAAATGGTCAAAGGATATGAACAGACAATTTTCAGAGGATGAAATTGAAACTATTACCACTCATATGAAAGAGTGTTCCAAATCATTATTGATCAGAGAAATGCAAATTAAGACAACTCTGAGATACCACTATACACCTGTAAGATTGGCTAAGATGACAGGAAAAAATAATGATGAATGTTGGAAGGGATGCGGGAAAACTGGGACACTAATGCATTGTTGGTGGAGTTGTGAACGAATCCAACCATTCTGGAGAGCAATCTGGAATTATGCCCAAAAAATTATCAAATTGTGCATACCCTTTGATCCAGCAGTATTTTCTATTGGGCTTATATCCCCAAGAAATACTAAAGAAGGGAAAGGGACCTATATGTGCCAAAATGTTTGTAGCAGCCCTATTTGTAGTGGCTAGAAACTGGAAAATGAATGGCTGCCCATCAATTGGAGAATGGCTGGGTAAATTGTGGTATATGAATGTTATGGAATATTATTGTTCTGTAAGAAATGACCAGCAGGATGAATACAGAGAGGCTTGGAGAGACCTACATGAACTGATGCTAAATGAAATGAGCAAAACCAGGAGATCATTATACACTTCGACAACGATATTGTATGAGGACATATTTTGATGGAAGTGGATTTCTTTGACAAAGAGACCTAACTGAGTTTCAATTGATAAATGACGGACAAAAGCAGCTACACCCAAAGAAAGAACACTGGGAAACGAATGTGAACTATCTGTATTTTTGTTTTTCTTCCCGGGTTATTTATACCTTCTGAATCCAATTCTCCCTATGCAACAAGAGAACTGTTCGGTTCTGCAAACATATATTGTATCTAGGATATACTGCAACATATCCAACATATAAAGGGCTGTTTGCCATCTAGGGGAGGGGGTGGAGGGAGGGAGGGAAAAAAAATTGGAACAGAAACGAGTGCAAAGGATAATGTTGTAAAAAAAATTACCCTGGCATGGATTCTGTCAATATAAAGTAATTATTAAATAAAAATTTAAAAAAAAAAAAAAAAAAAAAAGAAAACCCCAATTGGAGTAATGAAAAAAAAAAAGAACTCATAATTCTTTCTCTAGCTATGAATAGTATTTTATATCATGAGTCTTTTAGAATTTTCTTGTATCATTGTATTGCCAAGAATAGCTAAATATATTAAGATTGATGGGGATCTCCTCAATTTTCAATATTTTGACACCACAAAAAGACCTGCTATAAAGATTTTTGTATATGTGGAGCCTTTTCACTTTTTTATGATTTCTTTGGTATACAGACCTAGTAATGGTATTGGTGAAGGAAATGGTATGCACAATTTAAAGTCTTAAGGTATCATTTTCTTCATTATTTTTGTGCCTCCTTTATCAAACAATTGAAAAATGATTTTCTGGCATTACTTTTATTTCTCTTCCCTATATTTTCCTCTATTTTACTATGGAGAAGATTTTTAATTTTTTTTTTTTAAACTCTTCCATGACCAGAAACTAACTCATTTTGCTTTGAGGATTTGAGGGAAAAGCTTCATTAGTTGATCTTTCTTGTCAGCATAGAAATTTTTATAGTCAGATTTTTTCTGTTGTTTGTTCATTTTTCCAACCTATTTCCATACTTTTCACTATTTTTTAAAGTAAGATTCTGCTTTCAGACCAAAGACAACACTTTCCCAAGCTTCAGGATTTTGTGTGACTGTTTTCAGAGATATTTTTAGGGACATGTAAGTCTTCAGTTCTTTCAACATCATGTGATCTGTGCAGAGGTGTGTTTACTAGTTTCCTGATCTGAGTGCTGGTTCATGAGCAATCACCAATGCTCTTTTTTGACCTGGAATTATGATTTTTTTTTTCTCTCAGTCAACACGTTCTAACTGCTCATCGTTGCCCTGGGATTACCATCTAAAACTGTGGCTTGGATTTCAGTATGGTCAAAACAACAGAATCTTATCCCTAGGGCCTCATAATCTCCTTTTAACCACTTGTTTCACTCTTTTAGCTTATTGTGCTGAGAGTTCTGAAAGCAGTTGCTGCTGCTGCTGATTCATTCACTCTTACTGCCTGGTCCTGGTTTGTTGGGACCAAGTCTGTACTGGTATAGACTACACTAGACTTTGTTCCATTCTCATCCTAGTGCCACAGCCTTTTCCTGGTGATCTAAATTGTCTAAGACTGGAAAGTTGTTTTACCCTATATTTTTGTGTGTTTCATTGCTTCTTCATTTAAAGGTGTTCTGAGAGGTTTTGGGGTGAGCTCAGATAAGTTCCTATCTTTTCTTCACCATCTTAGCTCCACTCCCTTTGCAGAGACCTTTTGAGTATGGGTTAGACAAGGTTTGTGGGTTACTTTCCCTCCAAATCTCAATTTATGTGATTCTGAGAATTCAGCTTGTTACAATATTTTTCTTTAATTTGAACTAAACTCTGCCTCCTTATAATTCCTATATCTTGGACCTCTTGATCTCTGAAACTTAGTCAAAAGAAATTTTAAAAACCTCTCCATGACAACCATTCAAATATTTAAGTAAAATATCTATGCCATCCCATACTCTTTTCTAGGCTAATCCTCCTAAGATACTTCAAAATCATGTCCTTATGTTATCAGAGGCAAAAATGGGGAATGAAATAACTAGGATTAAATCCACAGATATCTCAGAAAATAGAAAATTTACAAAATATTTCCTCACTGAAAATCAGAATTGCAAAAACCTTAGAGACCTTCTATTTCAACACCTTCATTTTACATATAAAGATATCAGATTCATAATTGGAAAAGGTACATTGTTAAACTCTGTGTGACAAAGTGTCTCCAGGGCAAGCCACACAAAACAGGATTTCTTTTGAGGGGTGGAGTCTGAAAAGGACAAGTTGGGTACAAAAACCATCTCAGTTTTTTTTTTTTTAATTTTAATTACTTTTGGAAATTAGATGCTAAGTCTTATTGCTTCTATGCTCCTGGAAGACTGAAAGAGCTGTACAATGCCTCTAATTTTATCTCCTTAGAAGGAAAATATCTCTTTTCATCCTTACCACTTTTGACTCTTTGACTCTGTCTAAGGTTACATAGCTAGAATTTGTTAAAGCTGAGATTTGAACCCAAATCCCAAAGTCATTTCTTTCCATTATATCATGTTCCCCTCTATATCATTCAAGTAGTATCTTCACTTATATCATCTACTTTGAATCTTTTGGCAATGTCAGTTTCTTGAATTGTGACATCACTACAGAGCAATATAAAGTCTCAGAACTTGGTTATACTAGAATCATGAAAAACAAGAAGAATTAGTGCTAGAAGAGAAATATTATGTTTCAAAGACTTTAGAATCCAAAGAACCATTATAGACCCTGCATCAAAATGCCTCCTTTACATAGGAAGAAAGTTAGGTAAAAAAAAAAAAAGTGAAGACATATACACAAGTTTAAAAAATCAGTAAGTATAGGTGATAGGGTCTGTGTTCCATTTCCATTTTTTTAACACTAAACCCAAGGCTTTTTTTCCATTGCACAATGGGACATTGTTGGGCAGACATTATTGATATATTTCTCTGGGCTTAAAATGGACAAAGTTGGCAGAGGAAAGTAGAAAACAACATTGCTGATTTTTCTGCTCACCTGCTATGACTGAGAGGTTACTTTTTTTTTTTTAATGCTCTCTTGGATGCATTCATTTCCATTATACTCCTATAATATTTAAACCCTGCCACAACCCTTTCTGGTAATAATTGTGTTTATTCTGTATTTGGGAAAAAAAACAAAAAACTAATGGACCATTGATAAACAACTCAACATTTTCTTCACTGTTGAATAATGAATATTAATTAGTCTACCAAAAAGGGGGACTGGCACTCATTACCAAATATAGGATTGGCTCCTTTGCATGCCAAAACCTAGAAGAGCCGCAACTGCTGGATGACAAGGATGCTCAGCTGTGCTCAGGGAAGCATGGATTGTTATTGGTCCTCATTTTTTTTTTTGGTGTAGTTACATGAGCTCTAAGGGATCCATCACTGGCCTTGAAAATTTGATTAAAGTCAGAAAATGCTGATAGTTTAGCAACCACGTGTACACATTCTCAGCAGTTGCTTTGAAAATGTCCTTTTTTTTGGGGGGGGGAATAAATCACCCACAAGCACCAGGATTTTGGTCAGGCACAACCATGAGTGTTATTCTAGGCTTTCTAGTTCAAGTCAACAAACACTGATTAAGTATCTACTATGTTTTGGGCATTTTACAAGGAGCTACAGACTCAAAGATGAGAAAAAAAGCAGTTCTGGCTTTTTAGGATATTAGATTCCATTATAGTTTGAGTGAGCATCATAATACAAGCACAGAAAATACAAAATAATTTCAGTTGGGAGAGAATGGTGAAATTGGAGGGGCTCAGATCAAGGAAGGAACACATCTGAAGCTTGAAGGAAAATGAGAATGTACAAAGAAGTAAGATGAGGAAGGAATTCATGGTAGATATAGAGAATAGTTATTGGAAGACATACATATGAGAAGTATATTGCCAAAGTTAAGAACATTGGTGTAATATTTAAGATCTTAGATCTAGAGGTAGAAAGGATTTTCAATTTATCCAACCATTCTGGAGAGCAATTTGGAATTATGCCCAAAGGGCTATCAAACTGGGCATACCCTTTGATGTAGCAGTGTCTCTACTGGGATTATATCCCAAAGAGATCTTAAAGGAGGGAAAGGGATCCACATGTGCAAAAATGTTTGTGTCAGCCCTTTTTGTAGTGGCAAGAAACTGGAAACTGAGTGGATGCCCATCAATTGGAGAATGGCTGAATAAATGATGGTATATAAATGTAATAGAATATTATTATTATGTAAGAAACGACCAACCAGATGATTTCAAAGAGGTCTGGAGGGACTTACATGTATTGATACTGAGTGAAATGAGTAAAACTAATAGAACATTGTACACAGGTAACAACAAGATTATGCAATGATCAATTCTGAAAGACATGAGACTTTTTTCTTTTCTTTTCTTTCTCCCTCTCTCTTTCTTTCTTCCTTCCTTCCTTCCTTCCTTCCTTCCTTCCTTCCTTCCTTCCTTCCTTCCTTCCTTTTTTCTTTCCTTCCTTCTTTTCTTCCTTCCTTCCTTCTTCCCTCCCTCCCTCTCTTTCTTTCTTTCTTTTTTTCTTGCTGAGCAATTAGGGTTAAGTGACTTGCTCAATGTCACACAGCTAGGAAGGGTTAGGTGTGTGAGGCCAATTTGAACTCAAATCCTCCTGACTTCAGGGCTGGTGCTCTATCCACTGCACCACCAAGCTGCCACCACATGACTTTTTTCAACAATGAGGTGATTGAATTCAATTCAAATAAATTTGTGTTATAAAGAGACATCTGCATTCAGAAGGAGGACTATGAGGACTGAATATGGATCATATTATACTATTTTCACCTTTTTTGTTGTTATTTGCTTGCTTTTTGTTTTTCTCATTTTTTTTCTTTTTGATCTGATTTTTCTTGTGAAGAATGATAATTGTGGAAATATGTGTAGAAGAATTTCACAATTTTAACATATATTGGATTATCTGCTATCTAATTGAGGAGGTGGGGAGAAGGGAGGGAGAAAAAATTTGGAAGTAAGGTTTTTCAAGGATGAATATTGAAAACTCTCTGATATATTTTGAAAATAAAAGGCTATTTTTTTTAAAGGAAAACCATTCAAAATCATCAAATCCAACTATTTCAAAGAAGTTACAATTTAGATAAGGGAAGTTAGGTGATTTTATTAATGTCACTAGAGTAGTATCATAGAATTATAGAGTAAAAGCTAGAAAGAACCTTAGAGGTCATCTAATCTTATCCAGTCATTTTTACAAATAAGGAAACTGAGGCATGAAGAAGATAAATGATTTAGCTGCAATTGTTTGTACAATAAGTATCTGAGGTAGAATTTGAAACCAAGACTTCCTATCTCAAAAAAATGTTCTCTTTCTTCTATATCTTAGTGAATTTCCACATGTTAGGCCCTAACTTGGGAGCATGAAATTTTATGGAAGAGCATTGGAGAGCATCCAAAGGATGGAAAAAAGAATGATCTTACCCTTGTAAGCATATATTCAAAAGTGCCAAGAGAGAATTTGAAAATTCTTTTTTTTTTATTTTGTAGCTATCAGCACAGTGGTTTGAACACAGTAGACATTCAATACATATTTGATTTTCTGATTTTAATTTTCTCAAATGAATTTAAAATAATTGCTCAGCCAGTATATCATCCCAAAGGTATTAGAATTAACATTGTGCTACGATAGTCAAATTCTCCTGTGCCACTGAGATGGAGAAACTATACCTTAGAATCATTGTCCTAAATGCATTCAATCTGAGACCAAGTTTCATAAATGACTTGAAATATAGTTGAAGTATTTTCAACAATTCAGTACTGATCATTGGGAGTCTATTTTCTATAAGAGAGTCATACTAGGACTGAGCACACCAGGGAGTTGACTAAGAAGGAGAGAGGGTTTTGAAATTTTCTGGCTTCTGGAGGGAATTGAAAAATAGAATCAATTTTCAAAAGAGAATACCAGAAAAACTAAACTAATCTTTCTTCAATTATCAAGGGCACTATAGATTTAAGGATAAACCCATCTTGTACACTTGTGGCTAAAAAAGTGCACATTTTCTAACTATTCAGACAACCCTTCAATGTTTCCAGTAGAAACCATTTGTCCTCTAGGCTGGGCTTGAATCCAAGAATTACTGGAGACAGAGGCAATTATAAGAACCTTGGGCCCCTATTTCAAAGACTCAGCAACAAGACCTCTCTTATGTCAGTCAACTCCGGCTTCAGACCCTCTTTTAAGTGACCAAGCTTTTATCTTGTTCCAAGTGAGCAAGACCTTGACTTGTACCCCAATTTCAGTATGTGTACCCTACTTTAATCTATTGACTTATGCTTCACTTTCTCCAAACATAGGATTTTTCCTCCTTATGCTCAGTTACTGCACCATAAGAAGGAAATCATTCAAGGTTCAGTTCATATGAACTCCTGAAAAGTTTCTTCTGAAAGAAATTAGTCTCGCAGTTTCTCTGGGTCTTCATTTTCGTTCCTTCCTGAAATGATCATATATACAATTATCTATTTGATGCAGTGACAATAACATTGTACCATGATCTGGGTTCAAATAAGTCATGTCCCTTGCCAGCTATGTGATTCTGGGGAAATTGTTTAACTTTTCTGGGACCCAACTTCCTCATGAACAAAACAAAAGAATTGGACTCAATAAATTTAAGTTCCTTCTCACTCCAACTCTAATGATCACATATTGTATTCCACACAGTAGAATAAAAGCTACTTGAGGACAAGCACTGTTATTAGTTTTGAGGTTTTTTTTTTTTATTATAGCTTTTTATTTACAAGATATATGCATGGGTAATTTTTCAGCATTGACAATTGCAAAACCTTGTGTTCCAATTTTTCCCCTCCATCCTCCATCCCCTTCCCCAGATGGCAGGTTGACCAATACATGTTAAATATGTTAAATACAATATATGTATACATATCCATATAGTTATTTTGGTGCACATTTTTTGTGTTTTCTTGTTGTAACCTTCTCTTATTATAACTATAAAATGGTGATCATAATAGCATCTACTTCACATAATTGTTGTGAGGATCAAATGAGATAATATCTATAAAAAGACTTAGCACATTGTCTCTCATATAGTAGAACCATATAAATGCTTATTCCATTACTTTGCCTCTGATTCCCTCATTCCTACCAACTCCTTTTGTTTGGACATTATCTTTATCCCATACCTTCTTTATATGTGCATATGTTATGTTTTGTGTTAAACTATCAGGGGCTATTTCAGCTTTTTGTTTTTTGTACCCACAGTTTCTGGCAAGAGAATTGGTTGAATAAATGCTTGTTAATTGATTGGTTCATCAATTGCTTTGGATTTAGAATTATGCAATTCTGATCTAGGAGGCAATAACTCCAATTTTTTTATTTCACAACATATTTTATATGCACATTCAGATTTTGCACAGCTGGTTGCAATGAGGAAGGAAAGAAAATGGAAACTATTTCAATTCACTTTGCTCCCTTTGTGGATTTGTTAGAAAAAAAAAAAGGTCAAATGTCATTAATCCTAACCATTCCAGAAGAACATAAGGTCATAGTCTTAGCCTTGAAGGGGACCTTAAATTCCATCTACTCCATTATATTAATTTTATAGATGAGGAAGTAATTCTTTATCAAGAAAGTGACTTGCTCAAGGTCATACATGGAATTAGTAAGAGAGATTATAAATCAAAGTTTAAAACTGAAAGAAATTGTAAGAAGACCTGGGTTTGAATTTTCTCTGATTAGTCATTTCTTAATTGACAAATATCATTTTAGTTTTCAATTGTTAGCCACTACCAAAAGAACTTCCAGGTTTGTTTTTTTTGTTTTTTTGTTTTTTTCACATAGGATCTTTTTTCTCAGTTTTGAAGTTCTCTCTTCAAAAATATAATAATAGCTTTCTACTTTTCAAAATACATGCAAAGATAATTTTCAACATTCACTTTTGTAAAACCTTGTATTCTGAAATTTTCTTTCTCCCTCTCCACCCTCTCCTTCCCATAGACAGCAAGCAATCCAATATAGGTTAAGCATGTGAAATTCTTTTAAACATATTTCCACATTTATCATTCTGCACAAGAAAAATCAGATTAAAAGGGAAAATAAGAAAGAAAAAATAAAGTAAATTACAACATCAACAACAAAAGATGAAACTACTATGTTGTGATCCACATTTAGTCCCTATAGTCCTATCTCTGGATGTAGATGGCTCTTCTCTTTCTATTGGAATCTATTGGAATTCGCCAAAATCACCTCACTGTTGAAAAGAGCCAAGTCCATCACAGTTGCTGTTGCTGTGTACAATATTCTCTTAATTTGGCTCACTTCACTTAGCATCAATTCATATAAGTCTCCTCAGGCCTTTATGAATTCAGCTTACTGATTTTTTTCTTGTAGAATAAAAATATCCCATAATATTCATATGCCACAATTTATTCAGCCATTCTCCAATTGATGAGCATCCATTCAGTTCCAGTTCCTTACCATGACAAAAAGGGCTGGTATAAATATTTCTGCACATGTGGCTTCCCCCCCCCTTTTTTTTTTTTTGATTTCTCTGGAATCCAGACCCAGTAGAATCACTGTTGGATCAAAGGGTATGCATAGGACATCATGTCAATCTCTTTTGAGTATCTTATAGTAGTGGTCTACCTAGATCAAAAGACAAGTATGCATTAGTCACATTTGTGCATGAATCCAAACAATAAGTTCTGATATATAAATGTGATGGAATACTATGATTTTATAACCAGATGAAGAAATATATTATTTCAAGGATGCCAGGAAAGACTTGTATGAAGTGATGCAAAGTACAGAACCAGGAAAATAATTTTTATTATAGCATTAGCACTATAAAAATAAAAATCTTAGGCTTTTATAAAGTTATGAAGAATAAAATGAGCAGAGTCAAAACAATTTATCTGATATTAACAACACTGTATTAAAAACAAACTATAAAATAAATAAAAACTATGACCAGTGCACTGATCACTCGTGTTTCCAAAGGATCAATGAGGAAATATCCTTTCTATCTCCTGGCAGAGAAAGGATAAATTCATACTGCAGGAAGGGAAGGGGGTGTGTGTGTGTGTGTGCGTGTAATCAAAGCAGGAATTTGTTTTTATTTAACTATGTATATCTCACATATTTTTTTTCTTTTTTCTTTCTCTCTTTTTAGTATGATGAAAAGCAAGAGGAAGAAAAAAACAATTTTTTTGTTAATTAAAATATAGAGAAGTTGGGATGCTACAGAAGTGAATTTTTACATATGCTTAAAATGTAGTCACCATATTCTTTATTTAATTTAATTTATCTTGCTTAAGGTGGTTTAATTTTAATTTAAAGAGACCTTTATCAGAGTAGGGGGCAAGTTTAAATATTAGTAATATAAAAGCAAAATACATGCAAAGATAGTTTTCAACATTCACCTTTGTAAAACCTTGTGTTCTGATATAACTCTTTTTAAAAGAGAAAAAAGTAATAGAAATGTTTCCTCTGGGACTTATCATCAGATAACAACTATCAAATTAGAAGCCATCTCAGAAGTCAACCAATCTCATTGATTTATTTTGCTCATGAGGAAACGGGTCCAAAGAGGTTCATGATTTGTCAAGGTTGTGCTACTAGTATGCAGTAAAATTGTGATTCAAACCCAGGTCCCCGATTCCGACCTTTATTCCAATTAGTTTGAGTCTTGTTGTGAATGAAACTAGTTTCTGCTACAATTCCAATGTGTATATCTAAAATTTCACGTAGCTTGTGTCAAAAAGTTGCATTATGTGTGCTGAAACCCAATTCAGTCACTTGTTTTAGGATCTCCATTTTCATTCATTTTGCTATCCAGAAACTCCTGGGTTTTTTTCCTTTTTTTTTTTCCTCTAAGCATTCTATTTAATTTAGAAATAATTTGCAAACACAATATCATCTAGGTGATATAATAGATAAAGCACCAGACTTAGAGTCAGGAACACCTGAGTTCAAATCCAGTCTCAAATACTAGCTATGTGATCCTGAGAAGGAGAATAGATCTGTCTACACCAGTTTCTTAATCTTCAAAACAGGAATAATAATAGCATCTACTCTTTCATAGGGTTGTTGTGAAGGTAAGATGAACTGATATTTATAAAACATTTTGCCAGCTTTAAAGTGCTAAAAAAAATGCCAGTTGTAGTTATTGTTGTTGTTATAATAACAAGATATACAAAAAATTCATCCTTAGTTTCTTTAAGCACCTTAAGAAAGCATTGCATTTTGCTTAATGCTTATATTTCTTTCACCTTGTATATGTTTTCTGTATTTGTTTTTGTTTTGTCTCTGGTGAAACCTTTCCTTTTGTACATTATCTGTCAAGTGAGATAAGGATTATGTTCTACCTGAAAAATCAATTACTCAATCTAGAAGCATTATGTGAATTCCCTAATATTATGCCAGGTGCTATGTTAGATTAGAATTACAAAGACAAATGGAATAGTCCCTGTCTTCAAAGAATTTACATTCTACTGAAAATAATTATTATAAAATAACATTGGTAGGATATTATTATTTTACTAATATCATATGTTACCTTGACCACTTGTAAAGAAACACATTTATGAAGATCTAAATAGAACCCATCTTTGGAGTTATCACGGAGTACTGGAGAGCAACACAAGTTACAGAGAAAGTTGGACCTTGTTAATACAAACCACAGGAAATATCAAAATTACCAATGCAACATTTTTGTATTGTAATTTTTTATTTGACTTTTAAAACTTGTTGTAATGTGTTTCCCTCCTATCCTTCCATATTTGTAAAACCTAACTCTTCCTCAATATGTTCTGCATACCAGTAACCTTGGCTCCCTCTCTGCCTATTCCTTGAACATGACACTTGATCTCCTGACTATGCATTTTCACAGACTATCTCATAATGAAGATGCCTTTCCCAGTCCTTAATGTAGCCCTCTAAAATTTACCTCCGATTTACTTTTTATGTATCTTTTGTGTATAAAATTGTTTTTTCCTCATTTTTTCTCTCACAGAATCCTTTGAGCTACTTGGGAAGTGTATCTGTTTGTGCCTCTCTTTGAATCCTCAGTACTAAAAAAAAAAAAGGTCCATTGTACACATTAAATACTTTTTTGACTTGCAACAGTAAAGTTAGAATATGTAAAAATTTAAAAATTTATAATCAGAGCAGTAATTGTGCCATCTGGATAAAAATTAAATGTAACTTATTTTTCCAGACTTATTACACATTTTTACCTTATACACTCTCTATTTTTAAGTTCATGTGACTTTCATTTTATTTCATGAACATGGCACTTGATCATTTACTTTTATAAGAAACATTGTGTAGGTTGTTCTCATTGTCTAGAAAACCTTTTCTTTTCACTTTTACCTCTTAGATCTACTTTATTTTCCTTCAGGTTTCAGTTGTAGTATCATCTGCTTTCCTAGCTCCCCATTTGTTAGTGCATATGCACCTTTTTATTATTATAATGAATATAGAATGAATACACATTATAAAAAATTAACAATTTTTCTTTTGATAGTATTTTATTTTTCCCAATACATGTCAGGAAAACTTTTAGCATTTGTTTTTGTGAGATTTAGAGTTTCAAAATGTTTTTCCTTCTTTCCCTTTTCTTTTCTCCATTGAAAATGTAGGTCCTTATCCATTTTTATGATCTCTTTGCGATACAGACATAGTAGTGGTATTCCTGGGTCAGAGGGTATACAGAGTTGTTTGCCTTTGAGGCATTATTCTCCAGAATATTTGGCTCAGTTCACAATTCCACCAAAAATTCATTAGGGTATTAATTTTTCCATATCTTTTCCAACTTTTATCATTTTTCTTCCCCCCCCTCATATTAGCCAATCTAATTGGTGTAAGATGGAACTTCAGGATTGTTTTAGGATTTCTCTAATCAAAGATAACTTGGAGTACTTCTTCATATGACTATGGATTTCTTCAACTGAAAACTGTCTGTTAATATCATTTGACCATTTGTCTATTGGAGAACATTTAACATTCCATATTTAAATTTAACATTTAAATTCCCTATTTATTTGGGGGAGAATTATATTCTTATGAATTTCAGTCAGTTCTCTATATGTATATTTAAGAAATGAGGCATTTTATTAGAGTCATTTGCCACAAAGATTGTTTCCAAGAGTTCTCCTTTTTTTCTAATCTTGGTTGCATTGGTTTTGTTTGTGTAAAATCTTTTAAAATTAATATAATCAAAATTATTAGTTTTACCTTTAGTATGTTTTCTATTTTGTTTGGACATGAATTTTTCCCTTCTTCACATATCAAACTTTTATCAAGATGTAGTTTCCTTCCTTAACTCTTTTAATGAGATTAATTTTTGCTTTTGCTTTGTCTGAGATCAGACTTGCTACCATTGCTTTTCCTACTTCAACTGCTTTGAAATGGATTATGCTCTGTTCACTCTATGTGTGTCTCTCTGCTTCAAGTGTATTTTTTTGTAAATTATGTGTTGTAGGACTATATTTTTTTATTGACTCTATTTGCTTTCATTTAATAGGAAAGTTCATCCATTGACATTTACAATTATCATCATCCTATTTTCCCTCCTTTTTTGTTCTCTATTCAGCCTTTTCCTCCTCATCAGTGTTTTGTTTCTGTATGTAATCTCACCTTTGTCTGTTCTCTCTTCTTTCAATCCTCCTCTCTTTAATCTCCTCCCCTTCTATGTTCCTGTAAGATGAAATATATTTATGTATCCATTTGATTGTGTATATCATTCCCTTTTTGAGTCAATACTGAATAAAGTAAGGTTCAAGCAATGTTTATCTCTCCCATTTTTCCTTCCACTGTATTAAATTTTAATGTCTCTTCACATGAAATAATTCACCCTATTCTACCTTCCATCTCCTTCTGTGCCCCAGGGTACTCCTCTATCTCATCCCTTAATTAATTTAATTAATTAATTTTATTATCAATCAAATTGATTTTATACCCATGCTATCTGTCTGTTATAGTTGTACTATTAGTGGTACAATTTCCAATAGTATTTTATTTTCATTTGATTTTTGTATTTGTGCAATGTTAAATATGATATGATCTTACAGTAGTTAGGAATTTCTTTTACTTAAATATCATGGGAAATTATTAAATTGTTTTTTTTTTCTCTCCAAGATGCACTTTTCTTATTTCCAAATAGTAGAATTGAGCTTTGACAGTATATAATGTGTGTCATTTAGAATGTTTTTCACTTGCATGTAAGCATTAATTAATGGCCTGGGATTTTTTTTTTTATTATTTTAAAGTTTGTTGAGCAGTTTTGTTCAGTATATTTTAACTGTGATATGGAAAAGATTGCATTATCTGTACTATTTGTATTTAGAAAAATGAGTTGATTTGATTTTTATTTTTGGTTTACTATAGGTATTAAACATTAAGCATTGTATCACAAATGGTTGGAATACTTCTAGATCAGCATTTTATAATTGTCAGCAGTATGTAGTACAAGTCAACAAAAGCAAATCAAATTTAGGCAAAGTTGCCTTTCACAATGTAGAGAAGAGAATCCTTTCACAAGATTTTCTTTAAGGTCAGTGTAGAGGGATTGAACTCTGAAAAGGTATACTTGAATTTAGGTCAGCATGGTGCTTATAGTTAAGTATCTACTTAATGTGAGATAATGGTTCTCTATGGTGATGTAATGGTTGCACATGCTCAGTGTGGTGTAGTGAGACGGCATACAGAAACAAAACACTGATGAGGAGGAAAAAGCCAAAAAGAGAACAAAAAAGGAGGGAAAATAGGATGATGATAACTGTGAATGTCAATGGATGAACTTTCCCATTAAATGAAAGCACATAGAGTAGATAAAACAATTGTAGTCCTACAATATGTAGTTTACAAGAAATACACTTGAAGCAGAGAGACATACATAGAGCAAAAGAAGCATAATCTATTTTACAGCAGTTGAAGTAGAAAAAGCAATGGCAGCAAGTCTGATCTCAGGCAAAACAAAAGCAAAAATATATCTCATTAAAAGAGATAAAGAAGGAAACTACATCTTGCTAAAAGTTTGATATATGGAGAAGGGAAAAATTCATGACCAACTGAGAAAACATACTAAATGTAAAACTGATAATTTTGAATATATTAAATTTAAAAATCCTTGGTCTTAGTGGAGGAGACCTGAGAGTTGTGGTATAGTGATGTGATTGTGTTGAAGTATTTAAGGGTTGGGAAAACTGGGATGCTCTCAGCCACAACTCTCAGCCACAGCGCTTAGCCACAGACACAAGAGAAGATGCCAAATTCCAGACTCCATCTTTGACCAGTCACAGGCCCTTCTGCCTCTTTCACTACTCCACTAAAACCAAGATTCAGGCTAATCCCAAGGTCCTCCAGAGAGTTAATCCTGACATTATAGGTCAGAATTCCCTAAAGGGAAACCTCAACAAAAGATTTCAGTTTCTGCTTTGGAATTGGAGCAGATAGAAATATATGGGTTATGCAATTCTAATTACATTATAAGGGTTGATCTTAGCAAGTTTTGTGCAAAGTATCTAATTTGGAATCAGTGAGTTTTTTTCTTAATGCACATATAGATGATACTAAAATTCACATGATGATCATGGAAAAGATAAATGAATGTAAAGATGCTCTTGTTGCATGTTTATCCTTGTTCCTTCTCCTAGCTGTTTGGTATTGAGGTTCAGTATTTCAGTGGTTTTCAACAAAAAGTTGTTTCTTTTGTTTTTCTTTCAATGTAACCCAGTTCATTCTAGAATAATAAAAGTATTAACATATTTAACAGTGTGTTATTCAAAGTATGATCAATGTGTCCCTCCAAAACAAACAAACAAACAAAAAAAAAACAATCTAACCAAAAACAACACCAATTTTTGATAAGTATTGCCTTATTTTTCTTGATGATCTGCTTTGTCTTATAATGGTTGAATAACATGGTCAAATTATACTTTCCTGAATATGAAAGAAAACTTGAAATTCATTGTAATATTGATATTCTTTAAAATGAGAGATACTGTCAAGTAATTCAACCCAGAGAAAAATAGCCATCAGATTTAAATACCAGTTATGGTAGTAGTGGTTGTGGTAGTGATGGTGTTAATAATAGTAATGATGGTGGTAATAGTGTTTAATCTTTTATTTTAAAAGCCACTATTGATTTGTTTCATATTTTTCATGCTGAAGTTACTAGCAGTAGTCATTTAGCCATAGAAGGAGCTAAAGTTAACTAACCAGAACTGTTCAGAAATCATTAACATGTTTTTTTTTTCCCACAACAAAAGAAGTTCATAAGAAAAGTCATGTTGGCTTTTATTCTACAATATACAAATTGGAGGATAAATGAATATTTGCCAAATAGAATGAAATAATAAGAGAAAAATAATATTGTTTTCTAGCATTTCAAAAACCTTGGAGTCTCTAAACCAAACTTACCAACAAAAATCCTTGACAATGTCATTTTTAGTTTTCCCTGAAAGAGGGTGAAGTTGAACTAAAGTATAAAATATAGCAGTATGTTCTGTTTTTTTTAAAGATTAAAAAAAAATAGATTTGCTATCGTAAAAAATGGTTTACTTTCTTGATTTATTCAAGGCATGCAGAAGGCTGTTAGTAATTTTAACCCTTAATTTATCCAAAGTAGACAATTATTTTTATTTGTGAACAAGCACATTGTTGCCTTTTTAAGTAGCACTATAACAGCCTGTCATAATTAGTTGTAGTGTAATCTTTATTCCTTGCAAACTATGCAAAGTAATTGTAAATTAGGAATAAATTAAAAATAGTTGATTAAATTTCAATCAGTTGGCATTCAGAAAACTAACTGAATTATATACTAATAAAACTGTTAGTCTAAGAGCTATGTATACTAACAATAAAATATAATTTTACTACCTAGTCTAAAAAATGTCAACATCAATATTGTATAACAGGTTGGAAAATATTGCCTTCTTTCTTTAAAAGATAGATTAAGGATTTTTTATGATCATTTTTCATCAAATTTTAATATTTTTGTCAAATTTTTAGGTATTTAATTTGTAAAAGTCTGCTTTGTACTACCATACAGAAAATAGGCTATTAATATAAACTTTTTAAAGCCAAGTGATCAGGCATATTTGTAATAAAAGTCAATGGATCAATAAAAAAAGTATTTTATTTTTCCAAATACATGTAAAGATAATTGTCTGTATTATTTTTATAAGGCTTTGTGTTTCAGATTTTTCTCCCTCTCTCCTTTACTTCTCCCTCTCTAAGATAGCAAGTACTTTTATATAGATTTAATATGTACAATTCTTTTCAATATATTTCAGACTAAAAGGGAAAAAAATGAGAAAGAAACAAACAAACCAAAAAAGTGAAAATATTATACTGTGATCCAAAAAAATTTAAAGGTATGCCAAAAAAAATCTTTATAAATCTTTATCTTACAGAGATCATAAAAAGGGGAAAATGGTTGTAGCAACCCTTTTTTTTTTTTAGTTGCAAATTGGAATTAGAAACTGAGTTCATGCCCATTAGTTGGAGAATGGCTGAAGAAGTTATGACATATGAATTTAATGAAATTTTCTTGTTCTAAAAGAAATGACAACTAGGCTGATTTCAGAAAAGCCTGGAAAGACTTTTACATGAACTGATGCTGAGTGACGGGAGCTAAATCAGAAGGAAATTGTACCAAGTAACAAGATTATGTGATGATCAACTGTGAAAGAACTGGCTTTTCTCAACAATGAAGTGATTCAAGGCAATTCCAATAGACTTGGAATGGAAACTGCCATTTCCATCCAGATAGAGAACTACGGAGATTGAATCTGGATCAAGAAATAGTTTGAACTGAAGCTTGTCCATTCTCAAAACTAGTATCTTTCTGTTCCCCTGGTTATACTAAGACATGTAGGGGTCCTGGTGTTGGCATCTGCCTGCTCCATAACACTGGAGCTCAAAATATCTTGAAGGTTTTCTGAGAGGGCCATTCCTGATAGCTTGCTGGCATACTAGCTATTCTGGACTGCTACTTTTTTTGCTTAAGTGATGAAGACCCTTGCTAATGATTCCAAGTTTCTTAGGCTAAAATATTATTTTTTTCTGGTTCTACTCTTCTAAGGTTTGCTTTATATTTTAGAGTTGTTCAGAAATGAATCTGGGAGAATTAGAGTGATTTACTACTTACTCCACCATTTTGGCTCCTGGAAATAATTGCTGCATTTATTTTTAATAGATTGTTTTCTCTCTTTTTTAAAAAAAATATATATTGATCTGCTTATATATTGTGTTCTCCATTAGAATTCAAGCTTATGAAAGGTAGGAAATATTTCACTTTCATATTTGTAACTCCAGCATCTAAAATAGAAGCTAGTACTTTTTTGTTGTTTAGTCATTTCAGCTACATCCAACTCTCTCTGACTCCATTCTTTTGTTGTATAAATATTATTAGTAGTTTGCTTCTTAGTTTTTTGCAAACATACTGGAGTAGTTCGCTATTTCCTTCTCTGGTTCATTTTATTGAATTGAAATGAGATCTAGCTTGCACTCTATAGTCCCCAAAGTCCCTTTCAACTATGAAATTTCAGAATTATAAGAAAATTTCTGGCATAGATGACAATCACCCTTTACTTAACTCTTCACTTTGGGGATTGAGAGAATAATTTCTCATAGGGACCTTTATCCTTAATGTTGCATCTCCCAATACCTAGCAAAGTATTTTGTACATATTGGTCCCTTAGTGAATGTTTTAAATTGAATTGAACTTATTTATCCCTGATTTTAAATGCCACATCCAAATCAAAGAATAACCTTTCAGAGTTCCGAAATCAGCCAGAAAGATGCCTTTTTCATAAACAGTGTTGGTCCAAAAGCTACTTTAAGCCCTCCAACATGGGACATACTTTAAACTCCAAAAGACAAGAGAGGAAAGATTCTGAAATCCACCATGCAACAAATCTGGCTCTTTGAATTGGTAGAGCCTCAGTGGAGCTGGGGAGGTGGAACTTGTATTCATAATAATTTTACTGTTACAACCCAATGAGTGTACAAGGAACTACAAGAAATTGCTGATTAAATCTCCACCACATTATTTCCCTGGAACTCTCTCGTGTGTCTTGGCCAGAAGCCGGCAAATCAGCCTCTTGATCAGTTAGTAATACCTCTGTTCCTCACAGATGGAAATTCAGGGCCAATATAAAGGGGTGTTTCTAAGAGCTCTTTCCCAGGAGGTGGGGGAAACTGGAGGCAGATAAGTAAGTGTAGTGTGGATGAACAGCCCAAAAGTCGCAAGGGTAATTGTAGTCTTTTTGTGGTAAAATTAGTAATTATAGGTATAATTAAGGAATCGAAGATGCATTGTTGGAGGAAGTTTGAGCTGATTATTTAAATGAAGAGTCAAAAGTTCGGTTAAAGAACAAGGAAGTCTAAAAATAAGGTAACTAAATTATCCAACGTGCTCAATTTATTTAACTGCTAATGAAAAGTTAGGGGAAAAAAAAGTAAGTACCACATGAGGAAATATAATTATGGTAGAGGGAGATAGTTATGTCTCTTTATTATTATGTGTTACTTTAGATAACCAGCTTGGTATTGCTGCTTTCCATTTTCTTAGCAGGGCTCAAACCTGATTGGGTCTTTTCATTTGTTTGCTGAGCAGTACTGCTGGTAGTTCAATACCACTTAAAGTCATATCAATTGATTAACAGAATTTAATTTCTGTATATTTTATTTTCATTTCTATGATTTTGATTTCTAAATAGGAAGTGATTACCTGTAAAAATGTGGTGGTGAAATAATGAAAGAAGCTGAAAAATTTTTGTGTGGACACTTTTTCCCTTTTTTCTATGTGCATATGGGTGTATGTTTAGAGATTCTAAATGTCCAAATTTATTTCATGTTGAAAGAATCAGGAAAAGTTGTCCAGTTCTGTGGCTACAATGAGAAACTTAGGTTCAGGAACTTAAATTGATGGGAATTTATTTAACAGCTTTCCAAAGGGTGGCTGCTGGGGATATAAAAATGAAAACAAACACACAAAAGCAATGACTGCTTTCAAGAAACATATTATCCTGGTGGGAAAAACACACACACACACACACCATACACATAAGAATATGTTCCAATATTCAAATGTACATATATGTATTGAATCTTATTAAAGTGGTTGTTCCATGTAAAGTAAAGACAAAGTTTTTTTGTTTTGTTTATATTTCGCCCCCATGAGTGGAAAAGATAGTGGCATTGGGTAGCTCATAGGATCAGGGGTAAAAGCTTTTATAATAAGTGGCACTTGGTCTGAACTTTGAAGGGAGGTGCATTTTCTTCTTTGACATTTGATGGTTGTGGGCTGTGTTAAAAAAAAATCAGTTAACCTTTATGAGACAATGCTCTGTTTAAATTTGTGATGGAAAGAATTACTACATTTTATGAAATTAAGGATTACTGACACAGATAAATCATACAAGTTTAAATGTTTTTGGAGCACTTAAAGCTCATTGCAGTGTAGGTGAAAAAAAGCTTGACTTGAGAGTCTACAATTCAAATCTCTAATTTGATTGTTACTAGTTGGGTAGCCATTGGAAAATTAGCTCTCCTCTTTGAGCCCTAGTTATTTCATTTCTAAAATGATGGTAATAAAGAGACATACTTGAAACAAAAATATATACTAAGAGTTGAGATAAAAAATTGTAGCATAATCTATTATCCATCTATTAACTGAAATAAAAAAGAAGCATGTGATAGTAACATGACTATGAATCATGTATAGTAGAATAATGTATATTAATACAAATAGTAGTCATGATCTCAGACAAATCAAAAGCAAAAATAGACCTAATTAAAAGAAATAATGAAAGAGACTACATTTTACTAAAAAGGTATCACAGAGTTTACATTCCAATTTTTAAGTAGGAGAATTCAATAATGTTCAAATTACCAAACAATTTTGCTTATTTCACACACCAGCAAAGTTATGATTGCAATTCTGTGAACTAGACTTCAGCAATATTTGAATTAGCTCTTAACAAAAAAGCAGGCTGGTTTTCTAAGAGGCCAAAGAACTAGAAACAACATTGCTAACAGTCATTGTCACTGGATTATGGAAAAAAGCAAGGGAGTTCAGAAAAAAACACACACAAAAATAATACAAATACTCTGCTACATTTGTGGTTGTTAAGTCATTTTGGTTATATATGATTCTCTAACCCCACTTGGTATTTTTTTTTGATAACTATACTTGAGTGGTTGCCATTTTCTTCTCCAATATATTTTAAAGATGAGGAACTGAGGAAAATAGTGTTAAATGACTTTCCCAGGGCCATATAGGTAGTAAGCCTGAGGTTGAATTTGAATATAGATCCTCCTAAGTACAGGTACAGCACTCTAATTAATGTACCACCTAGCTTTCCTGTGCTACACTAAAGCCTTTGATTGTGTAGAATCCTGTAATGTTCTCTTCTCTAAAATATAATGTTCTCTGGGAACAAGTTTCTTACAGGGCTTCTGGGAGTAGACTTTCTTTCAGTTCAGTGTAATAATCACCTCAAATGCAGTCAGCTGTTAAAGTCCAGGTCTTGTCCTTCCTTAAGGCCTAGTTAGCTTTCTTAGAGGCTTATCTCTCTCCTTGGTTCTGAGAGCTCTTGCCACTAGTCCTTTGTCTCTTCCAGCTTCAGCCTCCAGCTCCCTCTGAATCCAAAGCCTCCAGCCAGCACAAAGGTGGAAGTTGGAATGAATCTGCTTCCTCCTCCTAGAGAGTGGACTTGTGGGTTTCTGACTTGTGAATCTCCCGAAGTCTTTAGTGGCCTTATATATGCTCTCTTAGAGGTATGGACTTTTAGAGGTGTGAACTCTTAAAAGTGTGAACTCTCTTAAAGCTGTGAACTCTCTTAAAAGTATAAACTCTAACAGTGTGAACTAAGTACATAAGCATTGTCTATCAATTCCAGTGACTTAGCACCTTGTTTCAAGTTCTGGCCCATAACAGAACCCAACAAAATGTGGCAAATTTTCAAAGAGATGGGACTTCCAGATCATGTTATTTATCTCCTGAGGAATTTGTATGCAGGTCAAGAAGCAACAAATAGAACCCAAAATAGAACAACTGATAGATTTAATATTGGAAAAATCCTATGACAATGCTGTATAGTTTGTCAATTTATTTATTTAACTTGTATACATCACATGAAATGCCAGACTGATCAAATAAAAAGTTGGAATTAAGGTTGCCAAGAAAAATAGCTGTATTCTCAAATATAGAGAGATAATACTCTTGGGACAGAAATTAAAAAAAGAATTAAGAAGTCTCTTGATAAAGGTGAAAGTAACTCCTTAAAAACAGAATTTGTGAAATGGAAAAAGAAAATAACTCCTTAAAAAACAGAATTTGTGAAATGGAAAAAAGATGCCATAAAACAAAACAACTCATTTAAAAATTCAGTTGGACAAATATAAAAAGAAGTAGAAAAAGCAAATGAAGAAAATAATTGACTAAAATTTAGAATTGAACAAATGGAAATGAATGACTTAATGAGACAATAAGAATCAGTCAAGCAAAACCAAAAAAAAAGGGAAAAAAAAAGGAAAAAATGTAAAATTACTAATTGGGAAAGCAACTGACCTGAAAAATAGATCTAGGAGACAATCTAACAATTATTGGACTCCCTGAAATACATGATGAAAAAAAGAACCTAGATAATATCTTTCAGGAAATCATCAAAGAGAACTGCCTGGATATCACAGAAACAGAAGGTAAAATGACTATTGAAAGAATTAACTAAATGCCTCTTGAAAGAGACTCCAAAATTAAAACCTCAAGGAATATTGTGGCTAAGTTTGAAAAAATTATCAGACCAAAGAAAAAGTATTATAAGCAGCCAGAAAGAAACAATTCAAATACCGAAAGTCAAAGGAAATTGGAATGCAGCCAAGAATAAATTACCCTGCTAAACTGAACATTTTCTTTCCGGGAAGAAGATGGACAGTCAATGAAAGGTGAAATCCATTTATTTTTGATGAAAAGACCAGAGTTAAACAAAAAATTTGACCTCCGGGGGACTTCCGGTTAAGATGGCGGAGAGGAGGCTCACAGTTGCATAAGCTCCGCGCTTTCTCTCACTATCCACTTCATTACAAGCCTCTGAATCAATGCTTGACTGAAAAAAAACCCACAAATAGTTACCAAGAGAAGCCATCCTTGAGGTCCGCCACGAAAGGTATGTCTTTACTGGAGGGCTGGGGCGGTTTTAGATCGGGCGCAGGCTGAGGGCAGCGGCAGTGAGAGCACGGGAGCAGACTGGAGAGGGGGTGGGGAGTGATCGTAGCCGTCTCTGCGGGGAGAGCTTCGCTACAGGTTTAGAACCTGCAGCAAATCAGCAGCCCAGCAGAGAAGCTAAAAACACCGGGGCTGAAGAATACAACTGCAAACAGCTGGAGTCTCTCAGGACCTGGCCGCCCCCCCCTTCCCCCCCCTCAGTGACTCAGCACGCTTTGGGATCTCAGAGCGCAGGCGCAGCACAGTCCTGCTAGTGCCTCACTGCTGCCCCCTGCAGTCTGTAGAGGAAGCTCGATAACACACCCAGCCCCCCCCCCCAAAGAAAGACTCCAGTTTTTACTGTTTTTCTTTGGTAGTTTGTCTCTGATTAATAGACAGAATGACCAAGAAGCTGAAGAGGACTTTAACCCTTGACAGCTTCTACACAGATAGAGAGCAGACTCTAAATCCTGAGGAGACTAAAAACAGGCAGTCCCCAGGTGATTCCCCAAAGGAGGAGATCGTCTGTTCCTCAGCACAGATGAACCTCATAGAAGTGATTAAAAAGGCTCTCACAAGGGAGCTAGAAGAAAAATGGGGAAAGCAGAGTGAGGCTTGGCAAAAGGAGAGGGAGGCTTGGGAAAAGGAGAGGGAGGCTTGGCAAAAGAGCCTGGAGAAGTCAGTTAAAGAGAGAGTGGATAAAGAAGTAAAATCCTTGAAAAATAGGATTAGTGAACTGGAAACAGAAAACAGCTCTCTAAAAAACAAAATTGGCGAAATGGAAAAAAATTCCACATAACAAAAGAACTCAATTGGACAATTAGAGAAAGATTTTAAAAAAGTGAGTGAAGAGAATACTTCACTGAAAATCAGAATTGAACAAGTGGAATTGAATGACTCGAGGAGACAAGAAGAATCAGTCAAGCAAATCCAAAAAAATCAAACAATGGAGAAAAATGTGAAATACCTTCTGGGGAAGACAACAGACCTGGAAAACAGATCCAGGAGAGACAATCTGAGAATCATTGGACTCCCAGAAAAACATGATGAAAAAAAGAGCCTGGACACTGTCTTCCAGGAAATTATCAAAGAGAACTGCCCAGAAGTCATAGGAACAGAGGAAAAAATAAACATTGAAAGGATTCATCGATCACCCACTGAAAGGGATCCTAAAATCAAAACACCAAGGAATATAGTGGCCAAATGCCAGAACCCTCAGATGAAGGAAAAAATATTGCAAGCAGCTAGAAAAACCCAATTCAAGTATCAAGGAGCCACAATAAGGATCACCCAGGATCTGGCAGCATCCACATTAAAAGATCGAAGGGCCTGGAATATGATATTCCGAAAGGCTAAGGAACTTGGTATGCAACCAAAAATAACTTACCCAGCGAGAATGAGCATCTTTTTCCAGGGAAGAAGATGGACATTCAACGAAGTAAGCGAATTTCATCGATTTCTGATGAAAAAACCAGAACTTAACAAAAAGTTTGATCTACAAATATAGAACTCAAGAGAAATCTAAAAAGGTAAAGATTAATCTTGGGAACTATATTTTGACTATATAGATGTATAAAGAATACATGTATACCTTGTTCTAGAAATTGATGTGGAAAGGACATTGTACCAGAAAAAGGGTAAAGTGGGGGTAGTACATCTCATGAAGAGGCATAGGAAACCTATTATATCTGAGAGAAAGAATGGAGGGGGATGAATATAGTGGGTATCTTACTGCCTTCAGAATTGGCTTTAAGTGAAAAATCTTAAGACATATTCAATCTATGGTGAAACTTCTCCCATCTCATTGAAAAGTGAGAAGGGAAAAGTGGAAAGGGAAGGAATAAGCTAAGCGGAAGGGAATACGGGAACTGGGAGGGAAAGGGGTAAGATAGGGGGAGGAACTCTAAGGCGGGGGAGGGACACTAAAAAGGGAGGGCTGTGAGAAGCAAGGGGTGCTCACAAGCTTAATACTTGGAAGGGGGGGAAAGGGGAAAGAAGGGAGGAAAGCATAAACCGGGGTTAACAAGATGGCAAGTAATACAGAATTGGTCATTCTAACCATAAATGTGAACGGGGTAAACTCCCCCATAAAGAGGAAGCGGTTAGCAGAATGGATTAAAAGCCAGAATCCTACAATATGTTGTTTACAGGAAACACACCTGAAGCGGGGAGATACATGCAGATTAAAGGTAAAAGGTTGGAGCAAAATCTACTATGCTTCAGGTGAAGTCAAAAAAGCAGGGGTAGCCATCCTGATCTCAGATCAAGCTAAAGCAAAAATTGACCTAATTAAAAGAGATAAGGAAGGACACTATATCTTGCTAAAGGGTAGCATGGATAATGAAGCACTATCTATATTAAACATATATGCACCAAGTGGGGTAGCATCTAAATTCTTAAAAGAGAAACTAAGAGAGCTGCAAGAAGAAATAGACAGTAAAACTATAATAGTGGGAGATCTTAACCTTGCACTCTCAGAATTAGATAAATCAAACCAGAAAATAAATAAGAAAGAAGTCAAAGAGGTAAACAGAATACTAGAAAAGTTAGATATGATAGATCTCTGGAGAAAATGTAATGGAGACAGAAAGGAATACACTTTCTTTTCAGCAGTTCATGGAACCTATACAAAAATTGACCATATATTAGGACATAAAAACCTCAAACTCAAATGTAGTAAGGCAGAAATAGTAAATGCATCCTTTTCAGACCACGATGCAATGAAAATTACATTCAACAAAAAAGCAGGGGGAAGTAGACCAAAAAATAATTGGAAACTAAATAATCTCATACTAAAGAATGATTGGGTAAAACAGCAAATCATAGACATAATTAATAACTTCACCCAAGAAAACGATAATAATGAGACATCATACCAAAATGTATGGGATGCAGCCAAAGCGGTAATAAGGGGAAATTTCATATCTCTAGAGGCCTATTTGTATAAAATAGAGAAAGAGAAGGTCAATGAATTGGGTTTGCAATTAAAAATGCTAGAAAAGGAACAAATTAAAAACCCCCAGTCAAACACTAAACTTGAAATTCTAAAAGTAAAAGGTGAGATCAATAAAATTGAAAGTAAAAAAACTATTGAATTGATTAATAAAACTAAGAGTTGGTTCTATGAAAAAACCAACAAAATAGACAAACCCTTAGTAAATCTGATTAAAAAAAGGAAAGAGGAAAATCAAATTGTTAGTCTTAAAAATGAAAAGGGAGAACTCACCACTAACGAAGAGGAAATTAGAGCAATAATTAGGAGTTACTTTGCCCAACTTTATGCCAATAAATTCGACAACTTAAATGAAATAGAAAAATACCTCCAAAAATACAGCTTGCCCAAACTAACAGAGGAAGAAGTAAATATCCTAAACAGTCCTATCTCAGAAAAAGAAATAGAACAAACTAGCAATCAACTCCCTAAGAAAAATCCCCAGGACCAGATGGATTTACATGTGAATTCTACCAAACATTTAAAGAACAATTAACTCCAATGTTATATAAACTATTTGAAAAAATAGGGGTTGAAGGAGTCCTACCAAACTCCTTTTATGACACAAACATGGTACTGATACCTAAACCAGGTAGGCTGAAAACAGAGAAAGAAAATTATAGACCAATCTCCCTAATGAATATTGATGCTAAAATCTTAAATAAAATATTAGCAAAAAGATTACAGAAAATTGTCACCAGGATAATACACTATGACCAAGTAGGATTTATACCAGGAATGCAGGGCTGGTTCAATATTAGGAAAACTATTAGCATAATTGACTATATCAATAACCAAACAAACAAAAACCACATGATCATCTCAATAGATGCAGAAAAAGCATTTGATAAAATCCAACATCCATTCCTAATAAAAACACTTGAGAGCATAGGAATAAATGGACTTTTCCTTAAAATAGTCAGGAGCATATATTTAAAACCATCAGTAAGCATCATATGCAATGGGGAAAAACTGGAACCTTTCCCAGTAAGATCTGGAGTGAAGCAAGGTTGCCCACTATCACCATTATTATTTAATATCGTATTAGAAACACTAGCCTCGGCAATAAGAGTCGAGAAAGATATAAAAGGAATTAGAGTAGGCAATGAGGAAACCAAACTATCACTCTTTGCAGATGATATGATGGTATACCTAGAGAACCCCAGAGATTCTACCAAAAAGCTATTGGAAATCATTCATAATTTTAGCAAAGTAGCTGGCTACAAAATAAATCCCCATAAATCCTCAGCATTTTTATACATCACCAACAAAACCCAACAGCAAGAGATACAAAGAGAAATTCCATTCAGAATAACTGTTGATACCATAAAATATTTGGGAATCTATCTACCAAAGGAAAGTCAGGAATTATATGAGCAAAATTATAAAAAAGTCTCCACACAAATTAAGTCAGACTTAAATAATTGGAAAAATATTAAGTGCTCTTGGATTGGCCGAGCGAACATAATAAAGATGACAATACTCCCTAAACTAATCTATTTATTTAGTGCTATACCAATCAGACTTCCAAGAAAATATTTTATTGATCTAGAAAAAATAACAACAAAATTCATATGGAACAATAAAAAGTCGAGAATCTCAAGGGAACTAATGAAAAAAAAAATCAAATGAAGGTGGCCTAGCTGTACCTGATCTAAAATTATATTATAAAGCAGCAGTCACCAAAACCATTTGGTATTGGCTAAGAAATAGATTAGTGGATCAGTGGAAAAGGCTAGGCTCACAAGACAGAATAGTCAATTATAGCAATCTAGTGTTTGACAAACCCAAAGCCCCTAACTTCTGGGAAAAGAATTCATTATTTGATAAAAACTGCTGGGATAATTGGAAATTAGTATGGCAGAAATTAGGCATGGACCCACACTTAACACCATATACCAAGATAAGATCAAAATGGGTCTATGACCTAGGCATAAAGAACGAGATTATAAATAAATTAGAGGAACATAGAATAGTTTATCTCTCAGACTTGTGGAGGAGAAAGAAATTTGTGACCAAAGATGAACTAGAGACCATTACTGATCACAGAATAGAAAATTTCGATTACATCAAATTAAAAAGCCTTTGTACAAATAAAACTAATGCAAACAAGATTAGAAGGGAAGCAACAAACTGGGAAAACATTTTCACAGTTAAAGGTTCTGATAAAGGCCTCATTTCCAAAATATATAGAGAACTGACTCAAATTTATAAGAAATCAAGCCATTCTCCAATTGATAAATGGTCAAAGGATATGAACAGACAATTTTCAGAGGATGAGATTGAAACTATTACCACTCATATGAAAGAGTGTTCCAAATCATTATTGATCAGAGAAATGCAAATTAAGACAACTCTGAGATACCACTACACACCTGTCAGATTGGCTAAGATGACAGGAAAAAATAATGATGAATGTTGGAGGGGATGCGGGAAAACTGGGACACTAATGCATTGTTGGTGGAGTTGTGAACGAATCCAACCATTCTGGAGAGCAATCTGGAGTTATGCCCAAAAAATTATCAAAATGTGCATATCCTTTGATCCAGCAGTGTTTCTATTGGGCTTATATCCCAAAGAGATACTAAAGAAGGGAAAGGGACCTGTATGTGCCAAAATGTTTGTGGCAGCCCTCTTTGTAGTGGCTAGAAACTGGAAAATGAATGGATGCCCATCAATTGGAGAATGGCTGGGTAAATTGTGGTATATGAATGTTATGGAATATTATTGTTCTGTAAGAAATGACCAGCAGGATGAATACAGAGAGGCTTGGAGAGACCTACATGAACTGATGCTAAGTGAAATGAGCAGAACCAGGAGATCATTATACACTTCGACAACGATATTGTATGAGGACATATTTTGATGGAAGTGGATTTCTTTGACAAAGAGACCTGAGTTTCAATTGATAAATGACGGACAAAAGCAGCTACACCCAAAGAAAGAACACTGGGAAACGAATGTGAACTATCTGCATTTTTGTTTTTCTTCCCGGATTATTTATACCTTCTGAATCCAATTCTCCCTACGCAACAAGAGAACTGTTCGGTTCTGCAAACATATATTGTATCTAGGATATACTGCAACATATCCAACATATAAAGGACTGCTTGCCATCCAGGGGAGGGGGTGGAGGGAGGGAGGGGAAAAAAAAATCGGAACAGAAATGAGTGTCAATATAATGTAATTATTAAATAAAAAATTAAAAAAAAAAAATTTGACCTCCAAATACAGAACTCAAGAGAAGCATAAAAAGATAAAAAGAAAAAAAAAACTCTTGAGAACTGTATTTTGTTATGCATATACAATAAGAATATATGTATAATTTAATTTTACTTTATAAAAAAGAAACTAGAGATGGAAAGGGGATTGTAATAGAAAAAAAGGTGGGGAAGTAGAGGTAAAATGAAGGAAATTACATCTCAGGAAGAGGAAAAAAAATGTTATAATTGGGAGAAAGAAGGGGGGGGGTGATGAATATTGTGTGAATCTTACTCTCATCAGATTTTTGCCTAAGAAAGAATATTAGCTATATTAGGTTTCACCAAGAAAGATTATTCTCAAATATGGAGAGATAATACTCTCAGGGCAGAAATGACAAATAATTAATAAATCGATTGATAAGGGTGAAAAAGGAGAATATGAAACATGAATCGAAATTTAATACCAAAAAAAAAAAAAAAGCTAAGATCTTGGCAACTAGTCCCTTTACTTTCTGGTAAATGGAGAAGAAATGGAAGCACGGTTAAAATGTACCTGCAGCCATCAATTTAAAATACAACTGCTCCTTGAAAATCTAGACAGCATACAAAAAGCAGAGACATCACTTTGCTAACAAAGTCCGTATAGTCCAAGCTATGTTTTCTTCTATGTTTTGTTTTTTGTTTTGTTTTGTTTTTCTGGTAGCAATGTATGGCTACAAGAGCAGAACTATAAGGAAAGCTGAACATCACCAAATCAATGCTTTCAAAATGTGGTGCTACTAGAAGAGAGGTACAATGAGACATAGAATGTAATAGATTATCTGATATATAAAAGGTAAGGAAAAAAAAAAACTTTTACAGTGGAGAGAGATAGGGGAAGTGGAAAGAAATGAATAAACCTTATTCTTATCAGAATTGGCTCATAGAGAGAATAACATATATACTCAAGTCAGTATGGAAATCTATTTTACTTTTTTTAGGAAAGTAGAAGAAGTAGGCAAGAAAAGGGGGCAAGTAACAGAAGGGGACAGAATTTACAGGATGTAGAAGGAAAAAAAAATTAGAAGAGGGATAGGGTGAAAGAAGAGAGAGAATAGAATAAGTGGGAGGAAAAATAGGATAGAAAGAAATGCAATTAGCAACAGTAATTGTGAAAAACCTTTGAAGCAAGTTCTCTGATTATGTCTTCATTTCTCAAATATAAAGAAAATTAAGTCAAATACACACACACACACACACACACACACAAGAGTCATTCCCCAACTAATAAATGATCAAAAATATGAAAAGTTTTCATATGAAGTAATCAAAGTTATCTATAACCATACAAACTGTTCTAAATCACTACTGATTAGATAAATACCAAAAAAAAAAAAAAGTCAGACTGACTAATAGGACAGAATAGGAAAGAAACAAATGTTGGAAGGAAATGTAGAAAAAAAAATGAGATCAATACACTATTGCTGAAGTTTTGAATTGATTCAACCATTCTGTAGAGCAATTTGGAATTATGCTCCAAAGGTTATAAAACCATGCATATCCTTTGACCAAACAATATCACTAAGCCTGTATCCAAAAAGAGATTTATAAAAGGAAAGGACCTGTATGTATAAAAATATTCATAGCAGCTCTTTTGAGGTGACAAAGAATTGGGATTGAAGAGAAGTCCATCAATTGGGGAGTGCTGAACAAATTGTGTATGTGATTGTGATGGAATATTATTGTGCTGTAAGAAGTAATAATCAGGACACTCTCAGAAAAACCTTGAAAGATTTACATGAAACCATGCAAAGTGAAATGTACTGTGTAAGGGGGCAGAGCCAAGATGGGGAAAAAAAGGCAGGGATTCACACAAGCTCTCCTTCAAACCTCTCTGAATACCTTTAAATAATGACTAAACAGAACACACAAAAAGATGGTGTGAAGCAATTTTCCAACCCAAAACAACTTAGAAGGTCATCAGGAAAAGTATAATACCCCAAGGTGAGATTAGAACATGGTCCTGTACTGGCCCAGATAGCACAATCTTAGTCCCTGACTCAGCAAAGCAGGAAAATTTGTTGGGCTCTCTAAATGAGACAGCAGTGCTGGTTTTCAAATCTGTCATCCCAAAGATGCCAACAACAATTTATAAATTCGGCAAGAAAGATTTGTTTTACTAGGGTGATAGTAGATTGCAATGGAGCACAAGCCACACCAGCATAGTCCTAGCATAGCAGGGGAGACCTTGGGAGTCTCTGAATCAATAGTAACTGTTACTGGAGTTTTAGTACAGAGATGGTAATGGAAACAAGCAGCTGGTTAGAAGATTACAGGGGTTGCTTTGCTAGCCCTGAGACAGGATTCTATTGCTAGGCCCATACTCAGATCCAGGATACAGTCTTGGCTTACAGCTTCTGGGCAAGGGGAAACACTATTACACTAGAATTTATAGACACTGAGGAGTGTGGATCCTCCTCATAGTTCCAGGGCATAAAAGAGTACTTGGGTCAAGCACAGAGAAAATCACAAGTCAGGAGAGTAGTAAGCACATCTTTTTTTGCAAATCTGGAAAGAAAGTATAGGAAAAAATTATAGGTCCCTAGAAGGATCTCTGAAACTACCTGCACAAAACCCCTGAAGCTTGAGCAAGTGTCTACTCCAGATGGAAACAGAATTCTACTTTAATAAGGAGTAAAGTGAAGTAATAGGCTGGGATAAATAACAGGAAAAAAAAGATTCTGACCTGCGAAAATTACTATGGTGACAAGGAAGACCAAAACACACATTCAAAAAAAAATAAACAAGTCAATAATCCTTATATCCAAAGACTCCAGAAAAATAAGAATTGGTTTCAGGACATAGAAGAGCTCAAAAAGAACTTTGAAAATCAAGTTCGAATGGTAAAGGAAAAATTTGGAAAAGAAATGAAAATTATGAAAAAGAAAGTATAAAAAGCCAATGAAAGAAAAATGTCTTCCTGAGGAAAATAATTTCTCAAAAGTTGGAATTGACCAAATGGAATTTAATTAGCTTATGAGAAGTGAAGAAGCAATGAAACAAAATTAAAAATAAGAAAAAAAGAGAAAGCAATGTGAAATGTCTCATTGGAAAAACAACTGACCTAGAAAATAAATTCAGGAGAGATAATTTTAAAATTATTATACTACATGAAAGCCACAGTCAAAAAAATCCTAGACATCATTTTTCAAGAGATTATCAAGGACAATACTCCTTGTATTATACTATAAGAGGGTAAAATAGAAATGGAAAGAATTCATCTCTCACCTTTTAAAAAACATTTCAAAATGAAAACTCCCAGAAATATTAGAACCGAATTTTAAAGCACTCAGGTCAAGGAGAAAATATTGCTAGTTGCCAGAAAAAAAAATTCAAGTATTGTGGAGCCAAAGTCAGGATCACACAAGATTTATCAGCTTCTACATTAAAGGATTGGAGAGACTGTGAATGTGGTACTCCAGAGAGCAACAGAGCTATGATTACAACTAACAATTACTTATTCAGCAAAACTGAATGTAATGCTTCAGAGAAAAAGGTGCATATTCAGTGAAATAGAGGACTTTCAAGTAATTTTCATGAAAATACCAGAGCTGAATAGAAAATTTGACCAATAGAAAAATAGAGCCATTTATCAATTAATAAATCATCATCATTTAAAAACTTTTCACATGAAGTGACCAAAGTTATTTATAGCTTTATGAAAAAAATACTCTAGCTAACTGTTGAATTGGATAAATGCAAATCAAAACAATTCTGAGATAACTATTACATCATCTAGTAGGCCAGTGAAGGAAAATGACAAATATTGGAGGCAATGTGGAAAAAATGAGACAATAATAAACTACTTGTGGAGTTGTGAACTGCTTCACTCATTTTGGATAGCAATTCAGAACTATTTTCAGAGCTATGAAACCATGTACCATTTGACCTAGCAATTCCACCTCTCCGTATATAGCCAAAAGAGATTTTTTTAAAAAATTCAAAGGACTAATATATACTAAAATATGAATAGCAGCTCTTTTCTTGGGGCAAAGAACTGGAAATTGAAAGAATGCTCATCAGTTAGAGAATGCCTGAAAAAATGTACCATGTGATTATGATGGATTATTTTTATGCTATAAGAAATTATGAGAAGATGATTTAAGAAAAAACCTTGAAAGACTTCCATGAGCACATGGAAAATGAAATTTATTGTGTATAAAGTGACAGCAATATTTTAAGATGATCAGCTGTGAATGATTTTCCTATTCTCAGCAATACAATGATCCAAGACAAAATGCTATCCATATCCAGAGGAAAAAACCTGATTGTGTCTGAATACAGGTTGAAGCATACTTTTTGAAATCTTTATTTTTCTTGGATTTTTAATGTTTTCTTTTGCAACTTGACTTTTATGGAAATGTTTTGCACAACTTGTTATACGCCTTCTTATTGCTGGGGAAAGAGTTAAGGAGAGATGAAGGGACAGAAAATGGAACTCAAAGTTTTAAGAACAAATGCTAACAGTGTTTTACCTGTGACTGGGGAAAAATAAAATACTTAATTTTAAAAAAGAAACACACTGTGTATAAAATAACAGTCACATTAAACACGAATGACTTTGTTATTCTTGGCAATACAATGCTTCAAGACAATTCTGAAGAACTTATGATGAAAAATGCTAACCAGCTTCCGAGAAATAATTGATGAATGCAAATTGAAGGATACTTTTAAAAAATGTCTTTATTTTTCCTGAGTTTTTTGGGCTGTGCTTCCCCACTGTCAACAATCATTTATGGGAATGCGTGGTGTGACTATACATGCATTACCTGTAGCATATTGCTTGCCTTCTCAATAAAGGTGAGGGTGGGGAGGAAAGAATGGAGATAGTTTGGGACTTAAATTATAAAAAAAAATATTAAAAAATAAAACACTAAATTAAAAAAAAAAAAACATGTAGTGGTAGAATATACTTTTGAGAGTTCCTTAGACAGCAAGGAGATCAAATCTGTCAGTATTCAAAGAAATTAATTCAGGCTATCCATTGTCAGGTCAAATATTGAAAATTAATTTTAAATACTTTGACCACATAAGAAGACAAGACTCGTTGGGAAAAATCCTGATGTTGGAAAAGATTAAATGGAGAGGGAAAAGGTACAGAAGAGGATGGATTAATTAGATCATGTATAAAAACAATAAATCTAAATTTGGACAAAGTTTTAAGAAATATTGGATCATAGAAGGGCCTAGTGTGCTTTGATCCATAAGTCATGAAGAGTCAGACATTACTGATATTGTGACTAAACAACATCTGACAGCAAGGCTAGAGGGCTAAGACTTTATCTCCTGAGTGATGCTATTATCTAAGATCACAACGAATCTTAGATTCTAGGCTACCATACTTATGTAAGTTCACAGAGCTTGTAATGGAAGGGACCTCAGTGGTCATCTATTCTAATACCCTCATTTTATATAAGAAGCCAGGACCAGGAAGGACTTGTTTACAGTCTCCTATCAAAAGATAATTTTAAACTTAGGTCCTCTGACTACAAATTCAATGATCTTTCCACATTTTCTTTTAGTAACTACCTCAAACCCTTGAGACATGGAAAAGAGAAATGTAAGGATGACCTTAAAAAGCTATTTCCTAATGATAGACAGAAATAAAGCATGAGAGGGAGAAAAGTTGGCTTTTTTTTTTTTACAAGTTTTGGTATTGTAATTATACTGTCCATGTGCTCTAGGAGAGTAGATGGCCCTTAGATAGCCTACACTAAAGGTAAGGAAGAATTGATCCCATATGTAACAACCTGGAGACACTGGAAAGCAATTACTATAATTAACAGAGATTTCAAATGATATTTCATCAAGCTAAAGAACTGTTACTGATATTGTTACCAATTCTTGAGGACTTGGTGTTTCCTTTTGCTTTGTAGAGTATTTTGATAATAGTCCTTGTCTAACTTGAATATAGCAAATCGTGGACATTGAAGCAATCACTGGGCAGTTTAGACATGTCTTTAGTTTTCTGAGGGGAGTAAATGGCACCCTGGGGTTGCCAATGCAGAGGCCACAGATGGCCACTGGAGCAGGAGAGCATCTCCATGTTTGTACAGAAAGTCTCACAGAACTTTCCAATAAACAGAACAAGAAGGTAGAGCAGGTTTATTAAATAAGAATTATGAACATAGCTATAGTAAAGGATTATTCCATCTAGGTTAAGCTAATGCCTGCAAATATTGCCCATGAGCCATTTCTGTAAAAGTTACTCTTACCTGAGAAGGTGAATAGATAAAACTCTATAAGAGGAGGCATAAACCCCAACATATCATGAGACCCATTTACTTATTATAGTTGTGTTCTTCACCAGTCTTGGGATATATATATATAGAGAGATCTGCTATTAAAAAGTGACTTTTTAATTTTTTATTATTTATTTATTTTTTCTTCTTAGAATTAATTAATTAACTTTTATTATATATAGATATTATAAAATTATTTTATTTTATTATTTTTATTATAAAGTAGACTCACCATTTTTTTACCTCCTTCCATACCATTCATTTTCTTGCCAAGCTTTGTCAATTTTCACATTTAAATCATCTTTAGTATCTCAATCTTTCTCTTCACTTACCCAGTTTCCCTCCCCCCCTCCCCCGCCACAGGTCAGGCTTATACAGTTTCCTTTCTAACACATTGATTTAGCCTTCCAACTGGTCTCCTTGTATTCAACCTCTCCACTATTTAAATGACCCTCTACACAAATAACAAAATGCTATTTTTAAAGCACAGACCTATTCATCTCTTGGTGATTTCTTATTGCCTTGAGGCAATAACTATTAGAAATTTACTACACTTTAAAACATGGCTCCAGCCCATCTTTTCAGGCATTTTTAAAAACATTTTGCTTCTTCATAACCTCTCTCTTTACAGAAAAAGACAAAACAAAACAAAACAAAACAAAATAAAGGAGAATATTTGCTACTTTTTGTTCGAGGAGGAATGGCTACCTCATCTCTTCTCCAAGCCCAGAATGCTCTTCATCTTCATGACTGGCTTTTGGGAACATCTAGTTTTCTTCAAGACTCAATTCAAATGTCATCTCCTCTGAGAAATCTTTTCTAATATTTGTAGTTGCAAAGCTGCAAAATTTACTCTGCAATTATTTTGAATACTTTTTGTGTTGTGTATGTGTGTGTAGAGTTATAAAACACTTCCCTTCCGATGCCCATCAGTTGGAGAATAAATTGTGGTTTATGATTATGATAGAATATGTTTGAGCTAGATCTTTCAGAGGAAAAAAAAACTTGGAAAGACTTAAAAGAACTGATACAAAGTAAAACAAGGAGAACATTGTACACAGTAACAGCAATATTGTATAATAAATAATCATGAATGACTTAACTGTTCTGAAAAATACAATGATTTAAAATAATTCCAAAAGACTCATGATAAAAAATAATTTCTGCTTCTAAAAAAGAACTGCTAGTGTCTGAATATAGATAAAAAACATGCTATTATTCACTTTTTATCATTTCTGTTGTTACTGTTTGAGTTTTCTTTTATAAAATAATATGGAAATATATTTTACATGGTTGCAATATAAAACCTATATCAGATTACTTACTGCAGGGAGGAAAAAAGAAAGAACTGAATTTCGAACTTAAAACATAAAGACATGCTTAAAATGTTTTTAAATTTAATTGGGGAAATTTTTAAAAAATAAATTTTAATTATTTCTCTCTAAAATTACCTTGCTCCTATTCTTTTCATATACTATCTATAACTTTGTTATTGTTGTTTTTTTAATATGTTGTCTCCCCCATTCATATGCAGACACTTTGAAGGTAGGCATTTTTCTATTTGAATGTTTCTTCCTTACTTTTTTTTAATCAACAGAGCTCATCATACTATCTAAAATATAATAGACTTTTTTCCATTTTTCTTTCTTAATAGAATATAATCTCCTTCAGGGAAAGGAAAATTTCATTTTGAATTCTTTGCACCTTTTATTACCTAGCATGTTGGTTGTAACCTAGTAGGTACTTTAAAAAACAATATTTTCCCCAGTTAGTTGTAAAAGAAAGTAATACTTTTTTGTTATACATGCATATTCATTTCCTAAAAATACATATTTTCTTATGAATCATGTTGGGACAGAAAAATCAGAACAAAAGGGAAAAATCATGAAAAGAAAAAAACACAGAAGGAAAAAAAAGTGAATATAGCATTTGCTGATTTACATTCATGTAAATGGTTTTCTCTTTAGATGTGGATGGCATTTTTGATTCAAAGTTTATTGAGATTGCTTGGCATCATTGAACTGTTGAGAAGAACCAAGTCGGTCATAGTTGATCATTACACAAATTTACCGTTGCTGTGTAGAATGTTTTCCTGGTTCTCTTTGTTTTGCTCAGCATCAGATCATGTAAATCTTTTCAATCCTTTTTAAAATCAGCCTGTTCATCATTTTTAATAGAACAATAATATGCCACTAATTTCATATTCCATACTTTTTCATACATTCCCCAATTTATGGGAATTCGTAGGTACTTAATAAATGCTTATTGAATAATGTATAACAAGCCAAAAGGTTTGCCTGGCAAAACATTTCCAAATGTGTCTTACTTGAAGCTCAAAACAATTCTCCAGGATAGGTAATACAGAATGGGGCTTAGAAAAAATAAATGCAGATAGCTTTATGGTATTTTGTTACCTATACATTCAGATGTTTATGAACTAATAAATTGAAGAGAACAATAGGGATTAAAAACATAAGTATTCACTAAATGCTTACCATGTGCCAGGCCCAATGTTAAGCACCTTGCAAATATTACCTCTTTTGATCCCCACAACACTACGAGAAAAGTAGAATTATTATCTCCAGCTCCATTTTATAGTAGAGAAAGCTTGAAGCAGGGAAAGCTGAACTGACTTGCTAGAGTCACATGTCTACTTAGTGCCGAGGTCGAATTTAAACTAAAGTCTTCCTGACTCCAAACCCAGTTCTCTATCAATCATACTTACTAGGTGCCTTTTAGTGGTGTCTAATACTTTCTGTTTGAAAAGGTTGGCTGTAAGTTGAATGTTCTGATCAATTTCTAGCTATCAGAGCAGAAGATGTGATAGATAGCAAGGGAACCCTAAATCAGGAACTATTGCATCTCCGAGAAATACAAAGCATATCCATTAATACTAGAACTTGTCATACACTCAAAAAACAGGCATCACCTTGGGAAAAATATAGAAAAATGATAATGATAATAATAATAATAAATATTAAAGTTGTATCAAGACTCCATCAGTTCTTTTTTTTTTTTATCAGTTCTTTCTCTGGAAATGGATAGCATTTTCTCCATAATTGCTTCAGAATTGTCTTTGATTATTGCACTGCTGAGAATAGCCAAGTTACCCACAGCTAATCATTTTATAATATTGCTGTCACTTTATACACAGTGCATTTCACTTTGCATCAGCTCATGTAAATTTTTCAAGGTTTTTCAGAGAGCATCTTGCTCATTATTTCTTATAGCGCAATAGCAATTCATCATAATTATATATTTTAATTTGTTCAGCCATGGCTCAAATGATGGGCCTTCCCTCAATCTCCAGTTCTTTGCCCCTAGAAATGAAGCTTCTTTAAGATTTTTTGTACATGAAGTTTCTTTTAGTTTTTTGTATTTTAAATCTCTTTTTGTAGGCTGATTTAGTAGTGGTATTGTTAGATCAAAGAGTACAATATTTTATAACTCCTTCTACATAGCTCTAAATTGCTGTCCAGAATGGTTGAATCAGTTTACAACTCCATTAATAGTACATTAATGTGTCATTTTCCCCAAATCTTCATTCACCTTTGGTATTTTTCTTTTCTGTCCTATTAATCAATCTGATAGATATGAGATAGTACCTCAGAACTATTTTAATTTGCATTTCTCCAAAAAGTAATGATTTAGAGCATTTTTCCCCTATGACTACAGATATCTTTGCTTCTTCTGAAAACTTCATATTGTTTGATCATTTATCAATTGAGGAATTTTTTTTATAAATTTGACTCAGTTCTCTATATGTTGAGAAAGGAATCCTTAATCAGAGACACTTGCTTATATTTTTCAGTTATTATTGCTTACTGTATTTCCTTCTTTTCTATTTCCATCACCTCCTGTTGATTCTCTTTTCTTTCTTTTCATCCTGTCCTTCCTCAAAAATGTTTTGTTTCTGACTACCACCTTCTCCTATCTTCCCTCCCTTCTATCAACCCCTCCTATCTCCCTATTCCCTATTTTCCTATGAGGTAAGATTAACTTCTTCACCTAATTTAATGTATGTGTTACTCCCTCTCCTAGTCAATTCTGATTAGAGTGAGTTTACTCACTTCCCTTTACATTTCATCCTTTCCCCTCAACCCCCAAAGCTTTTTTTTCTTGCCTTTTTATGCAAGATAGCTTACTCCCATTCTACCTCATGCTTTTTCTTTGTCCGAGTACATTTTCCCTTCATTCCTTAATTTTTTTTTTTTAGATATTGTCCCTTCAGATCTACTCACTCTGTCACTCCTTCTAAATGTCCTAATAATGAGGAAGTTCTTATGGATTACAAACATCGTTGTCCCATTTAATAATGTAAACAGTTTAATCTTATTAAGTCCCTTATGTTTTCCCTTCCTTGTTTACCTTTTTATACCTCTCTTGAGTCTTGTATTTACAAGTGAAATTTTATATTCAGTTCTCCTCTGTTCAACAAGGATGCTTAACAATCCTCTATTTCATTAAATTTCCAAATTTTTTCCCTTGAAGAATTATACTGTTTTGCTGGATAGGTGATTCTTGGTTGTAATCTCACCTCTTTGTCTTGGAGAATATGACATTCCAAGTTCTCTGAATCCTTACTGTAGAAGCTACTCCATATTATATTATCGCAACCGTGGGTCCATGATATTTGAATTGTTTTTTTTTTTGTTTGTTTGTTTGTTTGTTTGCTTGTTTTTCTGATTGTTTGTGATATTTTCTCCTTGATCTAGGCACTCTGAAATTTGACTCCGATATTCCTAAGAGTTTTCATTTTGGAATCTCTTTTAGGAAGTGATCAATAATTTCTTTCCATTTCTATTTTATCTTCTGGTTCTGTAATATTAGGACTATTTTCCTTGGTGATTTATTGAAAGATAATGTCTAGACTCTTTTTTCCCCTATCATACCTTTGAGGTAGTCTGATAATTTTTAAATTAACTCTTCTGGATCTATTTTGCAGGTCATTTGTTTTATCAATGAGATGTTTCTTGCTAAAAGGTTTTATATAGGCAATAAATTATTATCAATATTAAACATATATGCATCCAGATTATTAAATATTGCAAACAGGATGAATACTCATCATTTGAAGAATGGCTGAAAAAAACTGTGGTATATGAAATTGAATACTATTGTGCAATAAGAAATTATGAACAAGCAGATTTTAGGAAAAAAAAATAAAACCTAGAAAGACTTTGAATCACTTCCTATAGAAACACAGACCCAGATTGGACCAGCTATAAAGAATGGAAAACTTGAATGTTTTCAATCCTTGTTGCCATAATCTTCCCTACTGTATATGAACCAACTGATGCAAAATTTAATGATAGAATTGAAAAAAAAACATTGTATATAGCATCAGAGACATTGTTTGATGATCAACTATGAATGAATCTGCTCATCTCAGCAACAGAATAATTCAAGAGAAATACTATATACTCATAAGGAAAAATTCTATCCACATCAAAAATTTTTAAAAAAAAAAAAGATCAACTATAAATGCAGATCTAAGCATACTTTTTTAAGTTTCTTTTTTTTTTTTTCTTTTAATTTTTTTTACATGTCTCTGGAAAGGAGTCAACTATAATCATGGACTTTTAAAGCCAAAAGGATCATAACATATGAACCCCTTCAGATGGAAAATATATGTATATATGTGTGTGTGTGTGTATCCATATACATTATGCATACATATATTTTCTGAGATTTATTTCATATTTATTTGTTTGTAGGCATATACATATATATGCATATAAATATAAAGTAGGGTTTATTTTTTTCTATCTTGCCTTTGAGATAGTCTAATATTTTTTATTATTACATATATACATACATACTTATATGTAGGAACAATAACCCAAGTCATTGATCCCATGCAACTTGTGAGATATACATAAAAGATATAGAAACAATCATTGAGATTTAATTGGTTTAAGAAATTAGATACAAAAGCAGATGATAACACTTTCTCATCACCTGATTACCAAAAAACTATAAAGAATATTAGAAATAACTTGCACCTTGGTTGATTGACCACAGTGGACAACTTGGAGATAGGGGAGCTTCATACAGCTGAATCAACTTGGTGTGTAAATAATTTGCTTTTATTAAGTGTTGAATGACATATGAGCATCTTATTTTGCTCCTCTATTAAACCATTTGAAGACTGTCCTAGATGAACTGCCAGGAAACTGTCCAGAACATATCTATAAAGAGGAATAATAAATAATATATGTATATGTATATATATGAGTATGCATGTTGTACATGTGTTGTTGTATTGTATTTTGGCCATATGCATGTATGTAAATATGCTATTTGCATATGCATGTACTGATAAATAGATAGATGTTATTTTATGGATATGGATAAGCTCATTCCACTAATGATATCTCCTTTACATCTTAGAGGTTTATAGAATCATTTAATTACTGACAGAGTAACTGAGTTGTGCCGACTGTCAGATATCTGAAATTAGATTTGAATCCATCTTCCTAACTTCAAGTTTTAACATCTATCCACGGTTGGTGCCCATTTATTGCACAAGGAAATCTTATATTTGGAATCACTTAGACATATTAAGATTTTCCCACACTAAGAACTCACCTCCAATATCAATTAATTTGGCTTTCTTCTTTTTTATTCTATTCAATTAAAGGTAAAACATTAAAACTGAGCATCTCACAAGTATTTTCCAATGTGTTCTGTTTTTTTTTTTTCATTTCTTAGGGACTTTGTAATTGCAAGTAGTTGAACATTCCTATTTAAAACAATATTTTTCAGAGCATGTTACCATTCCAATTGATGTAGAAATTTTTAAAGATTTATCTGCATTTGAGCAAGACTGATTGGTTCAATCACAGTTAAACCTATAGATCAGTTTCCTCAGTTGACTGGACCAACTATAAAGAATGGAAAACTTGAATGTTTTCAATCCTTGTTGCCATAATCTTCCCTACTGTATATGTCCAATCGTTTTGTTAGACTACTCTTGGATGCTCCTTCTCAAGAAACTTCCAAAATTGATCATAAAGGAAGATCTTTTATCTTTCCATAAATATCTGTTGCCAAGATATTTAGTGAGCCAAATGATAACCAAGAAAATACAAAATCTTCAGATTCAGAGTGAAAGAACTAAGCATCCATGGTACATTCAAATTTTATGTACTGTTACCAGCCTTTAAAAGCTAGTCTCCCCAGTAAGGCTGCCAAAATATCTCCTGACAAAATTTACTGAGAAGCAACAATGAAAAATTATACACAGAGAACTATTAGATCTTATGAAAGATTAAAAAATGTTACCTGCAGAACTCGGCTAGGCCATTTTCTCAAGTCATAAATCTACCTCTACTGGAAGATTGAATGCAGCTGTAATTAACATCTGCAGTGTGGACGAGGCCATTTTCACAAGTTGCCAGCACAGGAATAACAAAAGATTTGAGGTTCTCTGCTAAACTGAATATGGACAAAACTTCATTGGTGCAGATAGATAGGAAGATTGTGAGCATCAGTCCCGGGCACAGTATGGTAACGTCATACCTCTACTAGTCACTAAGTATTCAGGATCGGATGTAATGTTACAGATACATCTTTGCTGCTTTCTCCAGTAGAATATTTCATTGGCATACGTGTCATTGTTCCATTCCACATAATTTTTGATAGATAGATTGCCTGGTGATGTATGAGTATACCCAGAAATTCTGAACTGGAAGACATCTCAGAGGTTATTGTGACATAGATTTTGAGCTGTAAAGGTCACCAAACCTAACCATGTCATTTTTAGAAATGTGAAAACATAGACCCAGCAAACTTAAGTGATGCAAGTATTATTAGGAAGAATAAAGACTTTAATTCAGGTGCTATAATGTATCTAAGACAACTTCTTATCTGTTACAAGAAGCTTTTCTCTAGCAGCTTTCACAGGAGGTCATTTACATTTTATCTAAATATTTCTGGGCAATTGGAGTATAACCTATGACATATTTAGTCTCGTAAGCATTTCCAGAAGGATTCTATCAATTACCCAGTCTATTTGCCCAATACTTTGCAACTATATGAGATATTTCAGAGGATTTATGGTATTATTAATGTGGTTACTTCCTGCTGTGTAGAAGATAATGCATTTGTGCCTTCTTTTCTTGTGACATTCTTAACTTTCTATAAATTCTCCATCAAAATACACTCAAATGAATTGGAGGCTTTCCTCTAGATCTGTGACCTTTTCTTGTTCACGGATATCAATGTAGCCTTTGGTACATAAATCAGTGCTTACTTTTGTTATAACTTTCTCCCTTTCTCTATTTTTTCCATTTATGCATATCCCTAAGGATATATATTCAACTATTTGTCATGTGCCATTAAACACTGGCAATGTGTGGCAGCTTTTTTTTTTTACACCCACTGTTTCTTTCCATTGTCCCTTGAGTCACCTGCCATTTTGATTTTTTAGATTCTGATGTTCCATAATTCTAATATAACAGCACCTTAAGATAATTGGGTTTTAAAACAGGAATTTGTAATCAGAAGATTGATAATGATCCTATAAAGAGATAATAAAATATGTAGTCTTCTCCAAAGGAAGGGGAAAGATAAAAGCAAAAATGTTGTATACATTGCCAGATGTGGTCATTACAGTGCTCAACTTTTTTTCTTCATTAAAGATAACACTCAATTTGGTATAGGAAACAAGGAGGGACCCATGCTATATGATCAGAAAGCACTAATAAAAACTTTATGAATATTTTCAAAAGATCAACTTTAGGGGCAGAAGAGCTTAGAATTAATTGGAAATTGCACTTTTTCCCCATTGCAATTCTACGTAATACCTTCTTCTTCACTCTTTCAAGTCCTATTTTTCCTTTCCTTCTTGGCTTCTTATCTGAAGCTAAGACCCAACTTAGCTTTGAATTATAGTTGCCTTGAAGATATTTAGGCCAATGGCTAGTTCTTTTTGAGTATAGGATTGTGCTGAGAATAACCAAATGAGCTCATTTTTTTTCCAAAGGAGCTCAGTATTAGATCATTTATTTATGTCCAAGAACTCTCAATTTGGCGTATTATAGTACCACTGTCTTTCTCCTGATCATGTAAAAAGTGCCCTCAATGTGCCTATTTGTAATTATTTCCAGTGAATAGTTATTTTTTCTAACTGTGATTAGAGTCTTACAATTGAGAATCTGTGAATATGAACCTACTATATAATCTAGCTACACTTATAATAGCAATGTAATGATTCATGATGGAATTCAACTAAAATATATACAGATAAGCAAATTATCTAATAAATAATCCAATGAACTTTCAGAGGGAAAAGGGAAATTACTGATTAATTTTCTGCAATGAATAATAATTAAGAAGCAGATCTGCCATTTATTCTTGTTTTTTCTTTGGTGTAAATTTTATATAAGTGTGCATAACACCCACATTAGCATGTAATACATTAATATGATCACAGTCAATTATGGTTGACTGCATTATTTTGAAGGATGTTTTGTGACTGGTTAGCAATTAAATGAACTTCCATGAAAAATATGAAAAATAAGGATATGATATCTAAGTTAACTAAACAAAACCAAGCAGTATTATGAGAAAATCTGAGAGTTAGGACCTGTTTTGTTATTTAGTAGTTTTGTGCCCATTAAGTAATACTTACACACACAGCACCCTCACACACACACTCCACACACAGATATGTACATATGTATATACATATATACATACACATCTGCATGTATTCACATAATACAGAGAAACATAAATGCATATACACATATACACATGTCTATATGTATATATACAACACAAAATAATAAATTTGTATATATGGCAATAGATAGAGATGAACTTGACTTAGAGTCAGAAAGATCTAAGTAAAAAATCATGTTCAGAACCTCTCTAATTGTTATATTTTTTCAATGAATAATGACAATCATCTAATGGATAACACTAGCTTTGGAATAATGTTTTAAGCATCCACTTGTTTTAAACCCTCCAAATCATTCATTTTTGAATCATAATGTAAAAGCAATGTGTATTTGAAGTAATAAGTTCAGACCTTAGTATAAATCAGTGATTTCTAAGCCCTGGGTTAAAGAAATTAAGAGGGTGCCAGGGACACAGCAAAAAGACTGAACCAACTGTCTCTAGAAATGACTTCATAATAGTATTAGGAAAATGTTCTGTTTGTAGACAGATTAAAGAGTATATTTCATACACATATGTACTATTACTATCCATATGTAGAAATATTTATTTGCAATTAATATATTTCATATTTGTCTAAAAGTATGCAAATTCACTATTTTCATTATCCAAAAAAATCCATGAAAAAAATCACACAGTAGATTTTTTTTTCATGGATTTTTTTGGATAATGAAAATAGTAAGAGTACTAATGAGTGCATATGGACATACAGACATGTTTTAATACTATAACACTTTATATATATATTATATATATACTACTTTAATACTATAAAGAGGCCTTTATACTATACTAAAATAATACTATTGACTAGTATTAGTCAACATTTAGTTTATATCTTTTGGTGATATATATTTTATATCACCTGCATTTCCTCCTGTATCTATCCACTTTATCCCCCCATAATTCCTTACCATTAGAAATTTAAACAAGAGAAAGAAAAAAAAAAAACAAATTAGAAAAAGAAATTAATTTAATCTCTTATATCTTATCTATCTATCATCTATCTTTCTATCTATATAACTAAAACACAGAATTTGCAAATTCAAGAAACCCATTAGCCTCAGAGATTATAAATGTATGCCATTATGACAGTTTTTCATTTCCTAAATGAAGAAACTTGGGAGAAAATATACATAATTTTCTTAAGATCACAGGGGTTGGATCCTTATTTGAATCCCAAATATTTGCCTCTAATTTCAACTGTTTTTTTTTTCTGCCTTTATCTCATTCATTCAATACTGATTCAGCCTCTGCCAAGTGCAAAGAATTGTGCCATGCATTAGAAAATCTACAGATAAGAGAATTCTTGGTTTACAGTTAGAAAATCTGATTTCATATCGTTGTTCTGCAATTTACTACCTATGTGATCTGGGTTACTTCTGTTACAAAATAGAGGTGTTGTATCAGATAATCTTTCTTGTTTAGAGTTCTACTCTAAACCTGAAATCTTCTCATCCTTGCCCTCATGGACTTTGTAGTCTAACTCAACTGAATATGTTTTGACTCTTACATCTATCAACTGATAAGAATGAAAATCATTTGGTATACCCATCTTCTCTTTTTCCCTATGATTTTAAAATAAATGTTTGGACTCCCTATGGCTAGAGGTAGCATACATGTCTGATCAAAGGATTGACAGGCAAAGGGTTTTTAAGGTGTGGTAAAGCTTGTTTAAGAGAGAAACATATGAGCACTACCCTGGAAAATATTAAGCATGAAGCCTGTCATTCTATTTTCATCCTTATTCTTCACCAGTTCCTGGTCTTTCATATTCCTTCATTGTCATTCTCTACTGAACACTGATGACATTCAGAAACGTGTGCCATGCTTTCAGCTACAATTACAGAAATTCAGTTTAATAGCCTCTCTATTTACTTGAACCTGAAAGAGAGAGGAATAGAGGTGTCATTGAATTATTAAGTGGTTTAGAGATCTCCAGGAATTGGAGGATGAACAGGATGTCCTGTGATGTTATTTACTTTTGTATTTCTGTTTCTGAAATTTGAAGACCTTCCTTTAAGTGCCTCAAAGATAAGCAAGACCAAGACCAAATTTATAGAAGGAAATATGATATAGAGATAAGTACTTTGGATATGGAGTCAAAGGGAAAGGATTCAAATCCTAGTGCTGTCATTTATGCTTCATGACCCTATGCTCAAAAAAACCCAGTATAACTCCAGTCTTCATTAAAAGATGTAATAGGGTTCAGAATGAGAGGGATAATTTGTTTTGGTTTCCCTTGTCTTTGATACAAGATTTGGTGTAGTGACTTCAGTACTACATATTTTATATTATATATAGCCATATTTTGTAAAACCATAGATAAGCTGAAGGGAATCCAGAACAAGGCAAATAAGTTGGTGACAGTATTAACTGCATATCATATTGTTGGTCTTTCACTTTTAGATAAGAACAATGACATTGCAATGTTGTAGTTTATGTGAAGAAACTGGAAATGTTTAACCTGAAGAAGAAAAGACGCTTGGACAATGTTAATTGTCTATAAGTATTTGAAGATTTGCTACAAGAAAAAAGATTGAATTACTTCCGCTTAGTTTCAGAGCAGAAAGATGAGAATGGCTAGAAGTTGGATATAGAATTGGCTTTAAAGGAAAATATTCTTAACAGTTAGAGCTCTTCCCAACTGGAATGGACTGCTTTCAAAGGTAAATCACCAGAGGGCTGGAGAAGGAATTTAAATGGGCACTTGTTGGGGTTGGAAGAGAGGGGATTCTTGTTCAGACATCATTTGACCAATGTGAAAGGACCTGTGAAGTTCCTTTCAACTCTTGTAGTCTATTTCTGGAAACTATGACCCATTTTTACTCTTCATTGTTGGTATCACCAACTTTCATTTTCCCATTGTAGTTGTTCATCAAATTCATTCCCTTTAAGTTTACAATGCTCTTGAAGTAAGTGCAGATTTGTATTCTTCTCTGTAATCATAGCAGGTTCCTGCATATGTGCGTGCACACACACACACACACACACACACACACACACACAGTTCAACCTGTTCTATATTTTTGCTTTCTTTCAAGCTTGAAAGGAAAAGAAGGGTAGAAAACCACACTTCTCCAATATCAATGGGATGAAAACTCAAATTGCCAGCTTTCAAAATAAATTAACTCTCTTGAATCAACATTGTTTTGCTTTTTAGATTAGGTTTGCTTTTCAAACCCTTGTTTTTCCCAAACTGATTATTTTCTGTATTTTGTACATGCTTGTGAATTTCTAGCTGAATTTTCATATAATCAACCTATTTTGCATGGCTTTATGCATGGTGTGGCTCCCTCATCATCCACTGGGATCATAAGAAATGGAAGGAGAACAAAAATGAAGTGAAAAATTCCACAGGAAATAGCTGCCCCTCATTGTTTTCTGATTCCTGAGTTTTTTTACTTTCTGTACCAGTAGACAGTCTTACACATGATCTTAGTGGGTTAGTTAGGATGTCAGAGGCTGATCAAGCAACTTCAGTCACAAATAGCACCTGTTTTTTTTTTTTTTTTGTTTTGTTTTTTTGGGGGGAAGAGGGTGGTTTGCACAGTTTTTGTCACCATGTAAATAATGCATAACAGTAGAATTATTCACAGGGAATTACCGCTCCATTGTTCAAAGCTGATTCAGGCTGTTGAACATGGCCAATTAATAATGAGAACAATCTACTGAGAATTTATTACTCTGGGGATTTTATCAATGAAACAAAGTGCATAATTAGAGGGTCAGACTTGAAGTCATGATGACCCAAGTTCAAGTCCAGACTCTGACTCATATGAACTGTGTGAACATGGGCAAATTACTTAACCTATCAGTGCTCCAAGCAAGTATCTAAGATTATAATTACAGAGAAAGGGCTGCTCTGCATTAGCAGTTAGAATTGCTACATAATAAGATATGGATTTTTAAAAAAGAGATAGACAAAGATTAATTATAAACGGTATACAAGGTGAAGGAAGACATAGAGCAAAAATATTGAGTATAATAGGCTTAACTCTTAAAAATCATAAAATTGTATCTATGTGCCTTATTGATTGAAAATAAAAAAAAATTAAAGATATGGAATATCATACATACCCATAGAGGCGCTACCTTTTCCGAAGCATGTGTGATGAGTGGTAATAAATTTGCTTTAGTATGAACTGTTTTTTCTTGACACTTATTGAATCCTTGCCCTAATGGTCTATGACTTATTTTTTTGTGATCCTTGGCAAGTTGATTCACTTTCCTGGTTTATAATTTCCTCCTCTTTTAAATGAAACTAATACAATAAACCTGTTGTTGTTTGTGCTTCATTCCTTTTTTATTTAGAAATTTTTAATTTTAATAATAACTTTTAATTTTCAAAATACTTGAGAAAAATAGTTTTGTATGTTCACCCCTGCAAAACTCTGTGTTCCAAGTGTTTCTCCTTCCTGTCCCCCACTACCTCCCCTAGACAGTAAGCAATCCAATGTCAATTAAGCATGTACAATTCTTCTGTACATGTTTCCAAATTTGTCATGTTTCACAAAAAAAATCAAATCAAAAGGGGAAAAATGAGAAAGAGAAAAAAGCAAACAACAACAGAAAAAGGTGTTGTGCTTCATTCTTGAAGAGGATGACATCAGGAGGGTGATGTCTTGTTTTTCAAGGGAATTGGATTAAAATGAGGCTGTGCTGTGCAATGTTTTCAGTCTTACTTTCTCTTCAGAGGTTATCTGAATCCAGTGGAAAAACATCAGTTAGAATGACTGGTCATGGCTCAGGATGCAGTGGGGACATTGGCCTTTTAAAACTAGCTCTTTCCCAGATCTCAGTTTGTAGGATGCAACCCTTTTCGGTAATTAAGACTATGTGAGAATGGAAGCAAAATATGACCTAGTTTGCCTTCACAAAAGAATCATTGAGTGAGGGGAAGATCTTCAGAGTTTCTGTCGAGAATACAAACACCACCATATTTACCACCATAACCCAACTAATGAGCAACTATAATGACTGGGACTTATCATTGACTAAACACTGATAGCGGAAGTCATGTGGGTATAAAGGCATACCACAACTTATCAGAAGAGTTGTGAATAAAATGCTTTGTATAATTTACAATATGACTTTATATATATATATACATATATGTGTATAAATATAAAATATATATACATAATAATATATTGTTACTGTTGCTGTTTTCTTTTTATTATTCTCAGTAGTAGTTCTTATAAATAGTTCCTATAAATAATGATGATTTTCAGAGAGGTGAGACTCTTCATATGAGATACAGAGGGTCTCAGAGGTAATATTTTTTAAGGGAGGAGAGCCTGGAGGTGAAGGAGAGAGAAAGCAGAAACAGATGAAATCAGACTTAAAAGTATACTCCACCTATGGTGGAGGAAGATGTATCCTTTGTCACAGCATCCTTTTCCCTCTTCAAGAATCCCAGGGACTGGTTGACCATCCAATTCTTGGTTCAAGATATTGCAGAAACCATGGGACACAAGGAAAGTTAAGAAAAATCAATGAATCTCAAGTTTTTGGAACTAGCTACGGAGAGACAGTAGTATAAGCTCGATCTGAGAAATGGTATCGGTGGAGAAGGAAATTCCCTTGTCTGATGATCAGACACAACATATTGGAGAAGTATTGAGAGCTCCTTCACTAAAGATGAAGCACATCACCCTGAAACCTGAAAGAGGAGCAAAAGGAATGAACCATCCTTCAAAGAGTTAATAGTTTCTAATTTTGCAATTCACCACTATTGTAGGAGCTTGGTAATACAGCAGATAGTGTCGGACTTAAAATCAGGAAGACCTGATTTCAAATACCACCTCAGACATTAATTAGATATGTTATCCTGGACAAATCAACTAATGTCATTCAATCTCAATTTCCCTACCTGAAAAATTGGAGATAATAACAGCACCTACCTTTAGGGAGTGCAAGAGTAGAACAAGGTAACACATTTAAAATTCTTTCTAAACCTTAAAATACTGTATAAAATGCTACTGATTATTTCTGTGAATTGAGAAATAGAATAGATTTTTAAAATTCAAAAGTATTTTCTTTCTGTGGGAAGCCTAAGCAATTAAAGTGGCATGACAAGGCTATGTGGGTCCCTGAATATAAGTTTGAACCCACAAAAAAGATAGGGAGATATATATATATATATATATATATATATATATATATCCTAAGCTTCATCAGTACCACAGGGTTATACTTTTAGTCTGGAAGATTTTAGAAGTTTATAGAGTCAAGGTGAGAATTTTCAATATATTGCGGATTTCTTCTTCAGGAAAAAGTTTTCAGCAGTTTGTTCCAAGGCAAGATTAGCCAGAGAAGTATGATTTTTTTTTCTTCTAGAGGATTATGGAAATCCATGAGGTAAAAATGTAATTCACCTTTAAAACGAATTAAAATTGTGTTGAATGTGTGTGTGTGCAAGTGTGTGCATGCATGTACACATTGAATTTCTTCCTGTATGTCTCTGAATTTTGGGCAGTTGCACAATAAAAACTATCTTTTGTCTAGTAGGTAATGTTACCTTCAGTACTTGAACCAGAGTTGGGATTTTGTTATATACAATGTAAAGATTTACGCTTATTATATTCTGAGGTCTCAAGAGAACACTCTGAGTAAGGTCACTCCCCCCCCCCAATTTTTTGAGACTCTCCTTTCATGTTTGTTACAGTCCTGTGAACCTAATAGTTAGCATTCTGTGCAGAGATTATATTAACAGATCATTATCTGACTTTCTTTTTCTATGGAGTAGAGCTACAAGTACTATTCCTGGAAGGTGAAATATAAATATTACTGAGAAACCTTTAAAAAAAACAGCCTTTTCTTGCTATGGACAAATTTTTGGGTCCGCCTCACTGAGGAATAATTTGAATTTCTATTGTAGATCAATTCACTTGTCTAATAGTCAATGTGATATGGGGTAAACTCCATTGAGGGAGTGTTTGCTCTTTGTTCCCAGGTTACCTTAGTTAGCTTTATTAACATAATACTCAATTGTTTTTTATATCTGCAAAAGCTCTTACATTAATGTTCAAACATGATTTGGTCCAGGAAATAGCCTGTCATGCTTCACAAAAAATTTAATGGAAAATAAAAAGTTTTATTTGGGAGATCAATATTGTTATTCTTTTTCAGAAAATTGTGAATTATTGTTTTCATAAAAGAATAGTGCCAACATATTGATATTGAATGGGGATAAGTGATGTTGAGGGGAGGGGAAGGAGTAAGATTTAATTTTCTAATGCTTTCCTGAACAAGAAATAATAATTTCATCCTAGGTATCTGTAACTCTAAAAACATCATGCACAAGTTAGGGTCTTGGTACAACTAAAATCCTCTCTAGAGATTTCAAAATACAGAGTAGTCTTTATTAGACTGATTGAATAATATGGAGAGCACCCCAGAGAGAATAACTTTGGTAATGAAGTATATAGAAGTATATATATATATATATATATATATATATATGCATATACTATATATATACATATATATACACATTAAGCATATATGTACACATATTTTATACATACCTATATATGTAGATGTATATATAAATCTATATACATATAAATATATATATGTATATATATATGCATATACACATATAGATATTTGACTAGCCTGTTTTCTGGATCATTTCTTTCTTAGTTTTAATCATTTAATGGGTTTTGCCTCAGTCCAACTAAGACCCTATTAAAGACTTGGGTTCAAAGAGATCACATTTTCCCATTGCTTTCAGGGCCAGCTCCAGTCATCCTGATCTATATCTCACCACTGGACCTAAATAGCTCCAGAAGAGAAAGTGAGACTGATGACTTTACACAGCCCTCCCGCACTTCAATCTAATTTATTTGCTTATCATGACATCACTTCCCTGATGTAATGTCCTCTTTGAAAATGAAGAAGAACAGATCTTCAAATAAAAGTGAGAGGGATACTTATTTTCAGGTTTGGTCTGGATTATACAGATCCCAGGGTTCTTTCTACTATACAATCCAGATAATTTCATTTTTCTTTAAGCCTCATAATCCATAATCCTATAATTTATCAAAACCATGATTTCTATTCTCTTTACCCCTTATAGAGTTTTTTTTTTGGTACCACATTATCACAGCTACCCTAGATATGCTCTTCCTTCTTTTTCTTATTTGGATCATTCAAAAACCACATCAAATTTATATTATCTTCTAGATTTTTGCCCCCTAACTGAAAGTTAGAAAGGACAAGGATGGTGGAGGGTTAAATCTTCAGGATATAATATGATAGAACCAATAGTACACGTGGAGAAGCTTGCCTTGGGAAGGACCACGGTCACCTCTGTTTAAGGCACAAGTTAAAAAAAAAAAAAGATAGTGGAAGAAGATGTCAGATAGATGGGATGAGGAGGAAGGAAAAAGAAGATGCTCTCAGGAAATGGCCTATATTTCCAATGGTGTAGGAGGTAAGAATCTCAATCGAGCAGGCTACTGAAATAACCTAACCTAAGAAGAGGTGTTATGGAGGACAAGGATTAATGCAATCTTCTAGAATAGCTACTGTGATGAATTGAAAAATAAACCTATTAGGGAGATGTGAAATAATTGTCTTGCACCAGTGATGTTCTAGTTTAGATTTGTGAGCTGAATTTATCATATATCCAGTCAGGAACTATTTTGTGATTTTTTATAGCTCTATCCCGAAACATGTAAATACAAGTGAAGGCAATGAGTTCAAAGAGTAATGTAAAGCTGGAGTTTTTAGAGTACAAGTTTTGATAGAACAAGGGGAAAGAAATTTTACTTCCAAGGGGTAAAAGTAAGAAAAAGGGTAATGTGAAATTTTGCCTGTGAAAGAAGTAGTAGAGGGATTAATAGTCAAAGTGAGGGCAAAGCACAGTTAGAAGTCCTAAAACAGAGGGAAAGATGGGATTATATTTATGGATGGGATGTCCTGAATATAAGCACAGGGCATGGAATTTTCAAGTTGGGGTAAGGGTGTTTCTAGAAGTTTTCAGAAAGTTACAAAATTATAAGGACTAGAAGAGAAAACAACTCCAGGGAATGATAAACTGCTCCTTCCCGTCTGTCCTTCCACCATATATATGAGGAGGTTAGCAATGCTTTTTGAGCCATGATAGTCACTGATTATAATTAAGCCTATTTCTATTGAAAGTATAAAATAATTTCCTCTGGTGAGTCTGTTTTGTAAACTATCAACAGGTTATACAATTGGACCAGTCCAATAAAAAAATGTTTTTTATCATCAGTGATACCTCTTAACAAATAATATTTGTTATTCCAGTCTCTGGTGATGGTCTGGGATCAAAAGGAATCATTCTTTCCTAGATAGAAGTCAGAACTGAGCTATGATGACATCCAAATTTGATCTGAAGAATCCTAAATACATATGGGAAATTCAGTTATTTCCAAATGATGCAAAACCCATGCTCATTCCAATGTTTCAAGCTGCCATTCAACATGCTGTTTTCTTGACAATTGAGTCAAAAACATGACATCTTGCCCTGTATACTTGTTTTATGTCAGAAAATGCACTTCATCATGGACAACATAAAACTCTGATATTCCATTACTTGAATTTTGTCCAGGGTACATGTCTTTGTACCAATCTCTGAAAAACAGGTTAATATAGAATTTTTTAAAGCTGGACCTGAAATCCTAGATTCAGTGTAACAAATTGGCCTCTAAAATCTCAGACAAGATGGGCCCTCAGAATCTCATTCTACCTTTCCCAAGATCAGCATGGTTTATTACATTTAATTGTCTAAATAATAACCCAAGTGTCTATCCTGTAAAAACTTCCATTATAAGACTATAAAGAGTCTCATAAATCCAATAATAAAAGCATTTAATTAAAATATAAAAGCAATGTAAATAAAAAAGAAATGGGATTGAATTGCATAATTATTATTTGGCCCATATACAAGTGAAAATAATTACTTCTGCCTCTGCTAATTTTTTTTTCTTTTCTTTTTTTTTTTTTTTTTTTTTGAGGGTGGAGGGCATCAGATAAATAACTCTCAGGGGAAAAATCATGCAAGTGTTTGGAGGTAACTGATAAATGTTGCCCAGCTTCTCTCAATAAGTTCCTTGGGGCATTATATTGATCTATGAAGCCTTTCAGCTGAGCTCTGGGGTTATTAAATTCCACCAGGAATCCGAAGTTCAGAAGATGCTATGTTATTATGTGTTTTCTTCTTGCTTCCTTCTCCTACTATTAACTGGTCATTAATTTCCTCTCTGTCTCAAAGCTCCAGCAATCTCTAGTTTCTGAGATCAATCCTTTATCCATTTTGTTGCCATTTATATTTCCCAATTGCTAATCTTTGATACTGGTGCTCATCCCGCTGCAAATCTCCAGAGATAAATCTAATCTCCAATGAATCTAAGTCCTTCTGTCTCATAGCTATGAGTTGAAAGCTATACCAGTGAACATCTAATTAAGGTAGTTCATTTTTTCTCATATTAAAAGAGTAATTTTGGAATTCTTGTTATAATACTTGTTTTCATTAAAAAAAAAAAAAAACTACTCTGAAATGTAGTCACTGATTATTTACGTTTAAATCCAGATGATGTTTTATTGAATGACCATATTTCCTAAAATTCTCACTTTAGCATAAGAAACAAGAAGAAAATGGGGACATGTTTTGAATGCATTGCTCATTAGAAGCAATTAGAAGCAAATGCCCAAAACAACCAATGAGATTGCTTTAGCTTTGGAGAAGCACTCCTTCACATTAAGTCTCTGGGAACCATTTTCCTAATTAAACAAATGTAGGTCTCTTATACTAAGGGAATCCTGTATCAAGGACCAAGGTGAAGCAGCAGTTTCTTTGGGAGCAGATAAGTGATAGTGGATGGAAAATTATATCTTGGTTTTAATCATATTGATCCAAAATATGTTTGAGGCCCAGTGTAGGATTTTGTCTTGAGGACACACATGTCTTTATTACTATTCAAGCAGAGATTTGGATGAGAGGTCCATGTGTGGGTGGTATAAAGAAGTAGGCATTTAGAAGGAAGAGTGAGTAGGTAAAAACAGGAAGCCTTCAACAGGAACTCACTTATACTATGCTATACTTCCTGTTCCTAGTGGAGACACATGGTAGGGAGGGCTGAGGAAGGAAGCTAGGCAGCTTTCTGGGAATATTTTGTTTTAAATCACACCTGGAATCCATCATCTCATATGCTTTGTGTCCCTCCCACAAGCCTTTTAAAAAATATGCTGATTTTTGTGGCTCTACTTTTTGTCTAATTCAGAGTATTTATTGGTTTCCATCTGCTTAGAAATACTGAGCCCGATATGAAAGCATCATCCTCTGAAAAATCCAATGAAGCTTCAAAAATTCCAGAGTCCCATCCTGAGGTTTTCTAAGTTGAATTTAACATCATTAAGCAGGGATGGCCAAGAGATATGGTTGCCTTTGGATTTTTTGTTAAAGTGTCATCAATGTCCATAAAAAGATTGATGGTGACTTGAAAGACTTGGGATTCTTTGGTATTAAACACTACTAGTAGCTAAGTTGTTCCTTTGAGTTGTGTGTGTGTGTGTGTGTGTGTGTGTATGAGAGAGAGAGAGACAGAGAGAGAGAGAAACAGAGAGACAGAGAAACAGACAGAGAGACAGAGAGACAGATGGAGAGAGACAGACAGAGACAGACAGAGACAGAGAGAGAGAGAGAGAGAGAGAGAGAGAGAGAGAGAGAGAGAGAGAGAGAGAGAGAGTCAGCAGTGATAAAAAAAAGACAGAAAAGCCTCTATTTATCACCCCCCCCAAGATTTTACCAGAATTCCAGAAAAAGGAGTAGGAGCTGCTGAGGATTGTGATATTTACCACTAGTTCCATTGCTATTAAACATCAATTATATTTGAAGAAGAGTTTGTATTTAAGGAAGAATCATTACATACATAGATACATAGATGCATACATATATACATATATTCACACATATCTATGTCTATATCTGTATAAAATCTGGAGCTCACTACTACAATAGCAAAGGAAGCATTAGAGAGCTGAAAGAAAGAGAGAGAGACAGAGGCAGAGACAGTGAGAGACAGACAGAGACAGAAACAGGGACAGGGACAGGGACAGGGACAGGGACAGAGACAGAGAGAGCAAAAACAGTTTTTTGACTTTCTCCTCAATTACCTTCTTTGCAAACCACCAGATCCATTGGATGACAATATCTAGAAGCAATAATGATTTTTTTGGAGAGAGTGGAGGGAGTCAGTATGATGACTTTTACCTTTAAATTCCTTCGGAGAAGGAAATTTTCAGTAAGGAAATCCCTTCTACCAATACAAATTGATGTCTTCCTAAATTTCTGGTTTTTAAGAAATTCTTTACAGCATAAAGGGGTTAAATGATTAACCCTGGACTATATAGCCAACATGTATTACAACATTTTTATTTATGCATTTTAATTCTATTGCCAGTTATAGATTTATTACATCATGCCAGCTTTCCCTGCAAAAAAATAATAATTATATTTCACTAATAATTTATATATAGTGTATATACACATATATGAGTTTAAGTTTTTCAAGGTTTGAGATATCCCTCCCTTTCCCTCCCCTCTCGTTCCCTCCCCTCCCCTTCCCTTCCCTCCCCTTTTCTTCCCTTCCCTTCTCTTTTCTCCTCTTTCCTTCCCTCCCCTTCCCCCATTTCCCTTCCCTTCCCTTTCCTTCCCCCCTTCCCTTCCCTTTCCTTTCCTTACCCCCTTCCCTTCTCCCCTCCCCCTTGCTCCTTTCCCTCTTCCCTTCCCTTCCCTTCCCCCTCTTTCCTTTCCTTATTTCCTTTCCTTTCTTTCTTTCCACTCTCTCTCTAAATATCTATCCATGATCTATCTATCTCTTGTATATTTACCTGTATCTTGATCCATCTATCTAATCTATCTCCATCTGTATCTATATTTATCCTCTCTGTGTCTCTGTCTTTTTCTCTCTTTATCCACATGGCCCATGAGGATTTTATTTTTTCTTGACTATACATGCATGTAATGGGTTTCATTTTTCCTTGCTTCATCAATAAGGGGTGGGGAGAAGAAAAAAATGAGGAGAAAGCAGTGGAAAAGGGAGAATTCCAATTTGAATTTCAAATTTTTAAAGAATATTTTTTTTCCTGTGGTTCTGAGATTATATTCCATAGTGCATATTTCCCTCTCAGTGGACAAAACATTGCTAGAAATTAACAAAGTTTACTTCCTTTACTCTTCCCTTTATCTCTTCCCTTCATATCCTGGGAATTGTCTCACCTTCTTGTTTATATCCTGCCTGCCCTCCAATTTTGGCTGACTACCTGCAGCAGTTACCCCCATTTCTTTCCCTAATCTTTGATGTTTATATGATCTTTCTGGTCTTTCCAGAGAACTTCAACTCCCTTCTGCCTTATTCATGTTCCCTTTTCCGTCAATGTCTGTGACTATATGTAACACTTAAGACCTATCTGTGTTTTGAAAACACTATGCTTCTGCTGTGAAAGAGCTTACAAACCACATTTTAGATGGGCTGTTGTCTATCACTTGCTATTCTTTCTCTGACACTTTCAGTTAATGAATGCATTTACTGAAATGGGCAAAACATATTAAGAAATACTTTGTTGTGTGGGTTAAAAATAGGCTAATGAAGCTAAACTGTTTGCTTGTACTAGCAGATTTTATATCCAGCATAACTTCAGAATCCATGAGAGGGGAATTAAAAAGTTTAAATAAAATACACTCTGTGTAAGGTGAATATTCCTAAATTATAGTTGTCAGTTCAGATATTTTTGGATGGAGGGAATGGGATATAAAAGGGGAGTATATAGTAGTCAAAAGAGAGGGTTATTGGAAGCTAACTATGCTCTAAAAGGAAATGAATCTATAAAAAATATTTTAAGGTAATGAAAGAAAAAATGCTTTCCAAATAAATATGAAATATATTAATTAATATTTAGGTTTTATTGTATTGATCAATTTATTTTTACATAACTGTCAGTTGCCTCTGATAGAAATACATGGATCAAATGGTGAGGAAACAATGAAAATGTAAGAATTGGTAAAAAAAAAAATGATAAAAATTTAGAGTTGGATGAACTCTCAAAAGCTATCAACTCCAAACCAAAACATTATATTCTTTCTGCTATCCCAAAGGCCAGTGCTGAATACCTAACAGGTAGAAAAACAGCTAAGCATTTTGGGATTTGTAGTTTTTTTTTCCCTCCTAGTCAAGAGTTATTGTTCAATAACTACACAACATCCAACTTATTAATGAAACAAACTTTTTAAATATACATTAAAGATAAACAGTAATTATAGCATGAAATTTTAATAACATGCGAAGATACAATATATGAAAGCCGACTTAGCTTGTGATTTTTTTTGTTTGTTTCACAAATATCTAAAAGCTAAATAATATGGAAAATTATTCAAATTATCTTCAAATCAAAGTATCTTACCCATCCATCTATGTATCTTGCTGATAAGCTTCAGGAGAATAACATAACAATAAATAAATAATCTTGGATTCTCAAGATTTCCCAATACATTCATCTCTCTCTCTCTCTCTCTCTCTCTCTCTCTCTCTCTGTGTGTGTGTGTGTGTGTGTGTGTGTGTGTGTTAGATCCTAGGTTGTCAACAATGAACAGATATGATCTAGGCTTAGAGGGGAAAATGCAGAAACAGAAGAAATAAACCATTTAAAAGTCATCAAAAGAGACAGCTTGGTTGGGCATGATTATTGTATTTTCTAAGAATTAAGGAGTCAAAAACACCAAAGTTCAAATCCTTCCTTAGATTCTTACAAGGTATGTCACTCTGGGCAAGCCATTTGACCGCTAACAGCCTTAACATCTTTATCTGTAAAATGGAGAAAATAATAATTGACCTTAATGAATTTGTTGAACATACATGATTGACTTATTAAACTTCTATAAAAAGAAAAAAAATAGGTCAAGATATTAAGGTTAAAAATGTTTTAAATTACTTTTTATTAGAGAAATTAAAATTAAGACATCTTTGAGGTAGCACCTCACACCTATCAAATTAGCTAAGAGAAAAAAAATCATGATAAATTTTGGAGAATATATGGAAAAACTGGGACACTAATGCACTTTTGGTGGAGTTGTAATTAATCTGACCATTCTGGAGAACAATTTGAAACTATGCCTAAAGGGCTATTAAAAATGTGTATACTCTTTTGATCAAACAGAGTTACTAGTTGACCTGTATCTCAAAGAGTTACAAAAGAGGTAAAAGGACACATATTTGCAAAAATGTTTGCAACAGCTCTTTTTGTAGTGGCAATTGAGTGAAATGTCCATCAGTTGGGGATGGCTGGATAAATAGTGGTATATGAAAATAATGGAATATTATGGTTCTGTAAGAAATGATGAGCAGAAAATGATGACCAACTGTGCTGGAATTGCCTCTTCTCAGAAATGTAGCAATCCAAGACAATTGCAATAGATTTGGAAAATTTCAATTGTATCCAGAGAGAGAACTATGAAAACTGAATGTGGATCAAAATGTAGTATTTTCCCTTCTTTTGGCAGAACTTTTTCTTTCTAGTGTTTTTTCCTCTGTTGGGTTTAATTTTTCTTGTACAACATAACAAAAATGGAAATATTGTTAAAAGGATTGCACATGTTTAATTTATATCAGATTGGTTGTGACATATCTTGAAAAGGAGGAAGGTAAAGTCAAATGGAGAAAAAATTAAAGTTAAAAATGAATGTTGAAAAATAAAATACTACTGATAAAAATAAAATAAATCAATCTTGAAAAAAGTATGCAGTCTATAGGGATAAAATAGGTGAAAATTAGGAGATGGAGCCAGTATCACCTGAGAACAATATGCATAGCCAGCAATTCAAGCAGTATCCTTTGAGGAGAAATTTACAGGCGTCCTCAAATTTTAAAATAGGGGGCCAGTTCACTGTCCCTCAGACTGTTGGAGGGCCAGACTATAGTAAAAACAAAAACTTTGTTTTGTGGGCCTTTAAATAAAGAAACTTCATAGCCCTGGGTAAGGGGGATAAATGTCCTCAGCTGCTGCATCTGGTCCGAGGGCCATAGTTTGAGGATCTCTGGAAGCTTGAGGCAAACATGAAATGGGCAAGAAGATGGGATTACAACTTTATTTTTCATTATTTGTATGATATTTGACATTCAAGAGAAAGCCAGAGAAGCTATTCAGAACAAGTTTGGCAAACATCCTGTTGATATAAGTGAGATGGTTTAGAGTTTTTTTTTCCTTGTGCAGGAAGAATGATTCAGAAAGATGCTTGGGTTACTCACCCCTTGCTGTGATGATGATTGAAAATAGTTGTTGCTGATCTCACAAAGGCAAAGTAGAGTAATGACATGCTTAAGAGCTGGAGATGTTTAAAGGAGGTGGGCATGAGGCTAAAAAATGGTTTTATTACTATTATTATTTTACATCAAAGACTAGTTTGCTTGCTTCTTTTCCTGATATTCTCCTCCTTCTTAATGTACAGTGAGGGCAATTTTTTTCACTGTTTCAAAAAAGTCACAATCATTGTTATTACTATCATTATTTTAATATAAGTATGTTAATATGATATTAATTTTATTATAATGATTATATCAATATAATTAATATATCAAAAGTTAATTTCAACAATATAAACATTTATTTAATAACTTATGGCTTACAAAATATTTTACACATATTGATACACCAATCCTCACATAAAAGGGTACTATTATATCAATATAATTAATATATCAAAAGTTAATTTCAACAATATAAACATTTATTTAATAACTTATGGCTTACAAAATATTTTACACATATTGATACACCAATCCTCACATAAAAGGGTACTATTATCCCTTTTAACAAATGAAGAAACTGAGGCAGAAATAAGTGAAGGCATTGTCCCATAATCACGGAAGCTAATATCTGTTGCAGGATTTGAAATTGGGTTTTTCTTATACCAAGTCCCAACACTTCACCCACTGTACCATTTAGCTGCTTCATAATAGGGATAACTGACATATAGATCTCAAGAAAGATTTGAAACACTTTTCCTACATTCTCTTGGATACAGTGTAGTACAGGAGAAAGGAGCCTAGATTTGGAGTCAAGAAACTTCAGTTATTATGCAGCAATTGTTGGAACAGATGGCTTTTGAAGTCTCTTGTGGATCTAAAAGATTGTGACTTTAGGAATACTAAAAATCAACAAAGTCACAGAGACAACAATGAACAGGGCACCATCTACCACAGGACATTACAAAAAGGTGGACAAAAGAAAATAACATTTATAAAGTACCTATTATGTGTCAGAAACTATGTTAAATATTTTTACAAATGCTGCCTTATTTGATCCTTAAGACACTCTTGCCTCAATTTTATGGTTGAGTAAACAAGACAGAGTTAAGTGACTTGTCCAGATAGCTATTAAGTATTTGAGACTGATTTTGGACTTGTCTTCCTATAAAGTACTCTATTTACTGTGTCACTTAGCTGATTCTGACCCTGATGGAAAGTCCTATGTTTTCCTCTTACTATCTGTGTGATCTCAAACAAATTACTTAACTTCTCTGAACCTCAATGTCATCATTTGTAAAAATGAAAGGGGATGGATTCAGAGGATAAATAAGATGTCTTTTACCTTCAGATATGTGATCCCATGATCTCACTTGGATGACCCAAGAATCCTGTTGGGTAGAGAATAATTTCAATATATGCATGAATATCAGTCTTCTTTTATGAAAACAAATTGATGGCATTTATTCACGTTTTTAACGTTGACTGAGGAAGTTAAATATGGTACCTCATTTGATCCTTAGAACAGTAATCTTGTGAAGTAGGTGCAATTACATCATCATTTTATAGGATACTGAGGTAGGCAAAGGTTAAGTGACTTGCCCAATATCTCACAGTCAGTAACTATTTGAGTAAGGATTTTTTCTGAGGTCTTTTAGATTTAATGTAGTATCTGAAACATAATAGGTGCTTAATAAATATTTATTAAATGATTAATTCTAGACTATGAGTTCAGTACTTTATCCACTGCAGCATCTAGCTGCTTGCATAATATTTCTTAGAAGAGAGGTGGAAAGCTTCTAGTTTCAAAAGAAGTCAATTATACTGAGAGGAAGCTCTCATTGTTAGAATTATTTTTTTAAATAAAATCTAAATATGCTTGTTTCTGACTTCTTCTCAATGTTTCAAATTCTATCCTCTGAGACTAAATAGAACACCAACTGACAGCCCTTCAGACAATTACAATCACTGTGTCCCAACTGCCCTCACATGGAGGCCAGACTGCTAGGTGGTACAGTGGATTAAGTGTCAGGCTTGAAATTAGGAAAAATCCTTAAGTCTACTTACTTAATCTACCAGATGTGTGACTCTGGCCAAATCATTTCTTTAGTTTTCTCAACTGTAAAATGGAGGTAACCATAGCACTTCCTTGAGTTATCGTAAGGCTCAAGTGACATAATATTTATGAAGTGCTTGGCACAATATTTGGCACACAGTAGGCATTATTAATATTAAGTGTTCTCTTCTTCAGGGATTCCTGGATCCTTCAATTAATTCTCATCTGGTATGAATTTTAATTTCTTCACCATTCTGGGTGTTCTATTCTAGGCATAGTTTAAAGTTTCTCAGTGTTCTTTCAAAAGTATGAGACCTAAAAATGAACACAATGATCTTAATATGATTTTCAAGTATATATCAAGTGGCAAAAATGATGTGGATCTTATATAATTAGGAGCTCAGTCTTTCCCAACCTCCACCATTGGATTTGTTTCAATTCAATAAGAAACTTGTGTTCTTGGAACAGAGCACATCCTGATTTGGGATACCCATCAAAGTTTGTGACTTGGGTTCCTACCACTCTTTTTGCAAAATTGTAAAATAGGAAAAAAATTGTCTTTGATGATTTCAATCACTAAGTTCTGCTTTCCCTTTACTTCCTAATGGTCTTTCCAAAGTCACAGATTCTTAACTTGGAACAATCCTCAAAAGTTATCAAATCTCCTGCATAAATATATGGAACTCCCTTGGATACTATTCCCTCATAGTCATCTAGTCTTGGCTTAGTGGTTTATAGGGATAAAGAACATAATATTCATGAGTGTCTGTTCTATTTTTGAAATTTTATGCTTGTTGAAAATTTATCTAGCATTTATTTATTTGTTTATATGATTTGTTTAGGGCAGCTATGTGATGGAGTGTTTAGCTTTGTAGTCTAGATTTGGAGTCAGGAGGACCTGAGTTCAAATTTGGCCTCAGACAGCTGTAGGACTCTGCAAGTATTTAACAACATTTATCTTAATTTCTCATCTTTTTAAAGAATCTGAAAAAGGAAACGCAAAACCATTCAAGTAGCTTTGCCAAGAAAACTCTAGATGGGATTATGAGAAATCAGATAACAACAACAGCAACAATAATAACATGCTCAATATATAAGAAATTGGAAAATTATGGCCTGTATGCTACATATGGATCATTGTTTTTTGTATGTTCCCAAAGCTTAGAATGATTTTTATGTTTTTAAATACAATGAAAATTTATTCAAAACTCATTTTTGAATTGGGTCAGCTAGATGGTATAGAAGATAAAGCACTGGCCATATAGTCAGAAGGACTTGAATTCAAATTCAGCCTCAGACACTTAACATTTACTAGCTGTGTGATCCTGGACAAGTCACTTAATTCCAATTGCCTTGCAAAACAAACAAACAAACAAACAAAAAGACAATTATTCATGGATTTGTAGAGCATATTAAAAAAAAAAGTAGAAGACTAGATTTGATTCATGGTCCAAAGTTTGCTGACTCCTGATTTTATAAGAAAAAATGGGAGTATTTTGAGCCAGTGCATCATTAAAAGCACATGGATCAATAAATGGCCTTGTATTAAAAAAGACATTGGTTTGCATCACACCTGAAACACATATTTGGTTGGGGGGGGGAGTATGAACAAGTCAATTAAACTCTCAGTACTCCTAGGCAAAACTCTATTGGTGACCATTGATGGTTAAAGAGAGTTTCTTCATTGAGGTTACTACATCAAAGTTAATCAAATTTGATTCATGATTTATTTTAATAAATTTATTAGATTGGTAGAATAGTAAAACTACCTGAACATTCTAGATTTCATAATATATTTGACAATCTTGATCATGATGTGTTTGGAGACAAATGGACAGATGATGGCTGTATGTTTTTGGTGGATTTTAGGTGGTTAGTTGGATTGTAAAGTGGCTAGATATAGAACTGGTTGGATATTTCATTCCTATATGATAGCTATGAGCATATATTCCTGGTTCTATTTTGTTAGAGTTCAAATGTTGGAGTTTGTTCTCAGAGGGCAGCCGGTTTAGAGGCTTAGAGCCCTTCGGATGTCTCCAAATCCAAAGGTTCTGTCCTTCAGCCTCTGCCTCTGCCTTCTTCTGCCTCCAACAGAGATGGAAGATCTCTCTTATCTCTTTCTGGGGGGCCCAGGCACCAATTTGCCGCGGAGAGAGGGCTTCTGGCGTAGCTCCACTGAAGTCCGTCAAAAGTGTTCTCTGCAGCAGAGTCGTTTCTCTCGAGTCTAGCGCGATCAGCCAGCCAAGAGGAAAAAATGTATTCTGCCATAGATCCTTCATCGCTGGCTTTTTATCTGCCTCTTCTGAGAGAATGGGATTATGGGTTTTCTCCCATAGTGCTCTCTGGCCCAATGACTTTAAGGGAGGTGTGAACTCTCTTGAAGTTAGAAAGTGTACTTTGTGAAGCTAGCACACTTGTGGAGTCCAATGAGTAAAGGTGGGAACACAAGCCTTGTCTTGATTAGTTCTACTTAGTACCTTGTTTCAGGTTCTGGCCAAAACAACTTCTTGTAAGATTAGATCAACTCTAATTACTTAGCAGTTAGTAAGGATTCCAACACTATTTGTTTCGCTCTATATCTATATCTATATCAGTTCATATAAATCTTTCTAGGCTTTTCTAAAATCAGCTTGTTCATTATTTTTATAGAATAATACTATTCCATTACCTTTATATATCACAGCTTATTCAGTTATTCCCTAAATGATAGGCATCTACTCATTTTCCAATTCTTTATTACCACAAAAAGAGCTACTACAAACATTTTTATCCACGTGGGACGTTTTCTCTCCTTTATGATTTCCTTGGGATATAGGCCCAGTAGAGAAACTGCTGGATCAAAGGTTAAGCACATTTTTTATGGTCATTTGGGCATTCAAATTGTTCTCTAGAATGGCTCGATCATTTCACAACTCCATAAACAATGCATTACCTGTTCCAGTTTTCCCACATTCCTTCCAGCATTTAGCAATATTTTCCTGTCATCTTAGTCAATCTGAGAAGTGTCTAGTGGTACTTCAAAGTTGCTTTAATTAATTTGCATTTCTCTAATCAATAGTGGCATAGATTTTTTTTTATTTGACTATAGATGATTTTCATTTCCTCATATGAAAATTGTTTGTTTATATCCTTTATCATTTGGGGCCAATATTCATTTTTGTGAGACTTTGTGTTCCAATTTTTTTTTCCTCTCCCCAAAATAGCAAGTAATATGATATAAGTTAATAAGGTGCAATTCTTTTAAGCATATTTCTGTATTTGCCATGTTGTGCAAGAAAAATCAGACCAAAAAGGAAACAAAAACATAGGAAAAGCAATCAAAAACAGTGAAAATACCATGTTTTAATCTATATTCATTCTCCATAGATTTTTCTCTGGATATAAATGCCATTTTGTGAAGGCAGTTTCTAATGAGATGTCACAATGTTGTGACTTTTGTCTTATTCTCTTCAATATTTTCATTAATGACCAAGATTAAAATGTATATAATATACTTAACAAGTTGGAAAGTAGTGCAATGCTGGAAGCTTAGAGTCTTCCACAAAAGCAGCACTTAAAAATAATTATTCAATAGAAATAAATTGGTAAATGTAAGTAATATATCAGATGAAAGAATCAGAATGCATAAAGGTCTAAACCAGCTAGAATGGATGATTGTAACTAACATAAAATAAAGGAATAAATAAAGATAAAATAAGGAAACTTTATAAAAGATCTTGAATTAAATAAAATAACACTTCTATGTGTATGGCATGGGAGGGATGGATATAGATAAGATCTCATGTTTTAAAAGAGTTTTGGACATTAAAAAAGTTTTGGACCACAAGCTCAACATTACTAAATATTATGATAATATGATAATATCGTTTTTTGGGGTTTTTTGTTTGCTTTTGTTTTTTGAAAAGTGCCAATGACATCATAGGGCGATTGCCTTTCTATAAGGCAATAAGGAGATGCCTTTCTAATGAATTGGAATTAAGGTAAAGTTGGACAAAGTCATTAGTCTTGTTCTTTCTTCCAAAATCATCAAAGTCTAGTAGCAGTATTAAACTCAAGATGACTAGTAATGGCCCAAGGATTTAATGGATAATCTTGGCTTCTTTGATATTTGATCAAGCTTTAAGCACTTCCCAACACCTACTTCAGATAACTTCATGGCCATTCAAACATTTTTTTTTCTCATCACTGATTTCAAAGGAGGAAGTCTTCACATGTTTGGAGTTGATAGCCCCCTAACTCACAGGTGGGTTTGAGATCTGTTGATTATCCTCAATCTGGTTTAATCCATACGTTGAAATGGTTTTCTTGGAACCACAGTGAGAACAGGGTGAAGGTGCACTCTAAAGATGGATAAGCAAGTCCTCACACCAGATGTGCTGATCCTCTTTGAATACCCCTCTACCTCAATATAACAGCCAAAACAAAATTAAAGTGATTAACTAAATTAAATGAAGATTTTTTTTAATTAAAATGAATAGTAGTCCTAGGATTGGGATTGGGATAATAGAAACTCCTCACTAATGCAAGATACTCCTTTGCAACATAGGGAGAGTTAATTTCCTTGGGGCATTTAAGAGGTTAGGTAACTTCCCCAAGATCTCCTAGCCAACATATGTTATAAGCAGAATTTGATTTCAGGTCTTTCTTTTGAGCTCTGAGGTCTGCCTTCAAAAGTGTTTTCTAGAATAAGGAAATTTGTATTTCTTCAATACTCTGTCATGGTCAGATAACATCTGTAATACTGAATAACACATTTTTGATAGATTACTGACAAGTTATTGCACAGCCAGAGGAGAGTGACAAGAATGATGAGTCAACCTGAAGCCATGCCAAACAAGGGTCTATTGGGACCTGGAACATTGGTGACACTCTGCCTGGGAAATAGGAAGACCCAAGGGTCAAATTGTCCCTAATATTTGAAGTGCTGTCACCCTTGAAGAAAAGTTATAACTTTCCTTGGCCACAAAGACAAAATCTTAAAAGTGAATGGACATTTTAGGGAGACAGATTTCATGTCAATCTTAAGTAAAATTTCCTAATGATCATTTGGAAATAGAATGGGCTTTCTTTATGGGTGTGGATATTGACTCTTCCATATTTGGAGGTTTTCATGAAGAAAGCTAGATAGGTATTCCTCAAAGTTGATTGAGATGATTCAGTTAGATGGGTTCAATTAGATCCCTTCAAGGTCACATTCTATTCTGCGCAGCAATAATGCTAAATAATATTGGTAACAAGTTAAATGCATTTCCAAAAGTCATTCTTTTAAAACAATTGAATATTAAAGTCTCTAACTTAGGCAGTGAATTAGGCTCAGGATTGAAGAGAAAGTGAGGTCAATATTTGCTTTCAATAATTCTGGGAAGATTCCTCCTCTCCTCCCTTCCCGCCCCCCTCTCCCCCCCCCCCCAAGAGACTGAGTATCAGAGAGAGCTGCAAATTGGCAAATGATGGTTTCTGCAGCTCACTTGAGAGGTCTCAGTTCCCCTTCAGGCAGTTTCTCAACTTGATTATAGCTGTTAACTGAGTGATGCTGCTTTTGAGAAGGGTCCAAAAGTCTGCACCAGTGCTCCTAGAGAGATAGTCTTCCTTCCCTCTCTCCATGAGGATAGTGGCTAAGATGAAAATCACGTTCCCTTGGAAGCTGAAATCCTATCAATTACCAGGTCCATTTCCCCTTGTGTCTTCAATATACAATACCCTAGGCAACTAATTTTGACTGAAAGCAATGGTGGGAACAAAGGTGCTGGCAGCTTTCTCATGGAATAGCACTAAGACTGTCTATTCATTTGTTCACAGTCTAGACCTCTTGTGGACTGATTTAAAAATTCAATGAAGTGGAATCCCTTTATTAAATGAAAATCCCAAGAGAGGTTAGACCAAATTGTCATCTTGGGAATATCTTGAGATTGATGGTGGGTTAACTCGGACATCTCAAGTTCCTTTCTGAAATCCATCAGAAATAGCTACCTCAACTTTTTTGGCTACATGGGAAAGCCCATTTGATTCCTATCCTTTTAAAATACAAAAAATGAGTTGGCTGTTAAGTGCTACAAGGGAAATGATGGGATTTGAAATATATCTGTGAATAGGAGTCCTACTGTGAGCAATTAACCTGCTAGCAATGGAAATTTTAACTTTATCATAGTGTGTATTAATATTCCCAATAGTTCTTACCTTGATGGTCCCTAATGTTTAAAACAAAGGGAAAAAAGCCTCTGTAACCTATTAGAAACCACTGGAGCCTAATAATACATGGAGGCTCCTGGAGAGCCCTGAAATTGAAGTCAATTTGCCTTAATAAAGCTGTTTAACATTAATTTAAGGTGGACCTGAGCCAGAATTTAGAAAATTAAGGAGACTTTATAAAACAGGCTAATTTGAGCAACCTTCAGAATTAGGTGGGGTGGGGTGGAATGGGAGAAGGATCCATTTGCATGTCAGACTTTTTGAAAATGCTTAACAGTTAGAGACAATATGCTGGAATGGTTGAAGGTGAATCTTGGAGTGAAAAGACCTGGTTTAAAATCCTTTCTCTGATAACATATTTGCTGTGTGTCCTTGGGTAAATAACTTAAATTTTTAGCATCCAGGATAAGTAAGCATGAAAAGTAACAGATCAGATGTGGATCTATGTCACTGTAGTCTCTACCTTAGGAATTCACAGAGATAAAACCGCAAATTGCAGTTTTATGTAAGACAAACAAATTAGAATTTTGTTTTTGTTTTAAGTTTGGTCTCTTTATTTCACCCAGGCTAGAAGTGCAGTGGCAGATCATGGTCCAGATTCTACTGGTTCTATTACTGGTTGGAATGGGATCTTTGATTTGCTCCGTTCCTTACCAGGCCCAGTTTCTCACTCACATACCCATAGTTTTTTTTTTTTGTTTTTTTTTTTTTTTTTTTTTTTTTTTCATATTGGGGTAAGATTTAGAATGGATATTCAATCAACTTTATCTATAGCAGGTCAGAAATCCTCAACTCAAGCAATGCCGTAGCCTAAGCCTGAACCTTAGAGGCCTTCAATAAACCAACAATGAAAAAAATACAATTTTAAAAAATGGTATCAGAATAAATGAATGAATGGATAAGCAAACAAGCAAATGCATAATTTTGAATGTTTAAACGTAGCTTCTATTAAATACCAAAAATTATTTTGTCTCTTTTGTATATTCTGTTGGAAATTAAGCCTGTGCATTGATATCTTGGGGTAGTTGTCATTAAGATGCTTTAATTAAATCAAACAATCAATCAATCAACAGGCTTTTATTATGCACTGGCTAAATTCCATTCCCCTTATTAAGTACTGAGGATAGAAAGAAAGGCAATTCAACAACTATTTAGTAAATTAAAACTTTATTAAAGGATAGTTAGATGGCATAGAGGAAAATACCAGGACTAGAGTCAGAAAGACTCATCTTCCTAAATTCAAATCTGGTCTTAGATTTACTGTGTAATCTTGGACCAATCACTCAATCCAAATTGTCTCAGGTTCCTCGTTTATAAAATGAGCTAGACAAGAAAATGGCAAATCACTTCAGTATCTTTGCCAAAAAAGAAAAAAATTCCCAAAACAGGTCATAAAGAGTTAGACATGTCTGAAGTGACACAACAACAATATTAAAGGCCCTGTCCTAGGTGCTGGAGAAAGGAAGGCAAAGAGAAATAATCCCTGTCTTCCTCATCATTGTATTTTTTTGGGGGGATGCAACATTCAATTTTATTTCTTTCAATTCCACCATTGTCTATTACATGCTAGAAATTGTATTAGAAGTATCATAACAAAAATGAAACACTCTTTGTCTCAAGGACCTCATAATATATGGAAGAGAACAATGTGTACAGAGAAAAAGTAATGGTATGATCAGTCCAGTACTTTAGGAAAGTTTGTTTTGACAGATGAGATTGGAGAGGGAATAGTTAGAAGCAGGGAGACCGATGATGGAATATTGTTTGGTAAAATGTTCATGACATCTAGTAAGGTCTTTTTGTGAATGGAAAGGTCATGGTTTTTATCTTAAATGAGTAGATTCACAGGGTTGAGAGTTGAAAATCTCATTTACAGATTTAAAAAAAAAAAAAAACTGAGACAGAGAGAGGTTAAGTGGTGATCCAGGTCACAGAGTTAGTAATATCTGAAACTGGATTCGAAGCCTCATCTTGATTTTGAGAGAAATAATAAATCTCTCTTATAATAATAATTAATTATTGAATTAGTACCTGGAAGCTGTTGAGGACATTGAACTGAAAGACATTGTTGATGCATAAGACTATTTTTTCTGTCTTTGGAAGTAGACAAGACCTAATTAATGAATCTTACCAATAATTTAATCTAAAATGCAGAATTCCATCCCATTGTGCTTCCTTCTACCAGGTATGGGCACAGGTAAACCCCATCTTGTTATAAGTTAAGGATAGTCTGGAAAAGAGATGCCTCTTTGTCCAAGATTTCCAAAAGTCCACTTCTCATTAAATATTCATTCATCTTATTAATTAATCAAACTTGCTTTCTTCCATCAGGAGAGTTCACTTTTTCAAGGGCCTGTAAGTATGAATTGGTTCCATAAAGTGTTTTGGTGTTAGTGTCACTGGCCCCTTTTAAGAATTATTCATTAGGATGCTTAATAAAATGATTACCCAGAAACTATGTCTCTTGAACTCTTTCACAATTTCAATCCCAGCATTGTTTTTCTGATACCAAGCCACCTTCTAGTAAACAAAAAACACAATGTACTTGATAGCTTTGGAGTTGGGCAGAGGGTGCTTCAATTCTTGTGTCTGACACATACTTGCTATGTTACTCAGGGCAAGTCACATCAGCTCTCAGTTTCCAAAGCGACTGAGAAGATTCTGATTTCAATTGACAGGTTGAAATTCCTCACCAGGAACATCTTAAGACAAGGAAATCAAAGCATGTATCAGGGAAAAATAATTAAAAAAAAAACATTAAAATTAGCAGACATGAACAATGCCTCAAAGCAGTAAGATCTTGTAATGCCAGAGAAACTGAGGCAGGAGAGAGATTAGAGAGTTTTTAATATTTTATTAATGGGAGAGTATAATTGATTGGGCAGGACTCTCATCTCAAACTATCCAGTCAGACAGAGATAAAGATATACTGGAACCATGGAATCCATGTTGGTCCCAGGGCTGGAGGAGACTCATCTCAAAGAATCCAGCGGACAGCATCCAGCCTCCAGCCTCCAACCTCCAGCAATGAATGGAGGAACCCCAACTTCTTAAACACCTTTTCTCTAAACAAAGGAAAGGATAAGAAGCGCGGGAAAACTTCTGTCAGGATTGAGAAGGTCATAAATCCTAAAAACCCAGAGACAGGATGTCTGAATACACAGAAGTAAAGATATCGGTGAGGTATCTTGGAATATTTTAGAGGGATATTGTAAATTCTTGAGGACAGAAAAGAATCAAGAGGTCTACTCTCTTGTTTATCTTGTTAACAATTTATAACCTTAGAGCAAAGAGTCCTCAGTCAGACCAAAGGGGGAGTTTTACAGCTTTGGGGATTGAGACAGAACAGTTAAGGAAACTGAGACAAGGGAAACTAGTGCAGGGAAACTGAGTCAAGACAGTTAAAAAGAACTGTGGCATAACAATCTGAGTTCAAGTCCTCCCTGATTCATAGAAATAGTACTCTGTGACTGGAAAATTTACTTTAACCCTTCATGATTCTAGAAAGTCTCTAAGAACATAAATTGCAAAAAAGATGCCCACCTGCATTGGGAGAGAGGATTTCTTCATTTGGGGGATCCCTATTCTAATGAAAACACAGATTTATTCCCTCTGGTATTCCTATTATTGCTATTAAATTTCCAGGGAGAAAAAAAATGCAGAAAAACAACAACAAATCCTACTTTCCCTGCTGAAGTTCATTTTAATGTGATACATGTTTTCTTCTTGTCTATTTTATGCATGAACTATGTTAGAGGTAAAGAACATTTCCTTGTAACCCTCTTTAGCTGAATTCCATTTGGGACATTAGAAATTGGCTCTTCTTCCCTGATCTCTGAATTTCCAGGAATAGCGATGATAATCAATTGCTAGCACTAAATCTTTCTTCCTTCCCAACTATATTTCATGAATTCAGTCCAGCAAGGAAACAAAGTATATTCTAAATAAAAGTTGGAGTCATTTGTATTATGTCTACAGCGTGAACAAGGAACCCACTTTGGGACCCTGCCATAAAATAGCACAGTCTACTTTTGGGCTGTAATTTCTGGGGATGCCAGGCAAGATTGTCATTTTGTTATGCAGCTTAGTGATATTATGACCCATAATTCCATTAGTTTGTGAGCTTCTCAGGGACAGATATGGCTTTTGGCGCTTAGCACAGTGCCTGGTATATAATAAGTGCTTAATAAATGTTTATTGACTGACCGATTGACATAATGCCCTTGACTTTCTTGTGCTCTATGGATAAAATAACCACTAAGCATTTAAGTACTGATAAACAATAGTTCCTCTGACACACATATTCTCATTTTGTGACTATTGACTGGCAGGTAATTTACCTTGCCATCACAGAACTCTCTAAGATGATTACAGAGTGACCCATCTGCTTTGATGGAGAGATTTTTCAAAGCAAATCTTCACACCAATAAAACCAAAGATTTGGACCCACTTTGTTCCCAAATAACAAAATCATAGTTTTTTTTAAAAAATTAATTTTCAATCTTAGAAAAATTAAGAAATCACTCTAATTTTTCTGGTTCAGATTAAAATTCTTTCAAAACTCTGAGATGTGGTACAACCAACTTCCTGTGGAAAAGCAGGAAAATGGCAGACTTTCTTGGTCATGACTTTTCTCTGTGGAGGCAGATACATCACTATTACCACCTTTGTCATCACTATTGTAGTATTTGCTGTGCTTGAAGACTTAGAGGGAATAGACGCTGCATAAAAAATGGAGTGCTTGTTATGACAAAAGATTAGTCATTCCCTCACAATGTACCTGAATAGATTTAGGAGTTCAGAATACAAAAGTGGAGGGGCTTTGGAGGCAATCTTATCCAATTTTTCATTTTATAGACAAGAAAAGAAAGGGTCAGAGATAGAAACTTTCTGGACCTTATAGATACTAAGAGCAAAGCTGGGATTTGTAAAGGGCTGGAATTAGCTATTGTGATTATGAGGCAAGTAGCACCAAACATAAGGTCCTATCAACTTTTTAGGATAAGTGCAAATGAATTGAGGAACTTAACTGGGGTATGGTCATAAAGAGAGGAATGATCACATCTGGAATTGTTTTAGCTAATAATTATTTCAAATTAATGTAAATTTCTGGTGTTTCTGCACATCTCTAGGTTGGCTGGTGTTATGAGGGTCCCTCTATATTTAGACATCTTTGAATCTCCCAATTCTACTTAGTTATGACTTTTAGCTGAAGATTTCTGCTTCAAAACATTTGCTAAGAACAGAAGAAAAAAACTGATGATGATGATGATGATCATGGTTATAGTAGTGGTGATGGTAGTAATGGTGGTGATTTAGATAAATAGGGCAAAAATATTGATCACATCTCATTCATTCTATATCACATGCATGGAATATACTCACTCCTTTGAGAATCTTTAGTTTCTTCACACTTCAACTTAAGGGACATTGTTTACTTTTACAAAGATGATCTCATTTGATCCATAAAACTCTGTGAAGTAGGTGCTGTTCTTATCCCCATTTGACAGTTGAGGAAACTGAGTAAGAATTTAGTAACATGCCCCCAAATCACATAGCTGGAAAGTGTCAGGGGCCTTTTAAACTCAAGTCTAAGAATTTAGGTTCTCTTCATAGCATGAGGGAATTGGACTCTATGGCTTCTGAATTTTCACTTATTTCTAGCTTTAGTGTCCAGGAAAGCCTATTCTAGACTCTTTCGGAATAAACCACAATAAATATCTATACACTTAAAAACAAACACTTGTTGTTCCAGTCATGTTTTGTCTCTGACCCTTTATTATCTATATTACTTTGGACAAGTCACTTTACATCTCAGATTCAGTTTCTTAATATGTAAAATCCCTTTCAGTTTCTAAGGTCTCTTCCAGCTCATTCTATGATCTTCTCTCTCTGATCCTCTCTGCCTCTCTGTCTCTCTTTGTCTTTGTCTCTCTCTTTCTCTCTGTCTCTCTGTCTGTTTCTCTCTCTCTGTGTCAATCTCTGTGTGCATGTCTCTTCATCTCTTTCTATCTCTATCTCTCTTTGACTGTCTCTCTGTCTCTATCTCTCTGTCTCTGTCTTTCTGTCTGAGTCTGACTGTCTGTCTCTGTTTTTCTGTCTGTCTCTGACTGTCTCTCTATTTGCCTCTTTCTCTACCTCTCTCTGCATCTGTCTCTTTGACTTTGTCTTTCTTCATATGTCTCTTTCCCTCTGTCTCTGTCTCTGTCTCTCCTCTTGCCCCCTGTGTATGTGTGCATGCACATATATGCTCTCATTTCCAAGATAATTTTCACCCATAGATGTGTAAGACTATATCCATTCCCCTGTAAGAAATATGTTAACTCCATTCAATTCTTAGAAGCTGTGATCCTCCATTTCTAATAATCAAGCCAAGTCTCTAGATTAGGCTGCATAATATCAGTGAAATGGAATTGAAATCGGGACTCAGAAGACTTGACTCCAAATCACAAATCTTTTAATTCCTTCCTTGATCAAATCCCTCTTCGTATTCGAGGTTCATGGTTCTCCCTTGTCAAACAAAGGCAATTGACTTTGATGAGTTACCTCCCAGTCCCATCCCAGCCTGGCATCTTCCCACCTCCTCCATGGCTATGGTTCCTTTTCCTTTGAGCAGACCTGGCTGCTTGCTTTGGTTAGAAAGATAAGAGAAGGAGCCTTTGGGAAGCACCAGAAGCATGAGGTGAAGGTGAGCCAGCGGGCAGCCCCAGCTCCCTGTGGTCCACTTAGAAAGCAAACAGCAAACCCAAATTGTGCTGTCTTGTCATTCCTTTTTCAGCTGAATAGGTAAACTTTGCTGTGTGGGGCTGACTGGCCAGATGCCCAATAGCAACCCAGTGTCCCTATGGGCCCCCGTTATGAATGCTTAAGCAAATTAGCTCTAAATAGAAAATGTAACATATGGATCAGTAGATAATGTTTCATTATAAATGATAGAAGTCTCGGGAGGGGGGTAGAGAGAGGAAAGGAATACTGCTTCTTTTTCAGACCAAAGGCATTCTGGTCTGTTTGTTTCCATTCCAGCCCTACTCTCCACTCTGGATTCCTCAGACATTTGATGCCATTGGCCAGCTCCTCCCCACTAAATAATCAATGTATTTTTTTAGTTGTTCTATTTTTTAAATATATTTTTAAACTTTGTGTCTCTGAGTTGTCAGTCTGTCAACAGAGACACTTCAGAGTTTACAAAGGTTAACAGCTCACAGAATTTGCTATTCTGAAAAGAAGGGCAATGTGAGTTTCCCAAAATCTACTTGAAGCTATAATCCTCAACAATGTGAAGGATGACTCAGAGCTGATTTTCTCCTACTCATCCGGGGAAATGTTTTGTCTTAGCCTTGTAGACTAATGGAATCTCAGCATTAGAAAATCCATCAAGGGTCATAGATTCCAGTTTGCACCCCAGTGCATGGTAATTCTCAGTATTATGACTAGCACATGGTTCTTTAACTAGTGTTTGAGGCAGCTTAATGTATCCATGAAGAGGGAACTGGATGTGGGATCAGGAAGACCTACCTCAGACATCTAGTAGGAATCTGTAATCCTGACCAAGTCTCAACCCTGCTCACTGTCTTCTCCTTCAATGGACAGGCCACAAGAATCCCACTCCTGAAGAATCCATCAGTCTTCTAGTCTGTCAGTATAAGAAAAAAATAGTATTACTATAAATGCTAAAATATAGAGCAGGAGGAGACCTTATAGACTTCCCTGTATAACACATCCATTTTACAAAAAAAGAAATGGATACTCCATGTTCATGAGATTGTAAAAATATCATTTTTGGAGTCATAGAAGCTTAATTTTTATCCTGCCATTTGGCCCAGTTAGTTAACTACTATGGACCTCATCCTTTTTAGTCTAAGATAGTTGCACCAGATTGCTTCTGAGGTTCTGGACATCAAAGACTATTATTCTACAAACCATTTCAAGGTCAAATAAAAGATAGGACTAAGACATGATTCTAGGTCATTTGATGTCAGATGTCGTCTACATGCATTTGCCATAATGACTGATAGTTATGACTTGACTCTATTTTCATTACAATAATTATTGATAAGATTTTATGAAAAATGACCTTTTTTCCTCTCATACACAAACATTGCTTCCCAACAATGTGTGGTTTCCATAATGGATTTTCATAAAAAATATAGAGGTGGAGGATTAGAGACCCAATAGCCAAGAATAGCTGCATGTACGGAGACCCAATATTCTTTTCTAAATAAAGAAATCCCACTTAAAACTATTTCTACTCCATGAAAAAAATCACTATTCATCAGAGAAATTCAAATCAATTCAAGTCTGAGGTACCACTACATACTTCTCAGATTGACTAAGATGATGGAAAAAATAATGATAAATTTTGGAGATGATGTGGGAAAACTAGGACACTAATACATTATTAGTGGAATAGTGAACAGAACCAACCATTCTGGAGAGCAATTTGGAACTATGCCCAAAAGGCTATCAAACTGTGCAAACCCTTTGATCCAGCAGTGTCTCTCCCTGTATTCCAAAGAAATCATAAAAAAGGGAAAAGGGACCTATGTATGGAAAAATGTTTGTAGCAGCCCATTTTTGTAGTGGCAAGAAATTGGAAACTGAGTGGATGTCCATCATGAATGTTATGGAATATTATTGTTCTATAAGAAATGATAAGCAGGACAATTTCAGAGAGACCTGGAGAGACTTACATGTACTGATACTAAATGCGGTGAGTAGAACCAAGAGAACGTTTCATACAGCAATAAAGGGATCCCATCAAAGTCTTCATCAAATGTTTCATTGTTGTATGAAGGTGACTTTACCTTCTCAAAGTTCATGATATTTGGACTCAAGGCATGTCAAGGCCTGCTCAGCTGGAAAGGTTTCCAGTTCAGGTACAGAGACAAGAGTATGTAGTCTTCTGAGATTAAGCATAGGTAAGCTGAAAAACAAAATCAAAATTGGCCTCTCATAAATCATTTAAACCATAGCAACTCTTGGAATACTCACATTTTATGAATTTTAAATATATTACTCGACTAGAAATACAAGTTTTAAGTACAATTCTTTAAAGTAGTTAATGAAGTATTATTACCCATATTATAATAGATTAGGAAACTGAGGATCATAGAAGTAAATACTGAAAAAAAAGGAATGAAATTTGTGATTTCATTGGTAATGTTAACTTCTCGTGGAACATGTTCCTGTTCAAATGCAGATTGACAATTGCTCTTTAAATTATACTGCACCCTAAGAAGGTGTCACTTGCTCAGGGTCACACAGTAAATATGGGTCAGAACCTTTACTTGAACTCAGGTATCCTAAGTCAGCTCTCCCCACTATAATATTCTGCTCTCCCTGACCCCCATACTTGTAGGAGTCACTTATTCACATGTTTCTATGATTTCCTTATCTTTAAAAGTAAAGAATCTCCAGTTACCATAGATTTATAGTTAGAAGGAAACATGGTAATCATTTATTCCAATCAGCTCATTTTCCACATGAAAAAACCAAGGCCAAAAGATGTGAACTGATAATTAAATGTCAAAAAACTTCTGGGATTTGAAACTAAGTCTATTTGAACTGATTTCCAAAATCCAGGCCTTCGTTACTTCATATGGTTGTTCTGGAAAATGTGTTTAATTGATTAAATACTATGGAAATAAGACTTAGGATCAATCAATCCATTCCTCGACCAATCAGCATTTCTTTGCCATCTACTATATAGCTGTTACCTTATTAGCTGGGAATTCAAAAATAATAAATGAAAAATTCTACTCCTGAGGAACTTAGCTTATATAGCAACAAATAATATGCACATATATAAGTGTGTTTGTGCATATATGCATATTTATTTATACATAAATTTATATTAATTTATATATATGCATGTATAAATATAAACAATGTATGTTTACATATATCTACAAGTATATATATATATATATATATATATATGCATGGAATAAATAAAAAAAAGAATTTGTTGCTGTTCACTTATGTCTGATTCTTCATGATCCCATTTGATTTTTTTTTGGTGGGGGGAGAAGCAAAGACACAAGAATGGACTGCTATATCTTTTTCCACCTTATTTCACAGATGGGGAAATTGAGGCAAACAGGGCTAAGTGGCTTGATCTGGGTCACAGTTAACAAGTGTCTCAGGCCAGATTTGAACCTGTCTTCTTGACTCTGGATTTGGCACTCTATCTACCTTGTCACCTAGGCTAATTACAGATTAATTAAATATGAGGTGATTAGATTGGAAGGATGATAATGTTTGCAAAGATCAGAAAGATTTCAAATCAAAAGCAGTACAGGAGTGAGGACTTGAAGCAAAAAGAAAAAAAAAGATTTATGAAGTTGACATAAGGTAGGGAATCTCAGGCATGAAGTGCAGCTAATGTTACAGCATGGAGAAAAGATTTAGAGTGTTTTATGTGAGAGAAATACATAATGCCATTTTTTTAGATGGTAAGGATGTGAAATGATGTTTACTGAAGATTGAAAGATAGTTGGGATCAGGTTATGTCAAGTTTTAAAATATCAGTTTGATTTTAGAGGCAACAGAAAACCACTGGAATTTATTGAGGGGGTCAGTTTTACATTAAAGAAAAAGTCTTGTTGGCCCCTTTGTAAAGGCTAGCTTTGTGTTGTGATGAGAATTCATGTAGAGAGCTCAATGAGGGGACTATTGTAGTAGTCTAGAAGAGAGGCAAGTACTACTTTAGTTTAGAAAAGGACCAAAACTATGGTGGTGGCTCTGTGGTCAAGAATCAAGTCAAATTCAAAATGTTTGTGAGATAGGAATGAAAAGATTGGGAAAATGATTGGGAATATAGGATAAGAGAGAATGATGTCAAGGTTATAGACTTCCAGAGGTGGAATTAGTGGCTTTGGTAGAAATAAGAACTTTGGAAGAGAAGGGGATATGAGGGAAAAGTTAATTTTTTTGTTTGTTTTTTTTTTATATATATTTAGTTTAAGATGGCTCTGGGACATCCAAATGCTGAATGGGCAAATCAGAGGGCAGAGGGCCCAAAAGAAACAATTCTTGTAACCCATAGGGGAGCCCATGGGTGTGAGTGTGAGTATGTATACATACACCACAACCACCACCACCAGCAGTAACAACTCAGACTCCAACAGGCTTCCAGATGGATGGATGGATGGATGCTGTATTATTGCTCCTAGATATGATTTCACTGTTCCTCTGCCCTACCTGAGTTAACAAAAGAATCCTGCATCTCTCTAGGCCTTGGGTCTCATCCTCTTTTCTCACTAGTCATTGTCATTGCTTCAAGGTCCATCAGGCTTTACCATCTGCCCTGCTAGGCATTCCCATCTACTCTGAAGCTAAATCCTCCAATGTTATGTTGTTCCCCATATAAAAATATAAGAGAAAAGACTTTTTTTTTCTTCTGGCATCATCCCTATATCTCTTTCCTTTTATTTCTGAATAGAACTCTATCTCAGCACAGTTCCTGGAGTAGTTCTTAGTTGTTTTTTTTTTTTTTTCTTTGTTTGTTTGTTTTGTTTTGTTTCCATTCTATTTCATCTAGATAGAAATGTTTAGTAGAAACACAGAATCTTAGATATCTTTGTTGTTGACTTGGTAAAAGAATAACAATAATACATTCTCTTCTTTCCAGAAATTTATATTCTACAATGAGAAACAGCAGATACCCAAAACATGGATGGCTTAACGCTCCAGTGTTCCCATGGATGGAGATCTTCAAGGATTGGACCACGGAACCATCCAAGTAGCAAAATCAGCATTCTGAGTAACCCAAGTGGTATCAAGGAGGTGGGAAGGGAAGTACATGTAAAGAAGATGTTTTGTCTTTGTCTGAGATTCCCAGTAGAGTCAACTGCTTTTGGCGCAGAAATGCTCCAGTCCTACAAACGTGCTTTGGTGGGGTACAGAGAAACAATTAGCAAAAGGCACAAGCGTTCTGGGGATTTTTGCAGTTTTACATGGATAAGAAAATGTATGTTGAATGTTGTCCCTATATAAAGCATGTTAAGTGTTTTGGACACACTTTAAATGAGATTATTATAGACTGAGAAACTGTGCCTGCCTTAATTAGAAAAAATCTTGGCACTCATACCGGGAAGCTAATTGGCGCCATCAAAGCATTGAATGATTCCTAATTTTGCTAGTTAGAGGCACACCTGGTGCCTCTGCCTCTCAACATCCAAAGACTTAGGGAAAGAGGATATAAAAAGTAACAGCTGCTGCAGAACAAACATTGGAGGCACCCACAGTGTCAGGGAGATATATGTGTGTTTGGGTGGGCATCTATATGCATATAAAATATGTGCATATATATGTGTATTATACATGTATATACACACTATATACATAGATGTAAACATATATATATGCATGCATATATATACACATACACGTATATGTATTCATAGGATATTATTTTTTGCGAAATACACGCATCTATAATATATACACATCATATACATGGATGCAAACATACACATACACATCTATATGTATTTTAGGATATTAATTCTTATAAACACACACACATTTATAATATATACATGCCATATACATAGATGCACACATACATATACATATGTATATGTGTTCATAGGATACTATTACTTACAAAATATATGTGTTATATGTGTAATATACACATAGCATATGCATATATACAAAAATATACATATATGTGTATTCATAGGATATTATTTCTTATAAAATATATGCACATATATATTTTATATACATATATGTAAACATATACATATGTATGTATTTGTAGAATATTATTCCTTACTACACACACACACATCATATACAGATGCAAACATACTTAAACATATATGTATGTATTCATAGGCTATTATTTCTTACAAGAATACATGCATATATAATACATACACATCATATACATATATGCAAACATACATATGCACCTGTGTATGCATTCATAGGATATTATTTTTTAGAAAATATATGTATATATAATATATACACATGACCTATATATAGATGCAAACATACATATACACATGTGTATGTATTTACAGGATATTTATAAGAAAACTATATACACATATAATATATACACAGCATATACATGTATGCAAGAATATGCACATATTTATATGTTCATAGGATATTATTTTTATAAAACATGGATATCTGTTTTGTGCATGTCATATACTTGCATGCAAACATACATATACACATATGTGTGTATTAATAGGATATTATTTCTTATACTAGAAAAATTAGGATTTGTAGTCAAAGTACTTAGGTTTAAAAACAGTTCTGCAAGCTCTTAATTATACCATTTCTGTTCTGTGGGTATCCTCTGTAACATGAACATGTTGGATTTTTATGACTCTTAATGATCCTTCCCATCTCTGACATTCTGTGTTCTAAGCGCCATTAAAGGATCTTTTGTATTCTAAGGATCTTTGCAGCTCTGCCATTCCCTGTTCTATGACCTCTCCTACCTCTGACTTTCTGTATTCTAGAAACCCTGCTGACTTTGACCCAGATTCAACATTATGTGTCTTTAAGTGCCATATGACTTTGACATTCTGTGTTCTAAGAACTCAACCAGCTTTAGTACTCGTTGTTCTCTGGTACCACTTTTTGCCTCAGTTTCTTGATCTCTAAAATGGGAATAATAATAACATGTATAAAGGATTTTTTGAGGAAGATACTTTTAAAATATTTTCTAAAAAAAAAACAAATCACTATATAAATGCTAACCATGAAGCATTTCTGACTCTGAATGTATTCTAAGGACCTTGATATTCTATGTTCTAAGATCTTTCCAAGTTCTTTCATTTCATGTTTTATTGTCTTTTTTACCTCTTGGATAGCAGGTACTAGGCTTGTTAAAAAAAAAAAAAATCTTTGAAATTGTATCCAAAGAATCAGATCTAAAAGGGACACTTAATTTCCCTTCTAGTCAACCACTCTCATTTTACAACTGTGAAAACTTAAACTAAGAGTGGAATAAAGAACTTGCTCTTAGTTACATAGCTGTAAACTTGTAAAGGTAAGATTGGAATTCAGATCTGCCATCTCTAATTCAGGGCCTGTTTTATATCAAAATGCTTCTTCTTTCTCTTCTCTGTGAAACAGAACACTTAGACTTGGTGGTATCTAAGTTTCCTTTTACCTCTAATACCTATATCCTTATATAGGTAGTTCTAACTTTTTTTCCTGAAGTAATTGGGGTTAAGTGACTTGCCCAGGGTCATAGAGCTAGGAAATGTTAAGTGTCTGAGGCAAGATTTGAACTCTGATCCTCCTGACTTCAGACATGGTACTCTATCCACTGCACCATGTAGCTACCCCATAGTTGTAACTTCTGAATCATTGTTGTTGTTCACTCATTTTTTCTGTGGATGACTCTTCATTACCCTGTTTGGGGAATTTCTGATCAAAGATACTGGATTTTCTTCAGTTCATTTTACAGGTGAGAAACTCAGGAAAACTGAGTTAGGTGACTTGTCCAGGGGCACACAGCTAGGAAGTATCTGGGGTCAGATTTAAATTTATCAAGATGAGTCTTCCTGACTCTAAGCCTAATAATCTATCCATTATGTCACCCAGTTGCCCTCTGAATCATTACAGTTCTCCAAAAATAAAATGGACTGTCTTTTAAAATTTTAATAGTACTTTATGTAAAGGTAATTTTCAAAATTTATTTTAGTAAGACTTTGAGTTCCAGTTTTTCCCCCACTTTCTTCCTTACCTCTCCCCTCCCAAAGACAACTAACAATCTGTTATAGATTATTTCCATTTAGCCAAAAATCCTGAGGGCATTCCTTGCCTATCTTCATTTATTTATTTATTTAAATGTGTATTTTGCCTATCTGAAAGAGTCAGTTCTTCACCTTAATTACTATATAGTCTTAATCACTGAATAGGTGTTGTTGCAATCAAACAGAGACCTGGTAAAGACCTTAGCTTAAAAAGGTCAAGGTCTTCCACTGCATCCCAGTCCATCTTCAGTCATTCTGATATATATCTGGCCACTGGACCCATATGACTCTGGAAGGGAAAATGAGGCACGTGACCTTGCAAAACCCTTCTTCACTCAAATTAAATTCACTTTGACATCATGGTGTCACTCCCTATTGTGGTGATAATTTTCAAGAATGATGGACAAACAACAATCATTTTAAACATATTTCCATCTTAGTTATGTTGTGAAAGAGAAATTGGAGCAAAAGAGGAAAATCATGAGAAAAAGATAAGAAAAACATTAAAATAGTAAACTCTGATCCTCCTTCAGTTTCCATAGTTATCTCTCTCGATATAAATGACATTTTCTATTCCAAATTTATTAGAATTTTCTTGGATCACTGTATGCCTGAAAAAAGCTCAGTCTTTCATAGTTGGTTACCATATAATCTTGCTATTATTGTGTACAACATTTTCCTGGTTCTACTCATTTCACTCAGCATCAACTCATGTAAATTTTTCTTGGCTTTTCTGAAATTAGCCTGAAATTATCATTTCTTATAGAACAAGAATATTCCATTATATTCATATACCATAACTTATTTAGCCAGTTTCCAATTGATGGGGATTTCCACTCCATTTCCAAATCCTTGTGACCACAAAAAAGCCGCTATAAACATATTTGCATATATGAGTCCTATCGTCTATTTTATAATGTCTTTGGGATATAGACCCAGTAATGATACTGCTGCGTCAAAGAGTATGTGCAGTTTTATATCCAAATTGCTCTTTAAAATGGTGTATAAGTTTACAACTATACCAACAATGCATTTGTATTAAAATGGACTGTTTTAAATTCAAGTAGTATTAGAGGAAAAATATGATGACCACTCAGTGGAGATATTTTAGAGAATATTCCTGATTAAATGCAAATTGATTGAGATGGATTTTGAATAGCCTTCAAACTGTGATTCTGTAGATTGTACTTTTTCCGGCCAGCCCAAAGCTGGTCTCAAAGTCTCAAAGCCAGAAATTCATATACTGAGCCTTAGCTAAGATTTGGGGACAATTCTTACAAAAAGAAGTAAAATCTTGGATTAAAGCTAAATGTCCTTGAGAAAGTAAACTTTATATAGCATTTACTGAATGAGTTGTAATATTTAACAATGGAAGAGGATTATGGATATTTATGTATGTGTGTATGTATGATATGTATGTATGTGTGTGCTTGTGTGTTTCTCCATGTTTAATTATAGCCTTCTTTAGGATAAGATAGAAAAGATAGGGAAAGAAGGGAGAAAAAAAATAAGGTAAAAAACGCACGAAAGAAAATAGAAAACTTAAAAGAAAACAAAGAGAAACTGAGTGGTTTTGAAAACAATGTTACATAGGTTTCCTTGAAATGAAAATGTATTGTTTTATATTGAATTATCACTTATGATCTCTTATACAAGGATTTATTTTCCTTTTCTTGTTTGGGATTTAATTTTAAGTTGTTATTTTTTTAAATACAAAAACAAAACAATGACAACAGCAACAACAAAAAAACAACAAAACAAAGATGGATTCTTTCTCAAACCTTAGTGATCATCCAGCTCAAACCTTCTTAAACTGTGGCTTGCAATCCCATATTGAATCACATTGCAACCTCATATTGCAACTGAATATTGGGATTGGAAAATTATGTCTTATTTTCAGTAATTGTTTGATATATATACGTATTTTATATATCTATATAGATCCAGGGTCATGAGTGGAAAAAATTTTAAAAATCTGTTCTAGATTAACTTTAATATTTTATATGAGAGATGGTGAAGGCCTTGAGAGGTTAATCAATTTGCTCAAAGTCACAAGTGGTAGAACCAATAATATAATATCCATTCTCTTACTTGAAACTCAACCATTTTTCCATTATTTCTTTTACTTTCTTCTATATTCTTCAGATTGAAAAATAAAGTCAAAATAATTATTTTGGAAAGATAGTTGCTTTCAGATGTTTGTTCTTGAGTTCAGATATTTCCTTTAACACTTACCAGCTAGTTATACCTAGTGAAGTTGTAGTTTCATGTGAAATCATCTTTTTTTATTATACTATTATTACTGACACTATTGTTATGAAAATATGTGTTTCATTCTATAAATTAAAACACAATTCTAAAAACATTTACATAATAATTATTATATATTTAAAAGGGAATGACAACTTGTACAGAATAGATTTACAATTTAATTTGCATTCTTTTTTCCATTCTACTATGTTATAGAAATACTTGTATCATTTCTTAAGATCAAAATAAAATACAATTGAAAAAAGTAAACAAATAGAAAAGCACAAAAAACCCCAAACATTTCCTAACTGTGTGACAATCCATTTATCTTTGCTTTGCCTCATTTTTAAAATAATAACTTTTTATTTTCAAAATATATGCAAAGATAGTTTTTAACATTGACTCTTGTAAAACCTTATGTTCCAAAATTTTTCCCTTCTTTCCTTACTCTTTTCCCTAGACAGCAAGCAATTGAATAATTGTTTAATATGTGAATTTTTTCTATGCATAATTCCACAATTATCATGCTGCACAAGAAAAATCAGATCAAAAGGGAAAAAAAAGAGAAAGAAAAAGGAAGCAAACAACAACAACAAAAAAATGAAAGTAATATGTTGTGATCCACATTCAGTCCTCACAGTACTCTTTATGGATGCAGATTTGCCTCATTTTTCTGATCCACTTCACAGACAAAAACAATCTTTTCCCTCCAGGTACTTCCATTCGAATGGGGACATGGCAGACTCGCTGATGTGACTTACTCTCTTTCCCAGTCAGGAAGAACCCCAAATCCTGTTCATTTAGAATTATGTGAAGTCAGAATCTATTGTTAATTCATCCATCCTGTCTCCAGTCTAGTTAGCATCTTTAAAGACATTTGCAACAACCTTTGAGACACAACAACCTTGATGGAAGTTAGTTTTCCAAAACTGTCCTTTTACCATAAATTAAGAAAACTGTATACTATATCAATGGTAATTGTATACAAAGAAACGAAGTTAGCTTTCCCAGATTGTTAGAGTTCAAATGTTGGAGTTTGTTCTCAGAGGACAGCCGGTTTAGAGGCTTAGAGCCCTTCGGATGTCTCTAAATCCAAAGGTTCTGTCCTTCAGCCTCTGCCTCTGCCTTCTTCTGCCTCCAACAGAGATGGAAGATCTCTCTTATCTCCTTCTGGGGAGCCCAGCCACACTTGCCGCGGAGAGAGGGCTTCTGGCGTAGCTCCACTGAAGTCCGTCAAAAGTGTTCTCTGCAGCAGAGTCGTTTCTCTCGAGTCTAGCGCGATCAGCCAGCCAAGAGGAAAATATATATTCTGGAATGGCTGTCTCGCCTTATATCTGAACCTTCTGAGAGAATGGGATTATGGGTTTTCTCCCATAGTGCTCTCTGGCCCAAAGAGCTTTAAGGTGTGGACTTTGAGTAAAGGTGGGAACACAAGCCTTGTCTTGATTAGTTCTACTTAGTACCTTGTTTCAGGTTCTGGCCAAAACAACTTCTTGTAAGATTAGATCAACTCTAATTACTTAGCAGTTAGTAAGGATTCCAACATCTCCCCCTTTCTTTTGTTTTAAAACATAGGGGGTTTCTGAGGGGGTACACATAAATCCATCAATATGGGCCAGAACTTTGTAACAGATATACATGGTATACATAAATCCATCAATATGGGAGGCATTATACATAATTTACATGAGCACATAGCAATATAACACAGGCTAGTAGTAATGTAACAAATAACAAGAATCAATCTGAAAATTTACACATGTCCATAAGTCCTAGAAACAGTCCAATAGGATTCCATTGTCCATTAGTTCATGTGCCAGGAATCTAATAATTCTTATGAGCACAATCAGCAACAGAACCACCCGATATTTCTTGGGTCTTCTCCTTTGTTTCAAGGGTCTGCTCCATCTTTCTGCGATGGACAAGGCGAATGTGGCTCGTAGGCACCCATCTGATTCCTTCTCCACCTGTAGAGATGCAAGCAAATCCTCTCCCCCAAGCAGTTAGCCTATCTGGTCCCTTCCATTCACCACTTTCTGGGTCTCTCCACATCACCTGGCGATTATCTAAAGATAGTGGAGCTGCTCGCACTGGACACTGCTCTTCTGGTGGGTTATAAAACCTGTCTGCTGGAGCCAGTGCATCTTTATCAAAGATTAAAAAATTAATGGTATAGAGAACTAAATTTAGAAGTTCTCTAGGGTTACCCGTGGCTCCCCCTTTCTTTTGTTGGAGGAGTGTCTTAATGTCTCTGTTTAGTGTTGGCAGGCCTTCAACAGCAGCCCTGCTTAAAAAACCGAAGTACTCATTTTTAACCCCAATTGTTGTAAAACGTCTCTTCCCCACAGATTGATGGGGATTTTTTCAACTATAAAAGGAGTAAAAACTCCTGTTTTGCCTTCAAAAGTCCATCTCATAGGGGCAGCACTAACTTCAGTTGCTATTGATCCTCCTACTCCAGACATATAGGTATCTGCTTTAATCTTTGGCCAGTGACTGGGCCAACTGGCACCTCTAATAACTGTACGATCCGCACCTGTGTCTACCAATCCTTCCAATGGTAGGCCATTTATATAGATAGTGAGCATAGGTCGGTCAGCCGTTACTGCTGCTGTCCAATATATTTCTGGTTTTTGTGGTCTGGAGTCAGAACCTGGGTGACTATCACGAGGCTGCTTATTAGGATTCTGTATGAGTAAACCTGATGCTACTACGTCTCCTGGGTGATAAGTCACACATTGTCTACCTGTATTAGTGACTGGGATATTATCTACACATTCCCCAGTTTCCCACATCAGTGTGTGAATGGACACTGTTTTGTACATACAAGGAGGTGAAATGGTCAAGCCTACTGTGCCTGGAGGTAAGGGATCCATAGGCTGGAGAGGAACAGATTTCACCTCTCCAGGGGGTATCTCAGTTGTCCCAGCTGCATACAGCTCTATTCTCCCCAATTGTAATTCCCTTCTGCCATCAGGTTGCTTTCTGGCTGGTTGACTGTGTAATCCCCTTCTCCCATCATATGGCTTTCTGGTTGATTGGTCATGTCTGGGTACTGGACTTCTAGGCACTCTCTGGGTGCACCATTGGCTGCCATCATGCCCCAAGTGTTTTTTGCCTTGGGCCCTGGGGCTGGGCCCCTCATCCCGTTTCCTGAATCTGTCTGCATTCTGAGGCCCAATGGAAGCCTCTGTTGCATTTTGGACATGGGGTTTGGGGTCTTGTTCTCCCACCTTGTCTTCCCATTCTATCTCTATACCAACATTGAGCTTTCAGATGTCCTACTTTTCCACACTGAAAGCATCTACGAGTCTCTCAGATTTTCTCTTCGGAGGTGCTGGATACTGGGGGGAGGTGCTGGATACTGGGGGGAGGTGCTGGATGCTGGGGGGGAGGTGCTGTTGCTGTCACTGCCCCCCCCACTACCCCTCCTCCCTCCATCCAGGAGGGTGGAGTTGATGAAGGAAAGTCAATTACCTGCTCCTCAGGTGGGGCTGAGGCTGCCTCAGATTCACCCCACCCTTGAGCCTCACTTAAGTCTCCCTGCCCTGTGGGGATATGGCCATTAATCTGTTCTTTGTCTTCCTCCTTTATCTCAGGCTTCCCCTTTTGGCTATTCCTAGAGTTTTTTCCTTTTTTCCTAGAACAAGTACGGTATTTTAAGGCCATCTGTATCGTATTATATAAAAAGAATACTTCAATGGAAACTGAACGAGGACCGTTTTCATTGTAATATGCGGAGAGCTGTTGACCAACCAATGCCCAGTTTTTTAGAGAGATTTTCTCTTCCTCTAAGAGCCAAGGGGAGGTGCGTTTTAATGTAGCCAGAAGTCTAGCTGCTTGTCCCCAAGTTACAAGTAGCCCTTGATCTTCTATCAGCTTAAGCAGGCTTTCTATAGCACCACTCCTGGGTGGGTCTGGGGTTGGGGGGGTTGGGGTGGGGGATGGAGAATCTTTACCTAGGATCTGTCCCATTTCAGCCAAAAAAGGTTGTACTCACTCAGTTCCTGGTCACTGGAGACTTCTTGTGAAAGTAGGGTCCTTGGTTCCCACGCTTGGGCGCCAAATGTTAGAGTTCAAATGTTGGAGTTTGTTCTCAGAGGACAGCCGGTTTAGAGGCTTAAAGCCCTTCGGATGTCTCTAAATCCAAAGGTTCTGTCCTACAGCCTCTGCCTCTGCCTTCTTCTGCCTCCAACAGAGATGGAAGATCTCTCTTATCTCCTTCTGGGGAGCCCAGCCACACTTGCCGCGGAGAGAGGGCTTCTGGCGTAGCTCCACTGAAGTCCGTCAAAAGTGTTCTCTGCAGCAGAGTCGTTTCTCTCGAGTCTAGCGCGATCAGCCAGCCAAGAGGAAAATATATATTCTGGAATGGCTGTCTCGCCTTATATCTGAACCTTCTGAGAGAATGGGATTATGGGTTTTCTCCCATAGTGCTCTCTGGCCCAAAGAGCTTTAAGGTGTGGACTTTGAGTAAAGGTGGGAACACAAGCCTTGTCTTGATTAGTTCTACTTAGTACCTTGTTTCAGGTTCTGGCCAAAACAACTTCTTGTAAGATTAGATCAACTCTAATTACTTAGCAGTTAGTAAGGATTCCAACACCAGATGATCTCCACTTTCATATCTTTAGACAGATCTGGGACCTGGTTTTCCAGGTGCATTCCATCTAGCTCTCTGACCCAAACTCTTGATTTCCCACCTTTGAATTAGAGAAACCCTAAGGCTTTATTTCCCCTATAAAAGAGCTACTAATGATGAAGATCTTTGCTATTTTTTTTTTCAGGACTAAACCCACTGTGATGTATTTTCTCTCTCCCCATAGTGCCTTCCCGCTAATGGTACCTTTCTCCTTACTCTAATTGGTTAGTCTGCTAAACTCCTCTATGGATCTAACCTGCCAGTCAATAACATGCATATTCCTTTAATAGATTCTTCCAAGTACTTTTCCTTTCTAACTATATGCTCTCCCAATTCTATTTCATATTTTCCATTCCTGATTCTAATTTCATTTCTTATTTGGTTTGTAAACTCTTCTCCTGAATAAACTTTCCTCTTGGCAAGAGAGAATAGCCATTGTGAATTTGTCATATGTTTATTTCACACTGGGTATTGCTTCCTTGATTCCATCATTCACCATATACATACTATACATCAGTACGGTATATATATATATATATACACACATCATAAATACAGAATAGGTCTAACTACCAGAAAAACTGGGAAAAAAAAAAACTCTTACAGCAGGTAGGATTGGAGACATTGAGAGAGGCAGCACTTCTAAGACATGGAAATGAATAGGGAAAACAGAATGGATGTGGTGAGATAGCCAATGAAAGGCAAATAGATAGGAAATGGAATATTGTGTGCAAGAAATAACAGACCAGGATGGATGCATCCTACCATGTTTGGAGGGAGAGAATAAAAAGAAGCTTGGGAAGATAGAAACTAGCCAGATTATACAGAGATTATAAATGGACTATCACTATACATACATACATACATATATAAGTATATACAAGCACATGCACATATGTACACACACACACACACACACACACACATATACATACACATTCAATCCCGGATATAATAAGGATTTTTTTAATAAGGAGTAGCATGTCATTTTACCTGGCTGTGTCAACTGTGGAAAAACTTCAAATGTACATATTGTTCTCCTTTCTGTAGGCTTCTTTTTCATGAATGGGTTAAAAATACCCTTCTTGGCACATGCTCTTCACATCTAACTTTTTAATTAAATCAAAGTCTTTGGCTGAAAGGCCTATGACACCTCAGAAGGAATGAGTTCACAAGCAGGGATACAATGTCATTAATCTGTGGAAACAGAATATTCTCTTCCAAAACTATGAGTGCTAAAAGCAGAAATAGCTTTATCTGGCATGAGTTGGAAATTTCTATTTCTGAGGTCTGGAAAATTTCCCCATGCCAAAGATTGACAGCTCCCAATTGTTATGAAAAACAAATTCCAGTTTTGTCTCTAACCTTTCTTGTAATCTTGGATAAGTCATTTCATAGTCCCTCCCTCTCCATCTTTTTTTTTTTTTTAATTTATTTTTATTTTTTTAAATCTGGAGAGTGGCAACATAAACATTGTCCAGTCAGCCAAGGTACTTAAAGGGATTAATTCATCTCTATGAATGGAGCTGGTTGCAACCACAGAGTAGCAAGTAAGTGAAAAGTTTGGCCTTTCTGTGGGGGATGATCTCTGGAGGTTGATGCACTCTAAAGAACTGTGAACTGCTGTCAGTCCTGCTCTCTCCCAGGATTCCATTCTATAGAACAATCTAGGAAGGAAGTCCTTTGCTGATCAGTCAGTCTTCTGCTGAGGGCTTAAGAACTATGTTTCCAAAGTAGGGCACAGGTGACTTAACTAGGTCAAGTGGCTTTTGTACTAGCAAAAGCTTACACATGAGGATCATCTCCCAGGCAAATGCCCGAACTGACTGCAAAAGGTGGTAAAAAGGATTCAGAATTAGGTTAAGGAAAATTAGATTCTGATTTTTTTTTTCAGGAAAGAGTCTGGAACACATAGAATGCTCATCAGATGCAAAGAAAACTGGTGAAATCATACTGACTTCTCTGCCTTATTGGTCTCATGGAAAAGGTGCTTGATTTGGAGTAAGAAGATCTGACTTCAAATTCTGAGCCTGTTGCTTGCTTCCTGTGTGACTCTGAATAAATCAGGTAGCCTCTCTGAGTCTGATCTACAAAATAATTGGCTTAGAATAATCTCTAACATCTGATCTAACTGTAAATCATGGATTGGGAAGTTAGGTGTCTCAGTGAATAGAGCACCAGCCCTGAAGTCAGGAGGACTTGGCTTCAAATCCAGCCTCAGACATTACCATTTCCTAGCTGTGTGAACCTGGGCAAGTCACGTAACTCCGATTGCCTCAGCCAAAAAAAAAAAAAAATGAATTGTAGGATATATATTCATAGAAGTGGTACTAGATGCATATTAATTTTTTAAGTTTCCTTCCAAAATTAAATCTGGGATTTTATAGTTCCATGATCTGTAAATGAGAAGATTGGCATTAAGAAACACTTTTAGTTTTAAAACTATGACACTATAAAAGAATAACTGTTGTACTAGCTATTGTCTATGGTCTCTTTCAATGCCAAATTCATTATCTCTTCTTATGAATCTTCAAATGAGAGAGCTCCAGTTCTAAATTTATGAACTCATGAGCCTTTGATTCTCAAAATAAGTGCATTGGACTAAATGGCCTTTAAAGTCTCTTAATAACAAGAATCAATGAGTCTATGAACCTTGGCAAGGTAGGCATTTTCCAAATATTTCTGTAAAAGAAAACCCTGTTTTTTCTACAGATTTTCCTAAATAACTAATTTATTTTCATTTCTAACTTCATTAGGAAGTGTCTATTGACAGAAAAGGAGATGGAATCCAGTTTGAAAATCATTTTCTCTTTGCTTCAAGATCCTATAAGGAAGACAAGGGTTGGGGTGGGGGGGGGCGGGAACAGAAGTTAAAATTAAATCCAAACCTGCCAGAACTTCAGTATTTGGGTGACATTATGGAGTTGTTAAAAAGCACTGGGTTGAAGTCAGTTTGAGTTAAAATCTTGTTACTACTTCTTATAAACTATGTGACTATAACTAAACCTCTTTCCTTCATGTGCCTCAGTTTCTTGTTTTGCCAGAAGAAATGGCTTATAAATTCCCTGATCTAAATCTGAATGGAACTTAGAGCCTCTGGTCCAACTTTCTCATTTTAAAAATTTGAAAACTGAAGCCCAGGGGATAACCCAAGGGCATACTTAGTGGTGGCAGAGACAGGATTCAAAGTTATTATATGTAAGTCTAGAACTCCAAATATCCTTTTCATTGAACTATTTAGGGCTTACCTATCTCTATAATCTCTTCTAGATCTAAATCTGTACACCTTCTATATAATTCTTCAATACATAACCATTTTGAGTTTGAAAAACTCCTTTTTAGTTTAAATTTTTCCATCAACTTGAAATGATCATAGTTGTATTATTAATATGTATTGCTTACTAGAAGATACATAATGTGTTGGAATCCTTACTAACTGCTAACTAATTAGAGTTGATCTAATCTTACAAGAAGATTTTGGCCAGAACCTGAAACAAGGTACTAAGTAGAACTAATTAATACAAGGCTTGTGTTCACACCTTTACTCATTGGAGTTCACAAGTATGCCAGCTTCACAAAGTAAACTTTCTAACTTCAAGGGAGTCCACACCTCCCTTAAAGCTCTTTGGGCCAGAGAGCACTATGGGAGAAAACCCATAATCCCATTCTCTCAGAAGATTCACATATAAGGTGAGACAGCCATTCCAGAATACATTTTTTTTCCACTTGGCTGGTTGGTGGCAGACGAAGAGCTTTCAGAGGATAAAGCTACGAGTGAGAGTTCAGTGGACAACCAGATTCATCTTCATCTCACACCACTGTAGTTGGTGGCTGGGCTCCCCAGAAGGAGACAAGAGAGACATTCCATCTCTGTGTTGGTTGGAGGCTGCAGAAAGCAGAGGCAGAGGCTGAAGGACAGAACCTTTGGATTTGGAGATATTCAGAGGGCTCTAAGCCTCTAAGCCCTGTGTTTTGAGAAGAACAAGAACTCCAACATTTGAACTCATAACAATAATGGTCATGATGCTATTAGCAATTCACTGAAGTTTAAGTGCATTTGTTTTTTTATCAATATCAAGAACATAAGGAAATACACAATATATGATGTAATGGAAAATGTGTTGGCTTGGAGTCAAGTCATGTTCGATTCCTGGAAAACTGAGGCAGAATTAAGTTAGATGATCCCATGGTCATATATGGGCAATGATCATATATCTAATGTGCATTTGACATCAGATTTAATGACAAGTTTTCTTGAATCCAGAACCCAGAACTCCATCCATTGTTCTATCTAGTTGAATCATGTAGAACAAAATATGTCTATTACTTTGTAGCTAACTCCTCAGAAGTTGTATGAGACACACATATATAAAAGGAATTTCCCATGGTTGAACAACTGGCAAGTGTGAAAAATGGAATTTAAAGCCAATTATTCCAGACTCCAAGGCCAGAACTTTTTCTATTCAACATACTCATTCTAATATCCTCATATGTTTGGAAAATAGTAAAACATACATTTGTGAAAACTATATTAGTTATTCTGTCTGAACCTTCAGAATTACTTCTCATACTTCTATGCATCTATTATTCTGAGTTTCAGAATCATTGTTCAAAAACAACCCAGAAAGCATTGGTGTTTCTGCTTGAGCTCCCATCTACCTAGAAGACACAAATCTTCTCAGAACCCTTAATCACACCTTGCCTCTTGTTCACCAGCAACAATAGAAGTTATTGTCGGTCTATTTCTCTGGATTCTTAATCTTATGCTAATACTCATGGGCTAATTGACTCTTAGACCAGAAAATGTTTGAACATAAAGGAAATGTAGAAACCTAGATTTAGAGCTGAAAGTGATCTCAGAGTTCATCTAGAATAGCCTTCTCATTTTGGCATATAATGAAACTTGAATGTATAAGTAATTAGTCAATGACTCTGGTTGGGAGTCACTGGGATAGCTCAGAGAAAGAGAGTTGGGAGGGACTTTACAATATAAAATGAGAGAAATGGAAGAAACTTTAGAGAATATCAGAGCTGACAAGAGCTCTTAGAGTGTGTAATGTCAGAAATGGGAGTTGCTTAAGAATTTAGAATGACAGACTTGGGAGAAGCATTAGAACATAGAATGTTGAATCTAAAATAGAACTTAGAAGTCATTTAACCCAACGGTCTTGTTAACAGATGAGAAAACTAAAGCAGAATCAATGATTTGTGTTGTCACATAGCTAGAAGCAACAAGGCCAAAACTAAATCCCAGCATAATTTGTTTTTGTTTTGTTTTGTTTTACATTGTGCAATATACACTTTATTTAAATGTTTCATATGTCTCCCCTGCTGAATTATAGGCTATAAACTTCTGAAAGGCAGGGGTTTACCTGTGATCCTACTTTTGTATCTCTCTACAATGAACAGAGATGGGTATATTGTAGATAGTCCATAAAACATGTCAAATAAAATGAATGAACAAACCACCATTAAGCTAAAATCAGCCTCCAGATGACATAACATCCAGTGCCAGTTAAGTTCATATTCCTTTAAATCACTGAGTTGGACATTTGAGTTTGAAGTAAAAAAGCAAACAGTGTGCTTTGCCCAAATACATTTTTATGTATAAAAACCCAATCAATACAATAGGGTTTTGGCCATGTTGTTTGGCTGGAGGTTTTTTTTTTTTTTTTGGCTTAAAAATGAATACAGAGAAGGCTTGTTATTAATTGAGAGTGAAGGGACTATTTTTATTCTCTTACCCAATAAGTTTGGTGGGTATTGGAGAGGATAGGAAGTGGAAATGTCTGAAAGGAAAACACCAAAGGGATGGCAATTTGAAAAGAAGATGGAGATTAGCCTGAGGGAAGCTTCAGTTGTTTTCTCTCCTAATCCCTTCTCTTTCACATATGGTACTTTATGTATTGCATTTCTTCCCCGATGTTTTATTATTCCTCATCAGTTATGCAGGCAAGGCCTATTCACAAAGTGTTTGTTCAGGAGAGATTTTCTTATGGGTGCTTTTCATATGTAAAATGTGTATTTCAAAGATGGGAGTGAACTGGAATGGTTACTAGAAATAAGGTTTTCTACTTCTAAGACTCATTCTTTACCCAGCAATGTGCCATCCATGGATGTCAGCATCCAATAAAATATGGGCTAACCTAGATTTAATAATAGATGCTATCTTAGGCCTTGTTTTCTTTCCCCCCTCCAGATTCTATGAACTAAGATGTGTTTTTGGTTTTTGAATCAATTTCTGGAGTATCCATACTGGATTCAGGTGGTTAGAGTCACACAGCATGATCAAGAGAGATATTAAGAAAAGCAGGCAAGTAGAAGAGTTGATTGGAAGAGGGAGAGATGGAAAAAACAAAGTTTTCTGTAATTTTTCCCACCTTTGATTTATTGCTATATTCAAGGATTAATTATAGCCTGAGGTCTCTGAAATGAAGAAAAAAAGCCATGACAATGTGACAATTACACATCTGGCAGACACACAGCTGCTCCTACTTAGGAAAGCTGCCCTCATCTCAGGCTCCCTACACTAAAGCAAATGGTCTTTCCTTGCAGGCCGTCTCTGGGGGCTAGAGAGACATAAGCATTTGGAACATCATTAACATCTTCTTCTTCTCCCCCCACCCCCATCCCTTTATCCCTGTGGGTCCTAAGGAGAAAATCACATTCTCACTATGGATGGCATCTGTGGCTACAGTTTTTTAAATGAAGATATACAGCCAATGGTCTCTGGTCCCCTGCTCAAGGTAACCTCTGCTGACTCATTATATGTTTAATAAGATCTCTTGGAGAGGCAATGAAAAATGGCTTTGTGCTGAGATGCAAGCATGGCTGAGATAAGGAGGAGGAAGGGAATTTATTCTAGACAGAGAGAATGAGATTCTGTACTCCCCCACCCCTGCCCCATTATTGGAATCCAAACCTCAACAAGCTTACAGCCTTAGGTACCAAGGACAGCAGCAGCAGAATAACAGTGAGGAAGACCCAGGGTCAGAAGTAATAAAGCGACCTTCCATTTAGTTGCTGCTGACAGGGAGATGACTGTAACGAACTCTACAGGGTTCATGGCCATTTTCCCTCCAAGTGGTGGAGAATAGTGCTCTTGGGGAGGTAAGCTTATGCTTTGCTGACTACAAGGTATCTTAGGATAACAATTCAGAAAACACCGGATGTGCATTGTAGGCACCTGAATAGTTACAGTAGTGGAAAGAAAACCAATCAACAAACCAACATTGCTCTTTTGGCCATTATGTGCCCAACACAGTGCCTTGCATTACTGAAAATATAAAGTATTAGAAAGTATAGTCTTGTAATTAATATAAGATTTGGAGTTGGAAAGGAATTTACAGAGCCTCAATCCATCCATTTATTATAAAGTAATAATTTAGATCTAGAGTGATAATAATGACAATAAGATGACAATGATAATGATACAACAACAATTTAATTAGGCTTGATTCATGGTATCAGAGGAATCAGTTGTGTAATCTATAAATGATGATTATTCCACGGTAATAGTAATTATACAAGTTATACAATGTATACATTTTGATACATACTTGTGGGTGGGGACCATTTATTTTTTATCTTTGAATCTTAATTATCTAGAACAGAGGCTACTAGTTATTGTTATTATTGTTTTAAATAAAACATGTTTGGTTGTTCTGTATGTCACTGATTAATAAATGCTTAAATTAAATAAATAATATTTATAAGAGCTAGCACCACAGGATTGTAAGATGGTAGATCTCAAGCTATAAGTGACTCTACAGAACATCTCATGTGATTCTCTCATTTTGTATATGAGGAAACAGAGGCTCAGAAAGTTGAAGTGATTTGTTCAAGGTCATACAGGCAATAAGTGTCAGATAGCAGACTTTAACTTAGATCCTATGATCTAAGTTATAATAATGTTATTACAGATATAAATAAAGGTGACAAGAATAAACCTCAAGTTTATTGAAATATAGGACTTTGAACTTATCCAAACTAACTTTCTGAAGAAAATAATGAGATGCAGAGAACTTTTTAGCAATAGCTACAACATTAATGATAGTAGTAGTAGTAGTAGCAGTAGTAGTAGCAGCAGCAGCAGCAGCGGTGGTGGAGTGGTAGTTGTGCTAGAAATAGTAATTACCTTCAGAGCCTAATTCATTGCAAATGTCATGCACAGAGATCAGGAGTAGGTAATAACAAAGTAAGGAGATACTTATCCACATGATATACAGATTGGATTTTAGGTTCCTGCTATGACATCTTTAAAGGCTTTTTGGAAACTCTTACAGGAGTCCTCAAACTATGGCCCTTGGGCCAGATGTAGCAGCTGAGGACATTTATCCCCCTCACCCAGGGCTATGAAGTTTCTTTATTTAAAGGCCCACAAAACAAAGTTTTTGTTTTTACTATACTCTGGCCCTCCACCAGTCTGAGGGACAGTGAACTGGCCCCCTATTTAAAAAGTTTGAGGACCCCTGGAAACATTAATGTAAATGGACCTGATGATATCATTGATAATAATGATGACAGTAATCATAATAATATACTAGAAACTAACTATCCTTCATGAACTGTGAGATGCAAACTCCCTTATTACAAATCCAAAAATATCTTTGCAAATTCAACAAATAAATTATACTGAAACTGTTTTCCACAATTATTTACATTTAAAATATAAAATCATTTGAAAAATAATTACCACACTGGATACTCAATGACCAAAGCACATGGAATAACAAGTTCTCAAAAGTATAAAGATACAAAGAAAAAAAAAACAGGAATATAAAAATGTTCATTCACAGTGAACTATTTGGTAAATCATATATATATATATATTATATATATATATATTATATATATATATATATATATACATATATATATATATATATATATAATATATATATATATATATATATATATATATAGTTAAATAGTTGATAAAATATGCAGTTATATGACAAAACTTTATTTCAATGACCAAAAAAGTCATTTATTTCATCCAGTTTCATGATCTATGTTCAATGATCATTAAAAATAAAATAACTGTTGACTATAACAACCCAGGCAAAACATTATTTTTTTTAAAAATACATCTAAAATGGTTACCATAATAAAAGAGTCATAATCTCCAAATTTACTAAAAAAAATGAAGAAATTAAAATATAATTCAAGTATAGAAAATATATGAAGCACTAATAAGAAAAGGACGAAGTCTATGCCATTTCCAATGTGTTCAGTGAACCTAGATACATGACTTACTTTAATATTTCAATGATCTTAATTATTTTAGTTTCTCTAATATTTCAATAATCTGATTATTTTAAAATTATTAATTTTATCCACCTATTCAATAACATGAAGATTATTAAATATCTGAAAATAGGTTACCAACCTGTCTTCAGACCATTTCTGAATATGTCAAGAAAGAGGTAAATAATTAGACAATAATAATGGTTAGAAGGAAAAATGGTTTGATATAAATTGCACTGAATTTGGAGTCAGAGAACCAAAGTTTTAATGCTTTGGTTGCCATTCCTTGTACTTTTTCCAGGTCTTGCTATCTCTCTGGATCTGTTTCATTTTTCAACATAATGAAGTTATATAGGGTAAAAAGAAAAAAAAAACAACTTTCTAAAATTCCTGCCTTTGTCCAAATTGAAATTTATACAGTACTTCCTAGTTTTAAGGGAGAAGTATACACACATATGTATTCATTTATATACATACATGTATGGTTTATACACATAGTTATGTGATTTTATATACATATATGTTTATGTGTGTAGCTATATTATATATACTCAGCCCATTTATACATCATATATAATTATATTTAAATATTATATAGTTGTTATAAAATGCATAATATATTGCATAATTGATGTTGATCACACATTGATATGTAATTCATGTGTAAGTATATATTAATGTGTGGGTAATAGAATTAATTATATATGTAACTGCATAATATATAAATATTTTATAATTGATTATATTAAGATATTAAATATTATGTAGACTTATATGTACTACCAGTGAATCTGTTAAATAATTTAATTATCACTGATTATATTAAATTCAATTATGTGTATTTTCAAAGGTTACACTAGTATCAGAGCTGGGATTGGGTTATCTATGGAGATGCATTAAATAATAATAGCAGAAATTGCAGGACAAATCATGGAAATATTAAATGTATGAATCCTAGAGGACATAAAAGTTTAAAGAAACCATGATAAATTTTCTTCAAATTATTTTCTGTATCTGATAGAGAAGGAAAAAAAGACGTTAAGAGAAGGAAAAAAGCATTTATTAAGTGCCTTACATGTACCAGTATTTTTTAGCACTGTTGAATGCTTCATAAATATTATTTCTCTTGATTCTCACAACAATCCTGTAAAATAGATGCTATTTGTGATCACCATTTTATTTTATTATGTTTAAATTTTTGATTGTATTTTATTTTTCAAATTCATGTAAAGATAGTTTTCAATATTCATTTTTGTAAGATTTGGTGTTCTAATTTTTTCTTCCTCCCTTCCTTATCCCCTCTCCTCCCCAAGAGAGCAAGTAATTCAGTATAGGTTTACTATGTGTAATTCTTTTAAAGATATTTCTGGGGCAGCTTGGTGGCATAGTAGATAGAGCACCAGCCCTTATGTCATAAGGACCTGAGTTTAAATTTGGCTTCAGACACTTAACACTTCTTAGCTATGTGACCCTGGACAAGTCAATTAACCCCAATTTCCTCAGGGGAAAAGATATTTCCATATTTATCATGTTGTACAAGAAATATGAGACCTACATGTGCAAAATGGCTAATATGGAAGGTTTTTATATTATTGCACATGTATAGCATATATCATTGTCTTAGAGAGGAGGGAAGGAAAGACAGAATTCGAAATCCAAAAATTTAAATTAAAATGTAATTTTTTAAAAGAAAAAATAAGACCTAAAGAGAAAAATAATACACTAGAAGCAAATAAATTAAAAAATGAAAATACCATGATTTGATCCTTACTGTTCCCATAGTTCTCACTCTGGATTTAGATGGCACATTCTATCCCAAATCTATTGGGATTGTCTTGAATCATCACTTTGTTGAGAAGAGCCAAGTCCATCAAAGTTGATCATCACACAATTTTATTGTTACTCTGCACAATGTTCTCTTGGTTCTGCTCACTTCACTCAGCACCAGTTCATGTAAGTCTTTTCAGACTTTTCTGAAACCAGCCTGTTCATCATTTCTTATAGAACAAAAATATTCCATTACAGTCATATAGCATAACTGATCAGCATCCACTCAATTGCCAGTTCTTTGCCACTACAAAGAAGGTTGCTACAACATTTTTTGCACATGTGAGTCCTTTTCCATCGTTTCTTATTTCTTTAGGATGCAGACCCAGGAGTGACACTGCTGGATCAAAAGATATATACAGTTTGATAGCCTTTTGGGCATAGTTCCAATTGTTTTACAGAATGGTTAGATCATTCATTTCACAACTCTACCTATAAGGTTTGAGTGTCTCCAGTTTTCCCATATCCCCACTAAAATTTATCATTAGCTTTCTTTGTTTCTTAGCCAATCTAACTGCTGTGAAGTCATACCTCAATTTCCTTTCTTAATTTGCATTTTTCTAATCAGTAATGACTTAGAGTATTTTTATGTCACTATAAACAGCTTTAATTTCTTTATCTGAAAATTGTCTATTCTTTGACCATTTATCAATTGGAGAATGACTTGTATTCATATAAATTTGAAAAAAAAGGTGCATATTTATTTTAGAAATGAGGCCTTTTCAGAAACACTAGATGTAAAAAAAAAAAAAAAAAAAAAAAAAAATTCCCCAGCTTTCTGCTTCCTTTGGCTGCATTGATTTTGTTTGTGTAAAACCTTTTGGAGTCAGTGTTATTAACATTATCCAATTTGGATTTTACAATGTTCTCTAATTTTTCATTGGCCATTTGTTCCTCCCTTCTCCAGAAGTCTACCAGATAGGTTATCCATTGCTCTCCTAATTTCCCTTTCCCTAATTTCTAAATCATGAACCCATTTCAATTTTTCTTTAGTATCAGATATTAGATGTTGTCAATCCCTAGTTCCTGTCATATTATTTCCAATTTTCTCATTAAATTTTGTCATATGGTAAGTTCTTATTCCAGAAGCTGGAGTTTGGGGGTTTATTAAACACTAGACAACTATAGTCATTGACTATTGTGTCTTGTGTTTCTAACTTATTCCACTGATCCACTACTCTATTTTTAGCCAATATCAAATGGTTTTGATCCACACCACTTTATAATTAGTTTATAATATGGTTTTAGGTCTATTATGGCTAAGGCACCTTCATTTGCATTTTCCCTTAATTCCATTGATATTTTTGATCTTTTATTCTTCTAAGAATTTTGTTATTATTTTTAAGTCTATAAAATATTTTGGCAATTTGATTATTATGATACTGAATAAGATTAGTTTAGGTAAAATCACCATTTTAACTATATTAGGTTGGCTTGTTTAGATGAAATTTTATTTTTGTGAAAAGTGTTTTATAGTTGTGTTCATATGGTTCCTGTCTTTATTTTGACAGGCAGACTCCCAAATATTTTATATTATTTGCACTTATTTTAAATGATGATTTAAATCATCATTTATAGATGAGGAAACTGAGATAGTTGGAGATTGAGTGGATATCCTAAGGTAATATAGTTATTACACAGTTGAGTTTGGATTTGAAGTTGAGTATTTTACCTACCAGGCCACCTAATTATTTTATAATGTTTACATTTGGATCTGTTATCAATGAACAAAATAATGCAGAATCCAGCTAATGACAGAATTAACTCTCTTGATAGAATAGATTATTTTGTTGTTTAATCAGTTAGCCCTCTGCTCTTCCCCAAAATTTTTCACATTTCTCTACCTTAGGAGAGCACAATCACAGAATATCAGTATTGAAAGGAAAAAAAAAAAAACTACTGAGACCATTCTACTTTGTGATAGCTTTCAATGATTTAATTTTTTCCTCCATGAACATTAAGCTTAAATCTAATTCTCTGCATCTTCCATCAATTGTACAAAAAGAACAAATCTACATCTCTATCAAATAACAGCCTTTCAAATACTTGAAGACAGTTCTTATGTTTTCATGAATCTTCACCTTTCAAATTTTATCAAACTAGTTACATCAATTGATCTTCATATATAATAATTATCATCCATTTTGAGCTCACTCTTCCAACTCCTTACTCACAGTGGCATGTTGAATATCTGAAACAATCTACTTCTATCTTCAGATGTTTAGAGGTAACCATGGAGGAATAGGATTTTTGAAATGATTTACCATTTTTGGTTTATTCAAATCACACTGTAACTGGCATATTTGGTTGTTATATGTATATGTTGTTTTTTAGCATTCATCCTTGTACAATCTTGTGTTCTGATTTTTTTTTCTCTCTCCCTTCCTCCCACCACCTCCCCTATATAGCAAGTAATTCAATATATGTCAACCATGTGCAGCTCTGTTATACATATTTCTACAACCACTATGCTGCACAAGAAAAATCAGACTAAGAAAGAAAATAAAATGCAAACAAATAATGACAACAAAAATGAAAACACTATGTTGTGATCCACACTCAGTCTCCCCTCTTTCTGGGGGATAGATGACTCTGTTTATGACAAGACCATTGGAATTGGCCTGAATTACCTCATTGTTGAAAAGAGCCCCTCTGTCAGAATTGATTATTATATAAATCTAGGAAAACATTTTTACAGTCAAAGGTTCTATAAAGGCCTCATTTCCAAAATATACAGAGAATTGACTCTGATTTATAAGAAATCAAGCCATTATCCAATTGGTAAATGGTCAAAGGATATGAACAGACAATTCTCAGATGAAGAAATTAAAACTATTTATAGACATATAAAAATATGCTCCAAATCATTATTAATCAGAGAAATGCAAATTAAGACAACTCTGAGATACCACTACATACCTGTCAGATTGGCTAAAATGACAGGGAAAGATAATACGGAATGTTGGAGGGGATATGAGAAAACAGGGACACTGATACATTGTTGGTGGAATTGTGAACACATCCAGCCATTCTGGAGAGCAATTTGGAACTAGGCTCAAAAAGTTATCAAACTGTGCATACCCTTTCATCCAGCAGTGTTTCTACTTGGGCTTATACCCCAAAGAAATACTAAAAAAGGGAAAGGGACCTGTATGTGCCAAAATGTTTGTGGCAGCCCTGTTTGCAGTGGCTAGAAGCTGGAAATGAATGGATGCCCTTCAATTGGAGAATGGTTGAGTAAATTGTGTTATATGAACGTTATGGAATATTATTGTATTCCAGGAATGACCAGCAGGATGAATACAGAGAGGACTGGTGAGACTTACATGAACTGATGCTAAGTGAAATAAACAGGACCAGGAGATCATTATATACCTCAACAGTGATACTGTTTGAGGATGTATTCTGATGGAAGTGGATCTCTTCGATAAAGAGAGCTAATTCAGTTTCAATTGAACAAGGATGGACAGAAGCAGCTACACCCAAAGAAAGGACACTGGGAAATGAATATAAACTGCTTGCATTTTTGTTTTTCTTCCTGGGTTATTTCTACCTTCTGAATCCAATTATCCCTGTGCAACAAGAAAACTGTTCAGTTCTGCACACATATATGGTATCTAGGATATACTGTAACCTATTTAACATGTAAAGGACTGCTTGCCATCTGGAGGAGGGGGTGGAGGGAGGGAGAGGAAAATTCGGAACAGAAGTGAGTGCAAGGGATAATGCTGTAAAAATTGCCCTGGCATGGGTTCTGTCAATAAAAAGTTATTTAAAAAAATAAAAATAAAAATAAAATTAACTATGTTAAAAAAAAAGAATTGATTATTATATAATCTTTTTGTTTCTATGAACAATGTTCTTTTGATTCTATTCATTTCACTTAGCATCAGTTCACATAAATCTCTTCTGGCCTTTCTGAAACCAGCCTGCTGATTGTTTCTTATAGAAAAATAATATTCCATAGCATTCATATATTATAACTTATTCAACTATTTTCCAACTAATGGCCATCTGCTCAGTTTCCAGTCTTTTCACTTAAAAAAAATGACTGCTAGAAACATTTTTGCATATGTGAGTCCTTTTCCATTTTTTTATAATCTCTTTGGGATACAGTCACAGTACAGATATTGCTGGATCAAAGGATATGCACAGTTTGATAGCCTTATGGGCATAGTTCCATATTGCTCTCCAGAATGGTTGGATCAGTTCACAAGTCTATCAACAATGTATTAGTATCTCAGTTTTCTCACTTCCCCTCCAACATTCATTGTTATCTTTTCTTATCATCTTAGTCAATCTGAGAGATATGTAATGGTGCCTCAGCGATATCTTAATTTGCATTTATTTGATCAATAGTGATTTAGAGGATTTTTTCATATGGTTAGGAATGGTTTTAATTTCTTCATCTGAAAAATTTCTGTTCATATCCTTTGACTATTTAGCAATTGGAGAATGGCTTGTATTCTTATAAATTCGAGTCAATTCTCTATATATTTAGAAATGGGGCCTTTATCAGAACACTTGGATAAAAAAAAAATTTCTGCCAGTTTACTGCTTATCTTCTAATCTTGTCTAAACTGGTTTTGTTTGTACAAAACCTTTTTAATTTAATATAATAAAAATTATCTATTTGCATTTCATAATGTACTCTAGTTCTTTGCCCAAATTCCTTCCTTCTCTACAATCTGAGAGATAGACTGTCCTTTGTTCTTCTAATTGCTTATAATAATCACTCTTTATGTCTAAATCATGAACCCATTTTAACCTTATCTTGGTAGTGGTGGTAGAAGTGGGTCAATGCCTTGTTTCTACCATATTAATTTCTAACTTTCTTGATAATTTTTGTCAAATAGTGAGTTTTTATCCCAGAAGCTGGGGTCTTTGGATTTATCAAACACCAGATTAGTAGTCAGTGACTAATGTGTCTTGTGAATCGAAATTATTCCACTGATTGACTACTCTATTTCTTAACTAGTACCAAATGATTTTGATGACCACTGTTTTGTTATATAATTTTAGGTCAGCTAGGCCACCTTTGTTTGCATTTTTTCATTAATTTCCTTGAAATTTTTGACCTTTTGTTTTTCCAGGTGAACTTTGTTATTATTATTTTTTAGCTGTGTAAAATAATTTCTTGGGAGTTTTATTGCTATGGCATTGCATAAGTATAAATATTTAGGTAGAATTTTCTTTTTTAATTTATTAGTTTGATATTCTTCTAATTGATTAGATCTGACTTTATTTGTGGGGAAAGTGTTTTGTAATTATGTTCATATAGTTCCTGGCTTTGTCTTGACAGGTAGATTCCCAAATATTTTATATTATTTACAGTAATTTTAAATAGAATTTCTCTTTGTATCTTTTGCTTCTGGACTTTGTTGATAACATGTAAAAATGCTGATGATTTATGTTGATTTGTTTATATTGTGAATTGTTTCCAACTGAAGTTGTGAATTGTTTCTAGTCGATTTTTAATTAATTCTCTAGGATTCTATAAATATATCATCATATCATCTACAAAAAAATGATAATTTTGTTTCCTCATTACCTACTCTAATTGCTTTAATTACTTTTTTCTAGTTGTCAGAGCTAATAGTAATGGTGACATTGGACAATGTTTTACTTCTGATCTTATTGGAAATGGTTCTAGTTTATCCCCATTATGTAGGATGAAACATTGCTTTTAAAAGTAGGTTTCCTGGACTGACATCCCTGAGCAATACCATTTTAATTCAATTTTTGCTGTTTTAACTCTATTTTATGGTTTGGGTATGGGTGCTGCTATTTTTTTTAGCTGAGATGTCACTTGTGGTCTGTTTATTTTGAGAACTAAAGAAGTCTTTTAACTAGAGTTTCATTTATCATCAATGGACAAAGTCTTTGAAGCTGTCATCATTCCCAGGTGACTGTCATTCCATATTAGCCCAGAGATCTTTCTCTTAATTTTCTGATAATCCCCTGGTAACTATATCTACTATCTTCAGTCATCAGTGAGACTTCTGATGGAACTTATGCCTCTTTAAACTCACACAATCTCCTGGGAAGCTCACTCTTCATTAACCAAATATTGAGGAAGAATAAACAAAAAAAAATGACTAAGTGAAATATATCCTTAAATTGGACAGCCTTTTGGGAAAAAACAAAAACAAAAACAAAAATAAAAACAAAGAAAAGCATGTCTTTTACTGCCTCCTCTCCACATCTGCTTGTAGCAGTTCTTACACTCATTACCAAGAAGGAAAAGACTGGTGAGTTGAGTGTTTGCATGCAAAATCAATTTTAGCCTAGTACTTTTTGAATCATTCTTCCTCATGGCTCTGTATTCAATTAGAATACTTCATCATAACTTTAGGAACAGTCCTTCGGGAATTCATGACTGGAAACAAGTGTGTAGATTTCTACATGTTGATTTGGAATTATTAAGAATGTCTATCTATATATTTAGGCAGCTGGGTGATGAAATGGGTTGAATTCCTGACTTGTCATCAGAAAAATCCATACTCCAATCTACCCTCAGACTCTTACCAGCTATATGACCCTGGAAATATCACTTACCCCTGTTATCTCAGTTTTCTCACTTGAAAAACAGGGACAATAATAATATTTACTTCTTGGAATTGTGGTAAGAATAAAGTGAAATAGTAGTTTGGATTTATCCAAAGCATTTTGCAAACATTAAAGAAATGCTAGTTGTCATCATCATTATCATCATCATCATCATCATATTTTACCAGTAAGGGAAAATCTATGCATGCTATAAGGATTTGGCCTGCATTGGATAGTCCTGTGCTTTTCTCATTACACATGTAACTATCACTGGACTTTGATGACTCAGAGAGAGTAAAACTAATAACTTCACACAACTCTGCCTCAGTTAAGCCTTGTGATAGTTTAGATCCTATGATTTCACTGATTCTCATTGAAAATGATGAATAAACACCAACCAACCATACGACAGCAGTTTGTTACTAATGAAATGTAATTCCAACTGTAGCATCATTATTTTTTCATAGTTGTTGATACCACTCCATTTTTATGGACACTAATTTCTTTGGAGAGAAAAGTTTCTTCTATTTTATTTCTTCCTCTAGCTCTTCTTGTCTCATATATCTCTTGAAAGTTCCCAAGAAAATCTATCACAATGTGGTGTAGTGGATATAGTAGAGACGTTAGAGTCAAAAAGCAGGCAAATGATAAAAGTTGAAAATACTTTGTTGCTATCCACATTCAGTTCCTATAGTCCTCTTTCTGGATGCAGACGTCTCTCTCCATCACAAGTCTATTGGAATTTGCCTGAATCACCTCATTGTTGAAAAGAGCTAAATTCATCAGAGTAAATCATCACATAATCTCGTTGTTATGTATAAGATTCTCTTTGTTCTGCTCACTTTATTTACCATCAATTAGTCAGTCTCTCCAGGCCACTCTGAAATCATCCTATTGATAATTTCTTACAGAACAATAATATCACATAACATTCATATGCCATAACTTATTCTCTATTGCCCTATTGATGGGCATTGGTTCAGTCTCCAGTTCCTTGCCACTACAAAAAATCCTGATACAAATATTTTTTTCCCACAAAACATGTTTGTTTTTAATAAAACAAGAATATATAATATAATTGAAAGTTATTTTAAAATATAATTAGTGAATCATTTAAAAAAAGAGAACATACAATTATAGTTTAAAATATCACCTATATCAATTTGATACATAGATGGATACATAATTTGGTTGATGTAACACCTACACAAATCTATACCATAATCCTTCTACCATGATCAAGATTGCTATGTCATAACTTTATTGCTTTGTTCCTTGATGTAATTCTTTTTGGGTGATATAATATTTTATATTCCTCCAATTACAAGTAGAACAATTTTTAACATTTTTTTTTTAATTTTGAGTTCCATATTTTTTCACTTCCTCATTCTTCTGCTTCCACCTCCTTCCCACCTCCACTCAGAAGGCAAGCAATTTTATAGAGGTTATAAACATGCAGTCATGCAAAACATACTTACATATTAGTCATTTGTGAATTAAAACACAAAACAATTTTTTTAAGTGAGAAAAATAAAGATATCAAAGAAAATGTGTAATTCAATCTACATCCAGATTCCACCAATTCTCTGGAAGTGGAGAGCATTTTTCATCTTAAGTTTTAGGTATTACCTTGTGTCATTGTATCTCTGAGCCATTAGCAGTTGATCATTGTAAAATATTGATTTACTGTATACAATGTTTTTCTTCTGCTCATTTCACTTTTTATAAGTTAATGTAACTGCATGCTTTCTTGAAATCATCTCCACATCATATTTTTAGCTTTTTATGTTCAAAATATATGTGTGGTTTTCAACATTCACCCTTGCAAAAATTTGTATCTGGATTTTTTTCTCCCTCCTTTCACCCCACTTCACCCCTAGTTCAATATGTTAAAACATGTGCAATTGTTCTACACTTATTTCCACAATTATCATGCTGCACAAGAAAAGTCATATTGTACAGAGAAAAAATGAGAAAGAAAACAAAAAGCAAGCAAACAATAACAAATAGGTAAAAATACTATTCTGTGATCCACATTAAATCCCCACAGGCCTCTTACTGGATGCAGATGGCTCTCTCCCTCACAAGCATATTGGAATTGGTCTGAATCACCTCATTGTTGAATAGTTGCTCATCACTTGTTATAGCACAATAGTAATTCATTATAGTCCTATACCAACCACAATTTGTTCTATCATTCCCTAAATGATGGGCTTCCCCCCTTCAATTTCCATTCTTTTTGTCAACTCTAAAAGAATTACTAAAAATATTTTTGTACAAATACATTCTTTTTGTTTGTTTGTTTGTTTGTTTGTTTGTTTTTTTCATTTCTTTGGTGTTAAGGACCATGCCTAAATGAAAGGGCAGGTCAGTTCTCTAAGAGCTTCCACAGCTGTGAATCATAACACTTGAAGGAGTTGCAAAGCAGCCTTTGCACAATGTTCCTTGTGGATTGGGAATGAAATAAATTGGAGACAAGAGGGAAGAGGAGAGAAGTAAGACAATGCAACTGCCTCTTAGTCTCTTTGTATCATCATCATCCTCTCACATGAAGAGATCCATTCTACAGATCTGAGTTAGACCTCCAGCAGCTACTGGCACGTGGCTCCCATATCACTTTGGAACAGGGGTCTTGTAATAGTATTGTTGGACAGAGGATATGCATGATGTAAAGCCCTCTGGTACTCATTCCAAATTGCTCTCCAGAATGGGTGAATAAGTATACAACTTCATAAACAGTGCTTTAGTATCCCAATTTTGCTGCATCTCATTCAACATTTGCCATTTTCTTTTCTTATTATATTAGCCAAATACATAAGTTTGGAATGGTAGGTCAAAGTTGTTTTAATTTACATTTTAAATCAAAAATTAGAGTATTTTTTCTTGTGATTATAGATTACTCATTACTTAGTATAAAAAGTGCCTGTCCATATCTTTTGATCATTTAACAATTGGGAAATGACTTATATTCTGTAATGGGCTGAGGCTTGAGTTGATGCACTGAGGTCCCAAGCACATGAGGCTAAATAGTAATTGGACCATACTCTATTAATATATAAGCTTGGAGAAAGAATGGCCCCCACCCACTCTTTGTGCAAGTCCTGATGTGTTGTATAGGAAATGACAATTTTGGTGGGTGGAGGCAGGGGAGTGGAAGGGAAAGGGGAGGAGAGATTTTTGGGGAGGCCATTGCCACAGTTGGCTCAGCTCGTGTCTCTCTCTGTTAGCTGGCTTCCTGTCGCAACTGCCTATATTTGCTATTGCAATCTTTCTTGCCTATATTTGCTATCGCAATCTTTATTCACCTCTTCACTTCAATAAATATTGAAGATTTTTCCCTTAACCTGAATTCCTGACTCCGGCTGATTTTAAATCCGTGGTCACTACAACAATCAATGTAAAAATGTGGCTCAATTTACTGAATTTTTATTTGAAGCTAATGTTTTAGGAATGTACACATATTGTTATTTTAAAATTTCTATAGTAAAGTCACTTTTTATAAGCATTTTGTCTACTGTTCAGTCATTTTCATTCATGCCCAACTTTTTGTGATTCCATTTGGGGTTTTCTTGGTTAAAAAAAATGCTAAAATAAAGGTTTGGTCATGTATACTTATTTTGTATTTAATTTATACTTTAATATATTTAATATGTATTGGTCATCCTGCCATCTAGGAGAGTGGGAAGGGAAAGAGAGACTGTTTGCTTTTGCCCTTGCAACGACCTTTTTGTTTGTTTCTCTTCTTCTTTTTGCTTTTTTTTTTGCTGAGGCAGTTGGGGTTAAGTGACTTGCCCATGGTCACACAACCAGGAATTGTTAAGTGTCTGAGGCTGGATTTGAACTCAGGTCCTCCTGACTTCAGGGCTGATGCTCTACCCACTGAGCCATCTCCTCCCCTTCCTCTTCCACTCCCCTGCCTCCACCCACCAAAATCGTCATTTCCTATACAACACATCAGGACTTGCACAAAGAGTGGGTGGGGGCCATTCTTTCTCCAAGCTTATATATTAATAGAATATGGTCCAATTACTATTTAGCCTCATGTGCTTGGGACCTCAGTGCATCAACTCAAGCCTCAGCCCATTACAGTATTCTTATAAATTTGACTAGTTTCTCTATATTTTTAGAAATGAGACCTTTGACCTTTTTTTTCACAATTATGATTACTGTCTATTTCCTTGAACTATTTATCTTAATAATCCCTCTCTAACTTCTCAAATAATGAGAATGTTTTTAAGAGTTACAAGTATCATTTTCCCATATAGGAATTTAAACAGTTTTATCTTATTGGAACTCTTGTGATCTCTTTCTCCTGCTTACCTCTTTATGCATCTAAGTTTAATTTTGAAAATCAAAATGTCTATTCAGCTCGAATCTTGCCATCAGAAAAACTTGAAAGTTTTGTATTTCATTGATTATCTACCACCCTCCTACAAAAATATTATTTTGTTTTGCTAGGTGGGTAACCAGTTCTTTTGTCATCCAGAAAATCATAATCCAAATCCTTGCATCTTTTAATGTAAAAACTGGTAAAAATCGTTATTTTCACTATGGCTAAATGATATTTTAATTGTTTCTCTGCCTGCTTGTAAGGCAGAGAAACAATTTTCTCCTGGACCTGGGATCTCTGGAATTTAGTCATAATATTCCTTGAAGTTTTCTTTTTGGAATCTCCTAAGATAATCATTCAATTCTTTCAACTTCTATTTTATTCTCTGGTCCTAGGATATTAGTTCACTATCTTGAAAAATGATATCCAGGCTCTTTCTCTTTTACAATTGTGGCTTTCATGTAGTAAAATAATTATTAAATTATTCTCTCCTGAATCTATTTTCCAGATCAGTTGTTTTTCCAATGAGATATTTCACATTGCCTTCTATTGCCTCAGTTATCACTTGACCAATAAAGGAATTGCTTTCTTCAGTGATGTTTTGTGCCTCCTTTGCTATTTCACTAATTTGGCTTTTACTTTTTAAGGAGCTCTTTTCTTCGATGATGTTTTTGTACTTCTCTTTACATCTCATCAATTCTGATTTTTGAAATATTCTTCTTCTTATTGGATTTTTGTACCACTTTTACCAATCTTCTTATGCTGTTTTGTAAAGATGTTATGGTCTTCAGTAGTGTGTGTGTTTGTGTTTGTGTTTGTGTGTGTGTGTGTGTGTGTAAGAGAGAGACAGAGACAAAGACACAGAAATAGAGAGACAGAGAGTTTATTATGTGCCTCCTTAACCAAGCTGTTGACTTTTTTTTTCATTGCTTCACTCTCATTCATCTCATTTTCTCCTTTACCTTTTTTACTTGATTTTCAAATTTCTTTTTGAGTCCTCCCATGGTCTGAAATCACTTTGTTTTTTTCTTGGAAGCTTGGGATGTAGCAATTCTGATTTGGTATTTTTCTGAATGTGTTTTATTCATGTCACGACAATAACTTCCTATAACTTTTCCCCCTGATGTTTCCTCATTTTTCATATTATCTTTTAACTTTTAACTCTATATTTAAGTGCTTCTGTATTGAGGGGTACCCTGCCTCAAGCTTCAGGGGTTTTGTGCAGTGGTTTTCCTATAAGTAACCTACACTGAATGATCTTCACGTTCACCGTTGTGTGACAGACCTTTTCTGGAAACCTTCTAATTTGCCTTGAGCTGGAATTTTTTTTCCATGCTGTCCTTTTGTGGGTTCTGCTTCTATAGCATTTGTTTTTTAAAAGCTTAATACAATGTCTAGCACATAGGAGAAATCTAAATATTTCCTTCTTTCCTTCCTTCTTTTCCTTCTTTTATAGTTTGAGAAAGCGAAGATAAAATTATACTCATTCCTGCTCTCAAGGATCCCAGGATAAATCTGTAAAATAATACCTTGCGGAATAGGGATTAACCAGATTTGGATGAGGGAGTTTCCTCATTGGAAGTTCCCACTCTCTTGAAATCCCAAATCTTGCTCTTTTCCCTTCTGCTCCTCTTTCCATTTTCATCTCCTTCCATTTCCTCAATTCAAAATGGAAATAACAATGCCCATAGTACTCGCCTCCCATAATTCTTGTCATGTTTAAATTAGTGAGGATCACAACCACAATAATATTAAATAGTCTGGTCCCAAAACACAATGGCAGGGGAGGCTGCCTCAATGATAGAGACTGATGCCCTGTGTGTGAGACAAGACAGGTGAAGCTTTCTCAAGAGACTAGGCCTAAGTCACATGACCCCTATTCCAAGAGGTCTTTAGAGCAGGAAGATTAGGCCTTGGACCCAGTTTGCAGGAAATCACATGATCTCTAAGCCCACAGGTCTCTAATGACCAAGATGCTAGGTCAGTGACAGGAAATGATGTGACCTACAGAAAACAGACAGCATTGGTGACCATTGGTCAGTGATGGTTACTTCCTTTTAGTCTATCCAATGAAAAAGCTTGAGTCTTTTGCTATTTAACCCTTTTACTATGTCCTGTTGGTCAGACTGACAGCAGAGAGGTCTCCCAGGTGTGTTTGGGCCTCTTCCTGCAGGGACTAGATAAATTCTTTCTCTTTGTACCTGAAGATGTCTCTGATTAGTTAATTTGGGCAAGAGGCTGTAGCACCCATTCCACCCACCTGCCCTAAATGAGGGATCAGGCAGAGTTGGCAAGAATGAGAACGATTCATTTTCTTGAATTGTCTTTATTTTTCAAACCTCTTCAAGCTATGAATCACTTCAAGAGCTCCTGGATTCGAGATTGAAGAGGATAAATGAAAGAGACATGAAAGAAACCAACCCCACTTCCCAAAGCTAGAGGAAAAGCCTCTGGGAAGACATGAGATGATCTAGGGATCACCAACAAATCCTCATCTTCAGCTTGCTACGTTATAGACTAGGGAATTTGTCCTTGAGTAAGAGCAAAAACTCACCATTTCTTGGGTGAGCTGAGTTATTTCACTCTCACACGCAGAGTTCCTTCACTCTGTGTCGTCTGGAACATCTCCTAGGTATTCCTTCTTTTATTCTTCTTTTGCTATCAAAATGGATAAATGGGTTTTCTCAGCCAAGTGCTATGTTTGTTCATTGTGGAACTGATAGGTGATGGAAAAGTGATTAAGTCTTAAGTAGAAAGCTTAAGGTTCTCCTTCCTCTCCCAAATGACACTCAATCAGAAGTTAGGGAGAATCTAATCATCTTCCCAGACTAATAATATTTAATGGCACTCTGTCTCTCTGAGGAAGGCAGAGTGGTTTTCAGCCCCAATTTCCTGTTCTCCTTTTAAAAGGAATTAAAGTCTGACTTGAAGTTGAGATTGGGAAAAGAAGAGGATAAAGAAGTTTATTCTCTCTCTCCATTAATTATACAATGACATTCTTCTAGCCATAAGAATGGCATTTCTACACATGCTGATCATTACAAATAATAATAACAAATAGTAGCAGTAGCAGCAGTAAAAGTAAGTATTTTGTAAACTTTAAAAAGTTACAGTAGGGGCAGTTAGTTGGTGTAGTGGATAGAGCACCAGCCCAGAAGTCAGGAGGACCTGAGTTCAAATCTGTCCTCAGTCACTTCACATGTCCTGGCTGTGTGACCCTGGGCAAGTCACTTAACTCTAATTGCTTCGGGGGGGGGGGGGGGAGTTACATTCATGGCCATTCTTATCCTATCTCTTTATGATTTCCAAAGCACTTTCCTCAAAACACTTCTGTGAGTCAAGTATCCAAGATATATTTTATGGCAGAGAACATGGATATCATTGGTTTGGTGACTTCTGAGGCAGGAAACTCCCTCTTCTAATGCAAAGCCAGCAGCTATTCTGCAACTTGAGAGTTTTAAAAGGTTGACTAAGGCACTGATATTTCAATTCCCTTGCTCAATCGCATAGCCTCTTTGTCTCACAAACTAGATCTAAAAGGAGATTTTGTCACAGAAGTGGGAGATTACATACTACCTATTATCTTCATTTTACTGAGAATAAAACTGACTAATATTGAGTTATAGAATAATTCTGTAGTAAAGTACATGTTTTAGATTCAAATCCAGATATATTTGATTCATGTTTTAGATATTATTTCTTTTGTTGTTTTTTTTTTATTTTATTTTTCCAAATACATGTAAAGACAATTTTCAACATTGCCTCCTCCCCTCCCAAGACAGCAAGCAATCTGATATAGGTTAAATATGTGCAATCATATTAAATATATTTCTATATTTGTCATGTTGTACAAGAAAAACAGCCCAAAAGGGAGAAAACCATAATAAAGAAAAATCAATCAAATAAAAAAAGTGAACATACTATGAGCTGATCTGCATTCAGTCTCCAGAGTTCTCTATTTGCATGCAGAGGACATATTCCATCCCAAGTCTATTGGAATTGTCTTGAATTATTGCATTGCTAAGAAGAGCTATCACAGTGGATGATCACATTAAGTAGATATTATTTCTAAATTGTCTAATCCTTATTCAAATATCTGGATAATGCAAAAGCTGGACAAGTAAAGTGGGAGGGATAGAAATGTAATATCAGAGAAACTGAGGCTAGTAGAAATTGATTTCCATTTTTTTTAATGTGGAGAGTTTAAGTTAGCTGACTGAATAGGAATATGCTTCCAAAGCATTTGTTGCAGATAAACAGAGGCAGAGAGCTTATATGGAGTTTTAGCTATCTGAGGTCTGCAGACAGAATACATAACCTGAGTATACAATTTTATCCTAACAGCTGTTAATTTTAGGGGAAACAAAGGCAGATAATGGGAGCCAAGGACACTGGTAGGATAGACAAGCCATAATTCCAGGAAAGGATCATAACTTAAACCTGATAGTATAGGGGTCAATATAAGAAGGTCGAGAACGGAAGACAATGATATGTAGGGCCATTACTCAAAAGGAGGGGGAATTATCCTAGCAAGGATTGAAATAATCCATCTGGGTGTTTATGATACAATGGTATGTAAGGGGGTGGAGGGGGAACTCTTTTCTAAAGTAAATTTTCCCAGTCCTAATTACAAGGGAGTAGAGAGAATATGGCTTATTATCCAGGACTCAACAGAGAGTAAAAAGCAAAAAAAAAAAAAAAAAAAAAAAAAAAAAGGAGAGAGCTAGTTCATTTCCATTGGTCAATAGAATGGGAAACCCATATAATCAAAATAAAAATAGTTGTTAATTATGAAAATCTATAAAATTTGTAAAGTATTTTTGCATATTTTTGAGACCCATCATAGCACTATGAAGAAACTCTTAAGGTTTTATTATTCTTTTTTTTTTTTTTTTGGACAGATGAAGAAACTGAGATCAGAGCACTAAAGTTACTTTGTGGGAACTCATTCAACCAAACATTAGAGGTAATATTTAAAACCAGGGTTTCCTGACTCCACATTACAGGCTTGCAGATCTTAGAAGTCATAAGTAAAGGATGCTTGGGAAAGCACTGTCTAGCTGCTGTCTAGGGGACAACACTGTACACAGAGCAGGAATTCCTCATGCAGGCAGTTTTGCCGCTTACTAACCACAAATTGCAAAAGAAGGCGTAATGAAGCTAAGTGGGCTTAACTTCAGCTGTAGGCAGAAAACATAATTCCCTAAGCCAAAGATATTCAGTAATAATTTCATATCCAAGCTTACTTGATTTGCATTGCTAATCAGAAGCTTTATCTGATAATTGCTTTCTATATATTTAGCCCCATAAATACAATTCTCCATTGTGTGCCCAAATTGCTTGGACAATATTGTGAGGACTGAGGGGCTTGAAGAGAGATTTGCAAAGTAGAAAAAACTATCTCAAAGAAAGTCTGAGTTACATCTAGATAGACTGAATAAAGCAAGTTATTTCACAACCTTCTAGACTCTTCTAAATCCCATAGTTGAAAACTTAGTCTTTGAGTCAAGGGAGATTATCTGAGTAGAGCTAGGAGGAGGATGGGAGATCATCTAAGGTGGGATTCTTAGATTGTGGTCCATGGATTTTTTCATTAATTTAATAGTTGTTTTTTTAGTATATGTTCCTCTGTATTTTTTTAATCCAAGTCTTCATCAGATTAAGGAAGAGGTCCTTGTTATAAGAGGAATAAAAATGATTAACAAGCCTTGATACTCATCCTACCTCATTATTTTGCAACGAGGAAACCAAGGATCCAAAGATCATATGACTTGTCATGGATACATACATATAGTTTCTTATCTATCTATCCATCCATGCATCTGATATCTAATTGGACCTATAATTTCAATAGGACAGGATTACACTCTGAGAAATCCCCCACCCCTAATTTGGGTTATGGATAGCTAGTTGGCAAAGTGTATAGAACTCTGAGTTTTGAATCCAGAAGATTCATCTTCATGAATTCAAATCTAGCTTCAGATATGTACTTCAGACAGTTCACTTCACCCTTTTGCCTCAGTTTTCTCATCTGCAAAATGAGCTAGAGGAGGAAATGGAAAACCACTCCAGTATCTCTGCCAAGAAAAACCCAAACTGGGTCACAAAGAGAAACAGTTAAACAACAATACAGATATAATAAAATATTGTTCAATTAACTATACTATGCTACCTCTATAATAAACTGATATTTTGATATTTATTGCTTAAAATACACTTCCTATGTTTCATTATACTTGATCCTCACAAAGTTTTTGTAAAGTGTCAAGCTAAAGTTCAGCAAAGATACCTCATTTAAGGAGAGCTAGATTGGGCAGTGATTCCCTGAAATCAGAAGGACCCTCAGGTCAAATCTGGTCTCAGACACTTAACATTTACTAGCTTTGTGATTCTGGGCAATTTCCTCAAAAAATAAATGATAGCTCATTTACTGCAGGTGGTTCAGTAAGTAAATGCTTGAGACATCATTTGAACAGAAATTGTCTTATTCCAAAGCCGCCTTCTACCAGCTAGGCCATTTTGGACTTTCAACCATAATACCTGGTTATAATACAGGGAGGTAGATTGACACAGAGCTATAACTAGGGCAGGCAATTGAGACTTTGCACCAGGACAACGAAATTAGGAATTGCTGGCAGCAATTTTACTCTATCAGCAGGTGAATTTAATATCTAATTAGGAAGTATGAGTAGTTAAAATAGGAAGCTTTGTCTTCATTACCTGATGAACTCTTCCCTGGAGTGGCCCCAGGCTACTACATCTCTAAGTCTCATGGTATTGAGGGACTTTTGTCCCATAATGCTTTGTGTGTGGAGATCCCTTCCCCTTTGTCATCCCCTATTCTGGATCCCTCTTAATACTAGTGTTTTCCACTTGTTAATTATTTCTAAATTATCCTATCTGTAGTTTCTTCATATATAGTCATTTGCAAGATATCTCCTCCATTAGATTGTGACATCTTTGAAAGCAGGGACCATTATTTACCTTTCTTTGTGTCCCCAGCATATAGTACAACGTCTGGCACATGTTGCCTTTGCTCAGACCTTCAGTCATATTTCACACTTTTTGACCCTGTATGGATTTTCTTGGCAAAAATTCTGGAGTAGTTTGGTATTTCCTTTTCCAGTTCATTTTATAGAAGAGGGAAACTGAGGCAAACAGGGTGAAGTGACTTGCTTAGGATCACAGAGTTAGTGAATGTTTAAGGCTAGGACTGAACTAGTCTTCCTGACTCCAGAGTTGGTGTTTTATCCATTGTGCCATCTAGCTGCCCCATTTGGCACATAGTCACTGTATATTAAATGTTTATTGCCTTACTGTCTTAAGAAGCTGATTTAAGCTTCCTGTCCTGCTTTTTCCTCTGATAATTGTATGTATGCACAGTAGAACTCAGAGAGTAGACTTGTTCCTTTGGACTTTGGATTGTCTAACCAAAATAAATATACAGAAAAAGAGAGAAGAAGGAGGAGGAGGAGAAGGAGGGGGAGAGAGACAGAAGAGAGAAAGGGAGGGAGAGAAGGAAAGAGAGAGAGAGAGAAAGAGGAGAGACAGACAGACAGAAGGAGATATGAAAGGAGGAAGAGAAGGAAAGAGAGAGAGAAAGGAGAAGGAGGGAGAGAGAAATATATATATAGATAGATAGATAGATAGATAGATAGATGCATATATACCCATACATACATGTACACGTACATATATCTACATATATACATAAGCACACATATATACATGCCTACAAAGACACATGTATGCATGTATATACATGCATGTGCACATATCACATTTTATAAATGTGTGTGTATATATATATATATATATATGAATGAATATGGTAGCTAGGTAGATAAAATGTGATACTCTTACTCCTATTTACATATATATATCTTTGCTTTTCCCAGCTTCTCACTGATTTCTTGAGTATTCAAAAATAAAAATTAAAACAAACAAACAAAAAAAAACCACCACAACTTCTTAACAGCTATTCCTCCTCCTTCAGATGCACATGACCCACATGCACATTTTTTGAAGATAATTAAAATTAAATGTCTTGTCCAAGGACACACAACTAGAATGTGTCTGAAGCTGGATTTGAATTTAAGTCCTTACTTTGGGGCTGGTGCTCTATCCAAATACACATTTGTACTTTTATTTTCAAACCATGTTTCTTCATTATATAAAGGAAAAAAAAAACAGAATTCATATAATCTACAATTCTCACCAAAAGAGAGAATTTTTTTTTTTCTTCAGACCTCGGGTTTTATGTTTCTTCTCTCTTAAAAAAAAAAAAGCTATCTTTTGAAGGGAGGCAATTATAATCTTCTCTAAGTTGTTTGTACAAGGAAAATGAACTAGTGCTTTAAAAAAAAATTCCCATGTAAATAAAATGAGCTGTAATCAGCCCCAATTAGCACATTAAAATAAGTTTAAAATTTGTTTTTATCATTCATTGTAAAGGGGAAAAAAGTAGACAGTCATGATAACCCCCCATTAGTGACATAGCAGAGCTAGTTATTTGCCTTTAAGAGCAAAGAAAATCTAATTTAAAATTCTCTGCAAATCTTTGATAATTAATTTCACACCAAACAAGCCATTAGAAGTTCAATAAAACATCTGATGAATAAAAATGCATAAAAGCAAAATCCAAAACAATGATTCCTCCCTTTAACCAAGGATTTTAGCAATAACCATGAATATTTACATTTTTTACAGAAATTCTTAACCTGAGATCCCCTATGAACAGATTGCATGAGGAGATGTGAACTTGGATGAGGAAAAATATATTTATTTTCACTAATCTTTAACTTGAATTGAACTTTCCTTATTATGAATGGAGGCAAAAAAAAAATTCTGATAAATCCATATGGTCTGTCAAAAGATATCCCAGATATAGGAAAAGGGTCAATGGATGGAGAACTGACCTTAGAAGCAGGTGGTCCCATGTTCACTTCTTGATGCTAATACAAACTGACTGCATGAGTTTGGGCAAGTCACAACCTCTCAGCATTCTAGACCAAACATATTGTAACCTGTAACACACTATAGAGTAGTGCTCAAGGAACTTAAAAGGTAATTGGCAAATATTTAACAAAGTAGATAAAAATATAAGAAAATATAGATAATGTTAATTTGCAATTTTCTAAATCCATATGTAGTCCATAGGGATCCTCATAGCTCCTGGTTCTATTTGAGTTTGCTGCCACTCTTTTATATTTCTCTGAAGAAATACTGATTGTAGAGAAAATACTCACTTTCAATATTAAGGAAGTTAAGTTATCTAGGATTGTCCTATGCCAATAAATTGACATGTCTTTGTCCCTATGAATTAAGAGAGAGAGAGAGAAGAGAGAGAGAGAGAGAGAGAGAAGAGAGAGAGAGAGAGAGAGAGAGAGAGAGAGAGAGAGAGAGAGACAGAGACAGAGACAGAGAGAGAGAGAGAGAGATCACAGAAACGGACACACACACACACACACACACACACACACACAGATATGAGTTAAAAGAAAAAATGTTTCTTTATTCACCAATTTTCTCCTCATCCCATAAATGGTAAACTAGAAGAGCAAGTATAAAGCATTTTTGTCACCCCTAAGGACCTTGCTGTCAACATACTACTTTGATGCTATTGTGTATGTGTGTGTGTGTGTGTGTGTGTGTGTGTGTGTGTCCATGACATTTAAATTAGTGCATTTTACTTTAAGCTCTAATGAATGTTCTGTTTACATGCTCAGGAAACAGATTTATCTGTTTGTTCTTAAGGGAGAGAAGAATGAATGATGTAGAAATGTCATCATTTAAATACACCCTCATTTTTTTTAAGATTACATCTTTCAGAAATTACATTATAAAAGTACATCATACCAATGTTGAGGCTACATATAGATTTCCTGAAAAAATAATCAAAAGAGATCATTGAATACACAATTTACCTTTTTACATTAAAAATAAAAATTAGCCATATGAATTCAACCAAACTCCGTATCCCCATTTTAATCTGATTTTCAAATATAGCTATAGTTACAATATAGGTAGTTTCTATTCCTTAAGCTCAACTACATTTTTATAAATATGATTTTTTTTGTTACCAGTACAGCTAATTCTATATGTCTTTCTTTAAGGGATCTGTGATTACATGATAGGAAGATAGAGTTACAAATAGCAGAGAATTTAGAGGTTATTTAGTTTTAAGATCTTTATTTTACAAATGAAGAAACTGATGCTCAGAGACAGGGGATGCTGGTAAATATTTAAAAACCATATTTTCAAAAAAATGAACACGTTTTTAAATTCAATCTGCATTATTAATACTTTCTGAAGTCTAGAAAATCAACAAAACAATAAATCAAGCTCTGATTTATTGTGATTGTACATTTCTTTGCTATAATCTCTCATATTGGAAATTTAACTGCTTACTCTTGAAAAAACCTAATGCTGACTTAACCACATATCCATTCAGGGAAGATAAGTCCCTTGGTCTTACAGCTAGTAAATATTAGATGCTGGATTTGAACTCAAGTCTTTTTCATGCATGGTAGCCTACTATCTTCCACTGTTTTTCCATATCATTGTTTTGCATTGCTATGTTTTTTTCCCATTCTTCCTCTGCTTTAATAGACATTCTTCAAAGTTTGGGAATATAGTGCTTAGACTGACATTGGGAAAACCTAGATTCAAATCTGCCTTTTGTCATGTATTTATTATCCCACTATGGCCATGACAATGACTCAATCTTTAAACATTTAGCAAATGCTTAAGATGTGCTTAGTATTGGATATATGAAAACAAAAATAACTTTTTTTCTTTCTTTATAACCTCACATTCTAATGTAGAAAGGCAATATGCATTTACACATTTAAATAGATGTGATCTTATCAATTTAACTATTTCCTCTAATAAAGTAGATGGAGCTCATTCAAACTTGGTCATTCTGAGGTTACCTTCAACATGCTGGAGCCCTAGATTTTTGGCTACCTTGAGAATACTAGTAGAGCATTCAGAATATCTTCATATTATTCCTCACTTTTCCCCACATGATTCTTGCAGCAAAAGACATGTATTGGTATGGAAAAAATTTTTTTTTGAATACAAGATTGTTTTTCATTATGGGAGAGCCTAGTGTCTGAGAGTGTGGACAGGCAATAAAAGCCTCTTACAGCTATTGAAACTTGACCTTTGCCTCAAAGGAAGTTGGTACTTCTTGTTTTTAAGACTAAGTTTTCTCATCTCTATATTAGGAATATTAATAATTTATGGAGTGATTGTGAGGATTAAATTAGATTACATATGCAAAATGCTTTGCAGATTTAAATGAAGAACATCATCAATAATCATTATGACCATAGAGGACCCCAAGTACTGGGGAAGTTGTAAACTCATAAGTAACATATGCTATCAAATTGGAACAGGAGAGTGATCTTTAATTGAGCATAAAAGCTGCCTCTGTTTCCAGTCCTTCATCTTTAAGTAAATTAATTTTGATGATAAGAAAACAAACTGAGTGGTAGAATTGATCTGAAAATTTATTCCAAAGTGCCTAGATGTAACAAGCTGTACTAGAATAAGTCCTACTTTAGATAATGGGACAGATTGGTTGTTATTTGAAGGAGTATTGTTGTGGAAGGCAGAACTGAACTCTTGGTACCCCATCATTTCTTTTTCCTTCTTTCTGGAAATGAACAGAACTTCATCCTCTCAGACCATATGTTTCTTTCTTAGGGGATATTTTATAGGGAAATATTTCTTTGGTGTCTACCTTCTCCTGTCTGTGTCCCTCCAACCCCCTCATCTCTAAAAATGGTATAATAATGGCACCTACTTTCCGGGATTGTTGTCAGGATCAAATGAAGTAATGTTTGTAAAGCAATTTGCAAAACTTAATGTGCTTTACAAATGCTACCTTTTCTTCCTCCTCCTGCTACTACTAGTATCACCTACCTTCTCCTCCTCCTACTTTTTGCTACTACTACTACTACTACTATCACCACTACCTACTACTACTACTACTACTACTACTACTACTACTACTTACACTACTATTATTACTATTATTATTATTCCTACTATTACACTATTGTATTCAAAGTTAAGCTCTAAGAATCATTAGCCATGTGATACATCTTTTTTTTTTTTTTTTTTTATCCTGAAGCAATTGGAGTTAAGTGACTTAGTTAAAGTCACACAACTAGAAAGTATTAAGTATCTGAGGTGAGGCAAGATTTCAACTGAGGTCTTATTGACTTCAGGGCTGGTGCTCTATCCACTGCACCAACTAGCTGCCTCTGTAATACATCTTTTAAGTTGATTTCAGGAGATACATGCAATGAGCTGAATGCCTCTTCACTTTCTCTTCATCTGTCAAGAATAATCATGAAACACATATATACACGCTGACCTTCAGTTATCTCTCAAACTCTGCAACTCTCAGCCCATCTTCTTTATCACTTATGTATTTTGTTGATGCTATCTTTCATCCCTGTTCACTTTTGTCAATTTCTTCCATTTTTGTCAGTTAGTCAATAAACTATTTTATTTTATTAAGCATCTATATGTCAGGAACTTTGGTAAACATTGGGAATGCAAGGAGTTAAAAGTCAGTCCCTGCTCTTAAGGACTTCATAGAGGAGACAACAATCAAACAGATATGCACACATAGCTATATATAGGAAAAATAGGAAATAATAAATGCTTAAAGGCCATAGAGTTAAGAAGAGTTGGAAAAGGTTTCCTGTAGAACATAGTTGAAACTCGAAGGAGGTTCAGTAGGCAGAGATGAGGTGAGAGGGAACTCTGGGAATTGGCAACAACCAGAGAAAATGCCCTGAGTCAAGAAATAAAGTGGAACAAAGAACCAGAAGGCCAGTGACTGGATAAAAGTTTGCATAAAGTAAGTAGTAAGAAGTTCAGAAGCAGGGAAAGGGGTTAGTTTATGAAGGGATTTGAACCCCAAACATAGAGTCTTGTATTTGATCCTTGAGGTGATAGGGAACTCCTAAAATTTACTGAGTATAGTGGATGACATATCTGGAGAGTGAGAGATTTTGAGAAGTTAAGAACGACACCTAGGGCACAAACCTGGGCACTGGGAAGATGTTGGAGCCATCCACAATAATAGATAGGAAAGGTATGAGAGGGAAAGATGAGTTCTGTTAACTTCTCTTGCCTGCAGTCACAATCAGCCTCTGCATTGTGCTACTCATTTTCAGTCACTTGGAGACTTCACCATTTCATGTCTGGACGTCAGGCAACCACATCAACAGAGCACTGGTATTGCAAAGATCACTCTTTGATTAAGGGAGAAGTTTGGAGCTAATTAAATAGCTTTGGAATATCCCAAAGGCAATCCGAACTTCTCCCTTTCTATTCAATTTGGAACCCAAGTTATTATCTACTTCCAGTGAGTGTACAAGTTATGAATACTAATGTACAAGATTGACAGGGTGTTGTCCATCCTATTGAATACCATTTGTATGAGCAATAAGTATTTTTCAAGTACTTGGTTTTTCCTATTTGGATACTTAAGCCAAAATCTTTTAAGTTGTTGTAGATTTCATCCAGTCTGCAGTGTTCCTGGTCATCTATGAACAGGAGATCCTCACTCTGCAGGAAATCCCTTTTTGATTTGGACTCTGTGCTTAATTTGTATACAAATGGCCAAATGTAAAACATATAGAAACTAAAACAATATATTCAAGAGAGAAACTAAACACAATATGCATAGGCTAAGCAGAGAGACTTGATGATGTCCATTGTTTCAATGTCCAACTCCTTGCGACTCCATTTGAGCTTTTCTTAGCAAATATATTAGAGTTCTTTGATATTTCCTTCTCCAGCTCATTTTACAAATGAGAAAACTTAGGTAAACAGGGTTAAAGAACTACCTAAGGTTATATAGATAAGAAGTGTGAGACCAGATTCAAACTCCAGGGCTCTCTCCACTGTGCCTCTTACCTATTCTTGACTTAACTAGCAGAACCTTCGGAAGTGTAGCATTTTACTCTTTGTGTTGTTGTTTGCTTGCATTTTTGTTTTTCTTCCCAGGTTATTTTTATCTTCTTTTCTAAATCCGATTTTTCTTGTGAAACAAGATAACTGTATAAATATATATACATATATTGTATAGTTTAACATATTTAAAATGTTTCAGACTACTTGCCATCTAGGGAAGGGGGTGGAGGGAAGGAGGGAAAAGTTGGAACAGAAATTTTCACAAGGGTCAATGTTGAAAAATTACCCATGCATATGTTTTGTCAATAAAAAGCAATAATAATAATAATAATAATAATAATAAAGATTTTTTTAGCAGAGAAACTAAGAGAGAATTTTTTCTGGACCTTGATGAAAGTGTGGGATTCCAAGAGAAAAAGACTCTTGGACACAGTGGACAGCATATTCAAAGGCATGGAAGTGGGAGATGAGAATATCAAGTAGGCTAAAGTGATTACAGGGATTTTATCTTATGATTATGTTATCCATTTCAGGTAAACACTAATGAGATACTCATAATAAAACCAGAATAATTTCAGACAACTCAATCAGGCCCTTTTATTACAGACTGGGGTACACTAACAGAAACAGGATGATGTTTTCTCTTAGACAATCCATCAGTGACTCATCTTGACTATGAAATGATTAATTAGTAATATTTGTAGCTTTCCAGATAGCTATTAGATTTTGTATTTGGGAAGACCTGTACTCGAATCTTGTTTTTCAATACTTAATTTCTATGTGTGACCTGCAGCTCACTTAACTCCTCTAAACCTGTTTCCTTATCTGTAAAATAGGGATAATGATATTTGTATATTTTATTTATCAGTTTAGTGTTATAAAAGTATTTCAAATTTATTATTATTGAGATAACTTATTTAGAGCTGAAAGAGACCTTAGAGATTATCTAGTTCATTAGATTAGGTAAGATTCTTGAAAACACAGATTGCCTTTTGCCTCTTTTGGTATCCCTAGCATTTACCATAGTACCTAGAACAAGATAGATAGATAGATAGATAGATAGATAGATAGATAGATAGATAGATGGATAGATAGAGAGACAGAGAGATAGATGGATATAGAGATAGAGATGTAGAAATACATTTATCCATATAGATATGGATAGATAGATATATTTAGATATAGATATACATATAGATAGATATAGAGATTGGATAGATAGGAGGATAGATGATAGATTGATAGAGATAGAGATGTAGATAGATATAGACATGGATAGATAGATAAATTTAGATATAGATATATGTATAGATATAAAATAGAGATATATAAATAGATATAAATGTAGATAGATACATTAGAAATATAGTGATCAATAGAGATGTACAGATAGAAATCCATATAGATATAGAGATACATATATCTAAAGATGGATAGAGATAGCTATGGATAGATAGATAGATTTAGATATAGATAATCCTTATAGATAGATACAGAAATACACAAATATATATATATATATATGTATATATAAATGTAAATAGACTAGAAATATAGAGATAAATATAGGTATAGATACAGATAGATATAAGCATACAAATAGACAGATAGATGGATAGCTAGATGATAGGGAGATATATGAATATAGATATAGATGATATCACTACATAGATAAAAATCAATATGTTGATTCAACCTCCTAATTTTATAGATGGAAAAACTGGGATCAGAACACTTTTATCATTTGTCCAAGGTCAGAACTTCTCCACTGCATTTAATTCTTCAGTAAGTTTGTCAAACAATAAGCATTTGTTGAACAATCTATATAAAAGACATATTAAAATTCAGGGACACAGATAAAAAGAAAAATATAGTACCTGCTGACCAAGAACTTTCCTTCTAATGGGAAGATGGCATATAAGGAGAAATGAAAAGGGAAGGGCTAAAGTAAAGGACTGGTCATGTCTAGAGAATGAGCAGACTGACAAGATGAACAGAGGATGACTCTCTTGCTTTCTTCAGAATGAACTCTCCAAGAAGGAACCACCAATAGGAGAGGAGTGGGTCACAGAGATGGAAGGATGCTCCAGATCAACTGGTAAAGTACTTAGCACAGTGTCATGCACATAGTAGGTGCTTAATTGATGCTTGTTTCTTTTTTCACCCATCCAAGGAGTTGTTTAACTGAAGTAGGGAAGTGTTTTCTTTTGGAAAACCTGTCAATGACTTATACTGGCTAAGAAATGGTTATCTAAGTGACAACTGTTAAAATTACACATGGCGGGGGTGGGGGTGGGGAACCTGCATTCAAATTCTGCCATAGATTCTGAAGACGATTCCAGCATTCCATGGCAGCATTCCAAGTCTAATACTGAAAAGTCAGAAGCAGAGATGAGAGAGAAATGAATGGCTGCTCATATGGGTCTTTTTTCAAAATGGAGGTTCTGGGAGAAGGTGACTGATGTTACTCAGAAAAGCAAGGGAATCCTTTGGGTCCTAAAAAGCCTTCCAAGCATTTATGAAAACACAGAACCCTGCCTGATGGGCATGGGAACTCATTTCCATTCCCTTCAGCAATCAAGCACCGGCAGAAAGCATATTCATTTCTAGAAATAGACTTCTTATAGAAGCTCCTGCTTCCTCCACACACACCTTGGGTGCCACTTCCAAACGCTCCAGCTGACATTGCTTTCTTTCTACTCAACATTACTCTATATCAGTTGCATTCTCTATTTATCTATGTACATGATAGTTTCTGTTTACAAAAATGTAAGATTCTTGAACCTGGTCTGTTTTAGTCTTTGGGTTCCAGTGCCTAAAAGGAAACTTTGTTTATGTTGATTCAATAATAATAGCTAGTATTTATATAGCATTGGAAGTTTTGGAAAACATTTGATAAATATAATATCATTTGATCTTCCTTCACAACAGGTAATTGCTGTTATTGTCCCCATTTCACTGCTAAGAAAACTGAAGTGACTTAATTAAATAATTAAATAAGTGACTTGCTTAAGGTCATACAACTGCTTGGAATCTGAATCAAAATTGGAGTTCAATCTTTATGATACCAAGTACTGATTGATATATTACAGAACACTTTCTTCTTCTGGTCACCATCGTTATGTGCAAAGATCTGCATTGACTTCCACATCAATTTTCCCAGAGCACAGGTTCCCAATTTAATATTCGTTGTTAATTTCAGGGTAATTCACCAAACATTTATAAAGTATATATTTCATTTTAAGTACTCTATCACATGCCAGGGAGACATAAAATTCTAAATGACAATAGTTTCTGTCCTTAAGAAATTCCACTGATAAGGAAATTAAAAACTGTTTCAAAAAAGAGAAAGGACTAATAGGTAGAAGGATCAGTAAATGGTGTCATGTGGGAAGAAGCAACTGCTCTGTGTTTGGAAGAAGGAGGGATTCCATGTCTATCCTTTGAATGATCCAACCAACCCAGGAATCAGCCACTGGGACCTCACCCCACACATCAGTCTGTTACCCTTAATAGGACTTGACTTTCATTTCTAATAAAGCCTTAGAGACTTTAAATGGGGTTGCAAAGTTAGACATGACTGAAATGACAGAACAACAAATGTGAAAAACAAATAGCGCACTCTAAGGATTTCTAAATGCTTCACAGCTATCTCATTTTATCCTAAGAACAACTCTTAGAAGTAAGTTTGTTACTATTACCTTCATTTTGTAGATGAAGAAATTGAGGCAGACAGGTTCAATGACTTCAGCAAAGTCATAGTAAGTGTCTCAGACTGGATTCACTTACCTGAATCCAAGTTCTGTACTCTATCCTCAACAGCATCTATCAGCTTTTATCATGCTTTGCAAATTTTAAATGCAACTATATGTTGACTATTATTTTTCTTTTTTTTTTATCTTATCCTCAACTTGGCTAGTGAGGAGAGAGGAAGAGTATAGGCATTTATTTAGCATCTACTGTGTTCCAGGTGCTTTACAAACATTATCTCATCTGATCCTCATGACAACTTTTCAAGGTAGGTGATGATATTTTCCCCATTTTACATTAAAGTAAATTGAGGTAAAGAAAGGGTAAGAGATTTACCCATAATCAAATGATTAATAAGTATGTGAGGTTAGTTTTGAACTTGGAGCTTCTTGGCTCTTTGCCAACACTCCATCCTCTGCACCATCCAATTTTCTATGCTGAGAAAAGTATATCTTGCTTTTATCATTTTTGTTTAATTTCCTGAGAACTGCTGCAACATGGATCAAAACAAACAAAAAAAACCTATTTTTAATTAAATAAATGTATTAAGGAGTATTGTTATTAGCCTTCTAATTAAAATTGAAGTCAATTCATTTTTAATGTTTAATTTGTGCCTTTATTTTGATATTATAGTCATAGATTTCTGTTTTTTAATTTAGAAATGACAGTGAGGGTGTCTGAGAAGTCATCTTCATGATGGATCACTCTAGGTGTTGTAAATGGTATAGCCAAAAAAGGCCATTAATAGAGATTTCAGGAAGCCACACTTAGGCCAGTCTGCTTTCTAGTCCATCTTGCTTTAGCTCAGAAGTCAAAAGATCATTGTACCCTAAGTAAGGAGCACTTGGCTTGGAATCCTGCCCAAGCTGCTTATTCATTGTGTGTGACCCCTACTAGTTTATTTAACATCTTTTAGCTCAGCCTCCATAAAATGGAGATAATATAAATAATATAAAATACTCCATAAAATGGAGTACTTACCTCTCAGGATTGTTGTAAAAAACAAAGGAGATACTATTTGTAAAATATAGAAAACTGTCCTTGAAGTTAAGAATCGAGATCAAATGCAAACTCAGACATAAACCAAATGTGTGTCTCCGGGCTAGTACCCCATTTTAAATAACACAAAAGGTACTTGCCTCCATTTGCGGACAGAGTGCCATTACAGAGGAATTCCCTATAACAATAAAATCAGTGCCCATTTCTATCCATGTAAAGTACATTACAAAATCTGAAACCCTTAAGAGATGTTGATTATTGTTATTTTTATTCTGTTAGATTCTTCCCTAGCTAAGAAAGCTTACTCTTAAGGGGAATCAGAATGGAAAACTGTTCTCTCCTTCTAATTTAAAAGTTTTGTTTTGCAGTCATTCAGAAATGATCATTTGCATGCCTTTCTCCAAAAGACTTTGCCAAGAATTTCAACTTGCTACTTAAAACCGTTCATTACAGTAGCAAATGATCCCTTTGGGGGACCATGACTTTCTCTTTGGTTCCCATTCCCTAGAGGTACATATTTCAATTTAGAGTTTCACACAGGAAACAGAGGGAAGCAGCCCCACTGAAATGGAACTTTTCTTCTCCCCACTGGGCAAGGGATTCATTTCCAAGTCCTATGAGAAGCAGGGAATATTCATCAAACTTTGGTAATAGGCCTTCACTATTGAAATTAACCTGCAACAGGTAGCTATAATTGCATGCAATGCATATTTATTGGCCAATCCTTCAGTTCAGTGAAGAATGCTACTACAATTGGCCCCACCATAACGAAGTTTTGTTGATTTATGGGAAGTATATACAGAGCTCCCAGCCTTAGCCCTTCCCCACATCATGATTGCATTTCTCAGGAGAGTCTCACTTTCAAATGATCTTGTTAGATATTGTTGGAAATTGATACATTTGCATACCATGAATGTTAAAACTCAGAAAATGCTCAAATGCCAATTAGAACCACCTAGCTTTTTTCCCTAATTAATCAGTCACGAAAGAGCAGCTCCAGGTGTTTTCAGTAGCTAAACATCAGTGGAAGTCTCAGCATTATTAATCTTGATGACCCGGGTGTCACCATAGGAGAATTCCTTCAAGGTGATTGAAGGTGGAGGGCTACCCCAAGATAAAGTTATAATGCTGCTGGAGAAGCCATTCCCAGCTTTGGAGATAACTTGTTTTGAGAGGATGAGTTCACCTGGGGCTCAGTCAACCCAATTATTTCTGAAAATCTTGGGGCTTCCTAATTTGACAAGGAATTTGAAATTATTCATAAATAGAAATGTCTAAAAGAGGAGGGGGCTATCCACAAGCAAGCTTAAAGCTTCTCACCTTAAAGACCTTTTATCAAAAATTGAAATGAATCTTGGCCAATTATGTTTTGGTGGGAAGATATGTTTTAGAAGTAGGATGTGGTTGAGAAAATTACAGAGGCCTCTTCCTACTCTGAAATTCTAGTATTCTATTAAGTTGACATTTGGTAGATATGAATTTGCTGCCTGTTAGGTAACTGGTAATGACCAGGGAAGGAAGTTCAAAGGAAGGTTGAGCCTAGTTCCTTGGATAATGAAGTTTATAATCCTACCTTAGAATATTTATTTTTGTACCCTCAGTACCTACAAAGGGCCTAACGTATAATAAATGTTTCTGATTGATTGATAATAAGAAAGAAGAAGTGCATTTTATATAAGACATACTATAGGAACTAGCATTGGTGACTATGAGTAAATTCCTTAATTTCACTAAATTTCAATTTATCTAATTTATGAAATGGGGATAAAACTACTTTCGCTCTTCATTTCATGGGAATGTTATAGAAATAACTCTATGTACCTCATAGTACTAAATGGATGTACGGTATTGTTAATAGACAAACAACCTAATAGAGTGAACAAATGAAGGCATGAATAAATATATAAATGAATGAATAAATAAATGAACAAACAAATAAATGGAATCAAGAGAATATGAAAGATAATTGCAGCCCAGAGCTTCCAGAAGGAGTTTGCATAAAGGAGGTAGGATCTGAAGGATGTTGGCAGGGGTGTATAAGTATACGTATATATATCCATGCACAGATTATTATGACTTAGCTTGCAACTACAGGAGAAAAATATGTACATATTTATGTGTGCATGTATGTATATGTACATGTATATATATATATATATATGTAAACAGCTGTATGATTAGGTTTGCATGCATATATGTGCACAAATGTACATGCATGGTATATGACTATGCTCATGAAGATAGGTATATGGGTAATTAGGAAGCCCAGTGGCTATAGTGATGGGGCTGGAGTCCGGAAGACTCATTTTCCAGAGTTTAAATCTGACCTCAGACACTTATTAGTAGCGTGACTCTGGGCAAATCACACAGCTCTATTTGCTTGAGTTCCTCATCTATAAAATGAGCTGGGGCAAGAAGTGGCAAACATTCCAGTATCTTTGCCAAGAAAATCCCATGGAATCACAACAATTTGAACATAACTGAAAGGACTGAATAACAACAAAATCTATATATTTGCATATATACATCATGAATTTACATATAATATATGTGCATTTGTACATATATGAAGACATAAAAGACTCATTATGAGCTTCATGAACTGCTGGCTTTTTTTTAATAATAGCTTTTATTTTCAAAATATGCACAAAGATAGTTTCAGCCTTCAGCTTTCCTTGTGTTCTAATTTTTTTTTCTCCCTTCCTTCTTCAAACCCCCTCCCCTAAACAGCAAATAATCCAACAAACATGTTAAATATATGCAATTCTTTTATACATATTTCCCCAATTATCTTGTGCAATGTTCTTTGTTCTGTTTTCTTAAGGATCTTGGGCAGCCTTCATTTCAGTTCAATAATCGCCACAAGAACAGCCAGGTGATAAAGTCCAAATCCTTTATTATCTCCTTCAAAATCTCTCCTTTCCTGGGGCTTCAGTTAGCTTTCTTAGAGGCCTTCCAAAGTCTTGGTTGCAGTGGAGAAGCTAAAGAGGAGAGCCAGTCACCACAGGATGTGAGATGGGATGAATGACTCTGAGTCCAAGGGCTTGTGCTTCAGCCTCCAGTAGGCTTGTCTTCTCTATCTCTGAATCCAAGCTTTCAGTCCCCCAGAAGAGCCACCAGGAACCTGACTGAAGGTGGAAATGAATCCCTCTCCTTGGCTCCAAGAGCTTGGCTTATATGCTCTACCCTGAGTATAAATCAATCATTATATCATTAGGAAACCTTTATTTGTTCTAAGATTAAATCAATCATGCTGAATTTAGAAAACTATTAAGCATAATGCTAAACTAGATAACCGTTGTCTCATCAATTCCATTTAGTTAGTACCTTGTAAGAATCCTTTGAAACAGTTCAGAGTTCTGGCCCATAAACAATCATGCACAAGAAAAACTCTCATCAAAAAGGAAAAAAAAAAAAAAAACATGAGAAAGAAAACAAAAAGCAAGCAAGCAACAAAAAGATGAAAATACTATTTTGTGATCCACACTTAGTCCCCATAGTTCTCTCCCTGGATGCCCTGGATGACTTTGTTCATCACAAGTCCACTAGAATTGGCCCGAATCACCTCACTGTCGAAAAGAGCCACATCCATCAGAATTGATCACAGCATAGTTTTGCCTCTGCTGGTTACAATGTTCCCTTGGTATTACTTCACTTAGCATCAGTTCATGTAAGTCTCTCTAGGCCTCTCTGAAATCATCCCTCTGATTTTTTTCTTAAAGAACAATAATATTCCATAACATTCATATACCATAACTTATTCAGCCATTCCCAACTGATAAGCATCCACTCAGTTTCCAGTTCCTTAGCTGACTAAAAAAAAAAAAAAAAAGAAAAAGAAAAAAAAAAGAAAACAAAAACCTTTCTTTGCAACTTCAACATCATTTAGTGCACTGCCTGGCACAAAGCAGACATTCAATCAATTCAATTTTTCTATGCATACTTACATATATAAATTATCTCCATCACATAATAAAAGCTCACTGAGTGCAAGGTAGATTATTTTTTGTCTTTCTAAGTGCATTTCTTAGCACTAAGATTAGCACATAATAGGTTGGTTGTTATCCTTAATTCTTGAAGAGGACCAAAATTATATCACTATGTTAAGGTCAAGTAATAGTGTGTCCTACGATGACTTATCAGATCAATAACAGCTTGGAAGGTCCAGGCACAAATAGTCCATATGAAAATTTGGTATGGATTCTCTAAATTTGTGCACTTCTCTTTTCTTCTCAGCCACTTCAATTCTCCTTTGCATGAAGAGTCCAGCATCTTTGATAATGAAGCAGTCCTGTGCCAATGTCTCCCATGTCTTGCAATCAATTCCAAAGTCCTTAAGGGAGACCCTGAAAGGCTCTTTGCATTTTCTGACCACCGTGTGAGTACTTGCTCTGTTTGAATGCTCTATAAATTAATCTTTTAGAGAGCATATTTTTGGCATTCAAACAAAATGGCCAATCCACTGGAATTGTGCTCTCTGCAGTAGAGTTTGAATGGTTGATGGCATAGTTCACAAAAGGATCTCAGTATATACTTTCTTATCCTGTCAGATGATCTTTAGAATCTTCCTTACAAATGGAAGTCTTTCAATTTCATGGCTTAGTTTTGGTATACTGTCCAGGTTTCACAGGAATACCACAATGAGATTCGTACAATGGTTCTGTATCCCTTCAATTTTGTAATCAATCTGATACCTCTTTTCTCCCACCCTTTCCTTTAGAGCTTCCCAAACACTGAGCTAGCCTTGAGAACACATGTGAAAACCTTATTATCAATGTCTGCATTCCTGGAAAGTATACTGCCAAGGTAAGTGAACTTATACACAATATTCAAAACTTCTCATTCGTTGTAACTGACAATTCTATGTATGGATAGACTGGTATTGACTGGTGGACCACCTATGTTAATTGTTAATTAGTGTTAATTGTTAGACCAAAATTAGTACAAACAACAGAAAAAAATATACTTTGCTATATATCAGCTTCAGAAGATACATTGAGTACATCTGCACACACACATACACAAAAATAATGCACCAACTCTCCCTTTACTTTATTCTTGGTTTATAGCTATTTCAAGTTGAAGAATTTACCATTAGGATGATAGGTGACCTTGATGCTATGTTCATCATTATTGAAAGTATTTGATAATATGGTTGAAAACATTATTCTAAAAAGCATGTGAGCAAGCACACAATCGTGTTTCATTCCATCACTAGAAAAAGTGAAACAACATTATCCATTATCCAGAATCTAGATGAGAATGCTATCATGAAAATGATGTACAATACTGATGAATTTCTCCAAGCCACCAAATTTTGACATAATTTTCATAGGTTCTCATGACCAACAGTTCTAATGATTAATATGACTATAGTCCTTAGTCAGATTTATATTATGTATAGACCTCTTTTCTGCTTCTTGCATTTTTCCTGAAGTTGTTGGGCAGCAAACCCATACTAACCTTTCCTGTGGTCTCTAAAGTCACACTGGTGCTCAGGTAGCTGACCATATTCCAAATAAAGGATCAAATTATTAAGGAGGACTCTGGCAAAAATATAATCAGTAACGACTAAGAGAGAGACAACCCCCCCCCACCACCACCACTCGTGTTTGTCACAGAATGATCTATTTCCTTTACATTTATATAGAAGAACAATGGCAGCATCCTTGAACTCCTTGGGGAATAACCTCTTCTTGCCACATAACCTAGAAATTTTCATACAGTTTTTGCATGTCTACCTTGTAATCACCAGATGCTTTATCACAGAATAAGAGCCTAAGAGCATTCAAAATCTCTTTTCAGTTGGAAATTCAGCTAGAAGAGGATTGACTTCAAGCTGAAGTGAATGGTCAGTGGCTTTAGCATTGAATGAAGATGGTCTGTTAAAGATACCATAGAAGTGTTCAGTTCATCTCTCCATGATCACTTCCTTATTGTTGATCATTATGGTTCTCTCAGCACTAAGTAGTTGAGATGTGCCATATGTCTTTGGCCCATAAATATGCTTCAGGAAATAATAAAAGTCCTTAGGATTGCTACTACCAGCATAAAACTGAATTTTATTTGCCTTCTTTCAAAGATAAAAATTTTGGATCTCTCTGTGCTTCACTTGTATTTTAGTTTTAGTGGCATTAAATTCTGTTTTCTCAAAGATGGATGAACTATCCTGTTAGAAAATCCTGTGAAGTTGTCATTTTTCATTTAGCAGCTTTTGAATTTAACTATCATTTTTGTTAAACCAATCTTGATATTTGCATTTGTTGTGACCTAAATGAGTCAAGGTAGTACTTTACACCAAATCTCTACTCACTCCTTTCCTGCTTCATTGCTGCAAAATATATGTTGGTTCAACTTTCCCTCCTAGTTAACAACAAATTGTTCCCTCTCAGAGAAGGACTCAAAACTTCTGAGATTAAGTCTTCTGGTAGCCATTTTACTGTGGGGCTGCCTCATTTGTTGAATGAGAATATTTAGGTTGGAGAGGATAAGTCTATGATCAGTCCAGCACTCTGAGCCACACATTGTCTTTGTCATTCTCACACTTTATCTGAGTCTTCTCCTTACAGTTATTGTCTATTAATGTTAATGTTTGGTGAGAAGGTCCATTTATAAAGTTTTGTTGTATTTGGGTAACTGGAAGACATTTTTGGTGATGAGGTCAAGAAGTGCATAAGTCTTCAATTATTAGTGACCATTGCTGTTGTATTTCCAACTCCAGTCCTCCCAGGGACTCCCTACTATGTCCAGTAATTTGAGCCTACACCAGCATTAAAGTAACCCAAAATTATAAGCTTGTCCTCTTTGGGGGCATTGATGGTAAGGACCTCCAGCTCTTCATAATTTTTTTCTTTGATTTTATCAGCATTCATCCTGGTGGAAGCACAATTACTGATGATAGTGCTTTCCTGCAAGTGGCAATTACATTTTCATGAGCTTGTCATTCACTGCTTTTGATAGACATATGAGCTTGTTGACTAGATTCATTTTAATTGCAAAACCTTTACTAGCTTCATGGTGCTCCAAGTTTTTGTACATTAGTGTGTGTCTGTGTGTTTTAACTTCAGGGTGGAATCCCTGTCTGCCATGGTAGTCCAGCCAGGGTTAAGCAAGCAGACAATTTCAGGAGACCTTTTTCTAGTTCTTTCCTCACACCAGGAAGTTTCTCAGATACCAGAGGTTTGCCAAATTCCATTGCTCTTCTAGCTAGAAGACAACCTTATGGCCTGGTTTGCCTGTATACATGGTTGTGATGACAGTCTCAGTGTATCTGCATCTTCTGCTTCATGACTTGCTCGTTGTCATTCTCTGAGACAGGCAAAAATGGTAAAATGGTATGAGTGATGTCTTTCGATCTGTATATAATTGGATTTAAGCGATGTAGAATTGCACATCCCTAATACATATACACCTTCCAGATTTTTCTAGGCTGTACATTTGTGGATGAGAGAGCTAGCCAAGGAAAATGCTTTTCAGCTTCCCTGATAGGATAATAGAATACTGACCAAAAAACCACTTAACTTCCCAAGGAACACATTTGCCCACTGGTAGTTGTGCTGTTATATCATATATTATATTACATTTATATTTTCTACTTTTGGGTAGAAAATAGTTAAAGGAGTTGCACAACCACCTTTGGGACTTATTTGCAATCCCCACCCTCTTCTGTAAATCTGGCATTCCCCTAAGAGAAACAAATCCTAACCATATCATTGGATTGCTTAAGAAACGTCAGTGGTTCCCTATTGTCTCTGGAATATACTCCAAAATCCTCATTTGACTTTTAATTCCATTGTAGTTTAATTACATCCCACTACACTTTCTAGTCTGATTGCACATAGCTCTTCTTCACTCACTCTATATACCAGACAAATCAGACTGCTAACCATTAATCTATTCATGATACTCCATCTCTTTTCCCTGTATCTTTTGTGAATCAGGATGCATACTTGGTAGGCACTCCATCTTTACTTGAACCTCTTGGAATCCCTGACTTCCTGCATATCTTATCTCATCTTATTTTCTACCAAAGGTTTTTCTAACTTTCCCATCTTTAAGGTCCTCACTCTTGCATTATATATATTTATAATCCAATATAAATGTAATATAATATATGATATAACAGCACAATGTGATAGCATGACTGTATTGTATAATACAATATAACATAATATGATAAAACATAACATAATATCATAGTGATATAATATGATTTTGTGATCCCCTGACCTTGGGGGGCTTCTGTTCTAACAGTAAGTTAGTAGTTCTACTTCTACTAGCTTGGGAATCTGCCTCAGAAAATCCCCACACCCAATGTCTGACCACTCCTTATTCAGATAGCTTCTAGCTTCAGAATAGTCCCACAGATCAAACTCTTGAGCTAAAAGTGAATAAGATCACTCCTCAATTCATTGCTGACTGGTAATTTTGCCGATAATAATCTGGTCAATGGAGAACCCTTCCTTCTGGGACCACTCCTTCCTACCTTTGAGCCATAGTATTAGCATATCTATAACTGAAAGCTCTCCTTGCTTCTGTTTCTCTGTAGAATTCTTTTTCAATTCAGTTCATTTTGTATTGGCTTTACCATTACTTTCAATAAATTTTGCCCCTTGACAAGGAGATGGGTTCAAGCCTGTAAAATTTTTTGATACACCTCGTGACATCTAGGACGCCAACTTTTGGAGTCTCCCCCTTTCCCAATCTCAACAATATAATATAATTTTTACATATACATATAATATATATGCTAATTGACATGTCTCTATCATTTAATATAAGCTTCCTCTTTGAAGGGATAGATTCTTTTGCATATGTGTAAATGCATACACAAAGAACTATATACAATACATATATGTGTATATGCATGTGTATGTATATATACAAGTATGTGTATATATACAAGTAAATATGCATATATGCACATATATTACCTATAATTTTAATAATTTGTTGCTTCTCACCCTCTAATTAATATATTATTTAAATTAATTCAAATTCAGCCCTTTAAAATATAAGTCCCTTGAGGACAGAAGCTGTTTTATTTTTAGCTTTGCATCCCTAGTACCTGGCAAAGTGTCTAATACTTAGCAGGCACTTCATGAATACTCGTTGAACTGAATTGAATTGAACCTGGTCCTATCTGTTTCCCTCTCAGCTTTGTTGGCTTGGCTTGGGAAAGGAAAGAGGAGAGCAGATGGACTGATTGGTCACTGATTCCCAGAGACTTTGGTAATAAATGAGCAACTTCATCCAATTAAACACACATAAGCAAAGCAGCCCATTCTGAACTCCCACTACCCTTCATACTAATTAGGAAACCTAGCCTGGGTACATGCCGGTTTAAAGAGTTTAAAGTTCATTAAGAGAGCTTGAAGGCATCCATCTATTTCAGTTTACCTTAAAGACTTCTCTCTAATCACCTTCATTACATTTTGAAATGGAATTGCCCAATAGCAATTAGGGGGAAAAAAATCTCCTCTTCCAGGGGCATTTGGCTAATGTGGCCATCCATGTGTTATCCTGACTCATTCACTTTTCTGTTATTTATAAATTATTCAGACCATCCCATGATAGAGACCTCACAGTCTGCAGGACAATCCCAAATTGAGGAAATTCAGATGGGAAGAGCACTCAAGGATTTTGTACTCTTTATGCTGGGCTTGATGGCTTTCCAATTTAAAAAAAATCCTTCCTCTTTGGCATTTCATATAATCACATCACATTTAATTGTGCTCCATTTCCATCATATCCCCCGAGAGCTGGATGTCCTTGGCCACTGTCCCCCCTGCCTCTGCCTACTCGGAACATATTCGCCGAACTCGATGGGCAGCCTCAGCCAGAATTCCTTCCTGGAGTCCCCGCTTGCTCTTTGGACTTAAGAAGATGTATGAAGACATTTCATAATTGCTCCAGACTTGGCATTTCCATACGAAGACACAGTCAATAATATTCTAATGTGGGTAGTTTAGACATTTCATTAAATGGAATATTGTCGATGGAATCCAGTGTAAAACATGTTTCTATAATATTATAATGGATAATGCTTTATTTTAAATGCACAGCAATAAAAGGCTGCATGTCATGAATTTTGCAGTTGAAACAAATCAGCTCTTTATTCGTTTAGACGTCCTGTGCACCTCATAATCTGTGCCATAAACTAGTTTCTAATGAAATCTGCAAATAAAATTTCAAACTGGGAGGCTTATCAAGCAGAATATAAATTTCCTCAGGTGCAAATATGAAGGGAGGGGGGAGGTCCCTAGTTTTTCTGCTAATGATCCCAGATACTGTGGTCTCCTTTTTCACCAGGAAGGTTGGATCTTCTGAAATATCTAGGCAGAGAGGGGCTCTTTCAATTCTAGAGACCTGGGCAAACACAGCAACCTGAATCTCTGGGGCAGGAACACGAAAGACTCCATCATATCGGCTTTGCAAGATGAATTCCTTTTTGGGTAGAGAAGAGACTTCAGTCTTTAGCAGCATAGGGTTACTTTTAATGAAACTACTGCCAAGGGAGGGGAAAAAAGGAGAGATGGGAGGAACTTTTGTGGGATAGGATAGGAGTGCAATTCCCTATGCTTATTGGCTATCCTTGCTAACTGCCTGCCAAGCTCTGTTGTTTTAACTTGCCAAAGGAATTGAAATCAGCACCCTTTAAATGTCAGTGCCCTGGAGGAAAGTTCTGATTGTCCTGCCCTAGTTACAAGTTGACATCTAGAGAATTACATTTACTCTGGAGGTACTTCCCCTCAGATCTGTGACTCAAGGGCAGCCCTTTCTGCATAGTTTGATTCTCAGGATGGGTTTGGAGGGGTTCACAGTCTCAAAGTGAGAATTAATCCCAAAAAGCATTAATTCTACTTCAGTTCTTCCTCACCTAAATCCAATTCACTTGCATGTCATGGCATCACTTCCCTGATGTCTGAGTCCTCTTCGAGAATAAATGACAAACAACAATTACTCAGTCCATAGAATTGAGAGTTGGAAAGACCCTTAGAGTTCATTTAACCTAACCCTCATATTATCTAGTATGAGCACTGAAGTCCAGAAAGACTAGATGAGTTAGCTAACTAACGTCAGACTGATTTGAACCCCAAACCTTTTACCTGAAATCAAATAATGTACCTTTCCTTTATCCAAAACTTATCCCATCTGCCATCACAGATCTAGATCTGAGTATTCTTTACACACCAGAACATCTGATCCAGTCCTTTTATTTTACAGATTAATAAACACATTTTAGTGACTTACCAAAAGCCGCACAGCTAGTTCATGATAGAGTATGGATTCAAACTTATGATTTATAACTCTAAATTTATTCTGCCAAATTAAGTGCCTTTTGGAGGCAATTATCTTCAGCTCTCTAATTGTAAAATCATGGAGTAAGACTGAACTCCAAGGCAGGGGTGTGCTAGGTGAGTTCAAACTGAGCTGTGATAACTGATTGTTAAATTTTCAACATGAGAATATACTCCTGGGATAGTGGTAAACACAATAAATCAGCGCTTGAGTTTTGCTTTTTGATTGTCTAGACTTAAAAAACTAACAGATAAAATATCATTAATGCTCACTGAATTAAAAAGCATATCTTTTTTTTTTTTTTTTTAAAGAAAGCCAGTTGTTAAATGGTTCTCACCATATCCTTGCCCAAGATCTATTCTAGCTCCAACATTCTATGATTGTTTAAGTTTCTACTGGCTCGGGGAAAGCACTGAAAAAGCATCTATGGGCAATTCTACAGCTATTTCTTGGGCCATTTATCTTTAATCCAATAACCATCTTCCCTTGATATGTAGTATAGGATGAAATGGAGGTCTCTATAAATACTACAAGAGGTGGGTGTGGTAATAGAAGGGTGTGGGAAGCTGGTAGTTACCACAAAGGGACATATTTTATAATTCATTTTAAGACTTCTCTGTAAGTTGGTAACATTGCCATCATTTAGTTTTTCATGGAATTAAAGGAAGTGACTGACATCTAAGTGCCACAGTGCATAGAATGCTGGACTTGAAGTCAGGAAGACCTGAATACAAATTCTGACTTCCATATTTCCTATGAGTAGCACAATGGGTGGGTCATATCCCCCAGTTTCTTTGTCTATAAATTTAAACATTTGGAAGCGATGGCCTCTAAGCTTCTACTATGATTGCAATGGATGATCTTAAGAACTGAAGAGATAAGGCTTGAGAGCCAAGAAGAGCTAAAGAGACCAGATGATCAGATCAATGGTTTTCCAGTCCCTGGTAGAGTGCCCCCAATCCCTAGCCTAGTAAAACTGCTAGTTGAATTGTATCACCTTGGATTCATCTTACAGATGAAGAATTACAGGAGGTGGTCACTGCCCCAAGGTCATGTAAGAAGCAAATAGCAATTTTTGACTCCAAATCTAGTTCTCATTTCTCTATAATATGCTGGTCTCCACTCTAATTTCCCCTCCCCCCTCCCCTTCATTCCTTTGATTAAAATACACGCCTGAGCAGAATTATTCGGGTCAGGTAAAAGCTGGGCAATTGCCCCAAGGAGACCAATGGCATGTCCATGTCTGGCAATTCTTGTGATTTAGGGTGATTATGGCTGAGCTGTAATGAATGCATATTAAGGCTTTCTTTAGAAACTACAGAAGAACATTTGATTCATAAACAAATTACTCTGAGCCCGTAATGTAGGATAAAGAAAAGCAGCTAATTTAAACAGTGAATCAAGTGCTAGACAGCATGATATAGATCATGCAGTTTGAAATATAATGTAGAAAATGAAAGTAATAACTAGCAGAGCAAATATTCTTAACACTCAACCAGCCAGAGGTAGGCAGAAAAGAGCAGAGCACAGGTGGAGTCTGCGAGGGAAGCATGGTACAGTGTAATGAGTCACAGATGAGCAGCCCAAGAAGGGCTCTGTGGTAGAGTGAAAAGGGATTTGGAATAACAGGAGCTGGGTTCAAATCTCAGCTCTGTCACTTTCAAGGTACATGATCTTGAGCAAATCACTACATCTCTGGGACTGACTCAGTTTCCTCATTTGTAAAATGAGGGCATCGGTCTAGATGGCTTTATGGTTCCTTTCATCTCTAAATGGGTGATGTGATGAGACTCTAACCTGAATTTTCATTCCACCTCTATTACTTATAAACTGTCTGATCATGGCCAAATTACTTTCCTTCCTTTGGGAGTCAGTTTCTTTTTTCTTTAAGGTAGAAGTGACTGCTCTTCATGCTTGAAAAGGACCACAATGACATCAGTATGTTGGGTCAATCTCCTTTTCTATAAAATGAGGTTATTGGAATAAATTCTGCTAATGTCTCTTCCAACACAAAAATCTATGATGCATTAGCCTGGGTTTGAATCCATTTTTTAAAAAATATTAGCTGCATGACTTTAAATACATCAAATAACATCAATTAAATACATCAGTTAACATTAATACATCAATTAATGTAAAGAACACATGAAGAAAGATGCATTCAGAGAAAGAACTGAAAAATAGATGTATAGAATATTTATCTATCTATTGATGGGTGTATGTGTGAAGGTGGGTGGGTATATACCAATGTAAATGTATATGAATGTGTATTCACACATATACATACATATATATATATATGTATGTATATATATATATATATATATACATATATATATGTATGTATATATATATATATATATATATATATATATATATATATCTCCAGTATGTTGCCATTTCCAGGATAGAAGAGAGGAAGGAAAAAAAAGGAAAACAATTATAACTTTATCATATATTGAATATATATTTAAAAGGAATAGCAAGTTATATATATATATATATTACATAATTTATAATTTAAATGTATATTTATATGTTTAAAAGAAATAGCAAGTTGTACATAATAGATTTATAGTTTATGTGCAATTATTGCTTTTATTATATTATGTTATAGAAATGCTTGTTTTATTCCATAAATTTAAAAAAAAATAGCTATATGACCTTAGACAAATAGTCTTAGTTGGCAGTTTATCTATCAGTCAAAATGTAAGCTCCCTGAGGACAAAGTCTTTTTTTTTTCCTTTTTATATCTAGTACTCACCATAGTGCTAGGCTCATCGTATCTTAAAACATTTGTTGATTGCTTTATTGGTTGATTCTGTAAAATGAAGATTTGGACTAATAGATCAGACACCATTTTACAATATATATGAAGGGTTTTCCTGAGAAAATGGGATTAGATTTCTGTTGTTTGACCAAAGGACAAAATGAAAAACAATGGGAAAAAGTCACAGACAGGCAAATCTGTAAAGAAATGAGATTCATTCAGAGGTATTAGGTTTCTGAAACAGAAATTTTTAATGAAAGCTGGATGACTACTTCTTGGGAAGGGTTGGAAGGGAATTTGTACTATTCTAGAGTCAGTGAGTCCCCTAAAGGAGTTCATGATCTAATAATGAGATAACATGAAAATAACTATTTATAAACAAGCTATTTACAGGATAAATGGAAAATCACCATCATAAGTAAAATACTACTATTGAGAGGAATAGTAAGTAAAGGTAAAGGTTCTACATAAATGGTGAGATTTGAGCAGAGACTTGAAGGAATCTATACAATCCAGGATGCAAGGATGAGAAAAGAAAATATTCCAAGTATGAGAGATAGCCAGTGAAAATACTACAATAGATGGAATGTTGTGTTCATTGAACTATAAGGTGGTCAGTGACACAAGATTGAAGAATAAGTAGTGGATCTGTCTATGTGCATGTGTGTGTGTATGTATGAGTGGGTGCAAGAAAAGTAGGGGAGGGTGGTTGAAAAGCTGGTGGGGATCAACATAAGTCATGAAGGTTTTGATGCTGGTAAAGAATTTTATATTTAATGTTGGATGTTATTGGGTAGCTAACTTGGTGTAGTGGATATAATTCTGGGTCTGGAGTCAAGGAGGCATCTTTATATGCATATACATGCTCATGTATCTATCTTTCTATAAATAGATATAGATAGAGATGCATATATATATATATATATATATATATATATATATACACATGTATAAAATAATAACCACATGTAAAATCATGTAGGTGATATAGTAGGTAGAATGTTGGTCCTAGAGGCAGGAAGATGACTCATTTTCCTAAGTTCAAACCTGTCTTCAGACATTTATTAACTGTATGACCATGGGTAAGTCATTTACTCCTGTTTACTTCAGTTTTCCATTTGTAAAATGAGCTGGAAAAGGAAATGACAGACCCGGAGAGGGAAAAGTATAATATAAAGGTAGCTAAATTGTCTAATGATAGCACGTGTCCCTATGAATGCTCCCTGTCGGATAAGGTGTTATGGCATTAATACCATACAACACAAATCAAGCTACGGGCCACCTAAGACAAAGTAAAATGCTGGAAATATTATTAGGTTCTAACTCCATTCTTGCTACTACTTCACTGTATGGTCTTGGCCCTACCCCTTAAGCCCTGTAGAACTATAAGGTAAAATAAGGTTTGTGGCTTCCCAAATCCCTTCTAGGTTTAATATTACATAAAGGAAATAAAGATCATGCCATTTGTAAAGATGTTGAAGGGACTCAACATTTTGGTGTAGTAATTTGAACTCGGAGTCAGAAAGAGCTGGGTTCCAATTGTGACTCAGATACTTGGTAGCTGTGCAACCCTGGGCTGTTCACTCAACCACTCTGGTTCTCAGTCCATTTTTCTATAAATTAAGGTAGCTGTATTCAACAGCTTCGAAGGATCCTTTGAGCTTCAAAACTCAAGCAGCTGGTGGAATTGTATCTACAACATTGGATCTGAAATCAAGAAGACTAGAGTTCGAGTCCAGCTTCAGATACTCCCTGATTTGATGATCATGGAAAAGTCACTTAAACTCTGTATGCCTCAGTTTTCTCAACTATAAAAAACAGATAATAATAATACCTACTTTGCAAGGTATCTATCCCTCATTGGTGTTTGTTTCTGGGAGAGACAAAAAGGTGGGGAAAGAGGGAGGGAAGAAGGGAGAAAAAGAAGGAGGGAAGGAAGGAGGGAGGGAGAGAGGAGGAGAAAAGGAAAGAAGGAGGGAGGGAGAGAAAAGGAGGGAAGAAAGGAAAGAGGGAGGAGGAAAGGGAGGAAGAGAAGTAAGAAAAGACAGAGAGAGACAGAGAGAGAAAGAGAGAAATGAGAAAGATTATATGATAAGTAGAAAATCAACTGAAGCAAGACACTAGTATTAAGAGGGATTGAGATCTCTCTAGATAGATAGATAAATAGAGTGATATACATACACACATGCATGCATATATATTTACTTACAATAATGAGTGAGACAACATGCAAACAACTATCTGTTGTTTCAACAAGTTATTTACAGGATAAATAGGAAATAATCAGCATAGGTAAGACATTAGTATAAAAGGGATTGATATATACAACAAATATATACAATATAGATACATGTGGGTATTTTTCCAGTCCCTCTTAATACTTCTGTATATATGTGTATATGAATATGGGAGTGAGGTGATATAGTAGGGTAAGAGTAGTTGGCCTGGAATCAGGAAGGCCTGAGTTCAAATTGGGCTTCAGACACTTATTAGCTGTGTGATCATGGGCAAGTCAATAAATTCTGTTTGCCTCAGTTTCTTCATCTGTGAAATGAGCTGGAGAAGGAAGGGGCAAACCATTCTAACCTCTTTGCCCAGAGAATGCCAAATGGGACCACAAAGAGTTGAACATGACTGAAACAATTAATGACAACTCTCTCTCTCTCTCTCTCTTCTCTCTCTCTCTCTTCTCTCTCTCTCTCTTTCTCTCTCTTTTTATATATATATATATATATATATATATATATATATATATATATATATATATATATTGTGTGTGTATCTGTGTATATATATGTGTCTGTGTGTGTATACACACAGACACACACACACACACACACATATATATATACAAAATAATTTGATGTTAAAAAAACTATAATATTATATATAGATATAACTAAAGCCAGAGCTAAAAATAAAGATACAAATAGCAGTTTTCACATTGCTACCCATGAATTTATACATATACACCCTCTTTGAACATGATGAAGATTAAAAATGTCACCAAAGTATAGATCAGTGGGCCATCCAGCTTGATGGTGTGCATTTACCATTTGGTGAATTACATTCCCAAGCCAGCATCCACCGCCAACCACCAGTTAACCCTATACCATACTATTTTTTTCTGCCAAACCAAACAAGCTGGATGCCAAAGCTATCTCAGAAAAAAATATAATAAGCCTGTCTTTTCATTGTCTCTTGAATATATCCCTTCTGAGCATTCCAATTTTTTTAAATTGGTCTGTCCACAATTGAAAATGTGGAAATTGTGATCATCTGTTTTACCGTTTTATTTGACTGGGTATCAGGAGAAGCTAACCCTTCAATGTAGGAAAGCATCTATGTATAATTTTCTTATCTCCATGTTTTTGCATAAGGGCTGTCCATGCCTGTGATACACTTCCTTTCACTTTGTCCTGAAAAAGTTCTGGCTTCCTTCATAGTATATAACTCGGAGGCCCTCTCCTAAACAAGACTTTTCTGGACTTTTTTACTTTTCTAAAAATCACTTTTTCCTTTTAGAACTTCCATTATAAAACATCTCCTCATCATCATATAATTCCCTTCAGTGCAATCAATCCACTAATGTTTATTAAGCTTAGGAAATGTGCCAGATATTATGTTAGATACTAAGGATACAGAGGCAAAAACGAAATAACCTCCACCTTCAAGGAGCTTACAGTTTAAAAGGAATTATGATATGTATACATTTGAGAAGTGTTTTTTAGCCTTTGGGGATTATGCACAGTAGGCACTTTATCTTTCTTGAATTGCACAGAGTAGACACTTAATAAATGTTTATTAATTAAATGGAGTGAAAAGCAGTTACATAATAATAGCTGTTTTTTTTTGTTGTTGTTGTTGGTGTGTTTGTTTTTTGTTTTGTTTTGTTTTTAGCAATTAAACAACAAATACTTTTATCCACAAGTCCATGCAAAGACTTGCATGGATAGCATGTCAAAGGGCAATGAAGATTTCAATGAGATTCCTGATTGTGACCTTTGTGTCTCATTTACTTTAAGTACAAAATGCAATAACTGAACTAAATGACTTTTTAAGGCATTTTATCTCTAAACGTTTGAAACAATGACCTTCATAATAAATTGATACTACAGGTAAGGAACACTGAAATTGAAATAAATTTTTAAAATTTCCCAAAGCTTTATCAATAATGGCTAAACGGTACCATAGTGGAGAGAGCACCGGGCTTGGAATCCAAATCTGGCTTCAGATTCTTATTAGCTATGTTACACTGGGCAAATCATTTAACCCTGTTTGCCAATTTCCTCATCTGTAAAATGAGTTGGAAATGGAAAACCATTGCAGTATTTTTGTCAAGAAAACTTCAAAAGAGTCACAAAAGGGAGACACAACTGAAAAAAACAATTAAACAAGATATCAATAATACATAATTTCGCTAAGAAATAGATTAGTGGATCAGTGGAAAAGGTTAGGTTCACAAGACAGAATAGTCAACTATAGCAATCTAGTGTTTGACAAACCAAAAGCCCCTAACTTCTGGGATAAGAATTCATTATTTGATAAAAACTGCTGGGATAATTGGAAATTAGTATGGCAGAAATTAGGCATGGACCCACACTTAACACCAAATACCAAGATAAGATCAAAATGGGTCCATGACCTAGGCATAAAGAACGAGATTATAAATAAATTAGAGGAACACAGGATAGTTTATCTCTCAGACTTGTGGAGGAGAAAGAAATTTGTGACCAAAGATGAACTAGAGACCATTACTGATCACAAAATAGAAAATTTTGATTACTTCAAATTAAAAAGCCTTTGTACAAGCAAAACTAATGCAAACAAGATTAGAAGGGAAGCAACAAACTGGGAAAACATCTTCACAGTTAAAGGTTCTGATAAAGGCCTCATTTCCAAAATATATAGAGAACTGACTCAAATTTATAAGAAATCAAGCCATTCTCCAATTGATAAATGGTCAAAGGATATGAACAGACAATTTTCAGAGGATGAAATTGAAACTATTACCACTCATATGAAAGAGTGTTCCAAATCATTATTGATCAGAGAAATGCAAATTAAGACAACTCTGAGATACCACTACACACCTGTCAGATTGGCTAAGATGACAGGAAAAAATAATGATGAATGTTGGAGGGGATGCGGGAAAACTGGGACACTAATGCACTGTTGGTGGAGTTGTGAACGAATCCAACCATTCTGGAGAGCAATCTGGAATTATGCCCAAAAAGTTATCAAATTGTGCATACCCTTTGACCCAGCAGTGTTTCTATTGGGCCTATATCCCAAAGAAATACTAAAGAAGGGAAAGGAACCTGTATGTGCCAAAATGTTTGTGGCAGCCCTATTTGTAGTGGCTAGAAACTGGAAAATGAATGGATGCCCATCAATTGGAGAATGGCTGGGTAAATTGTGGTATATGAATGTTATGGAATATTATTGCTCTGTAAGGAATGACCAGCAGGATGAATACAGAGAGGACTGGCGAGACTTACATGAACTGATGCTAAGTGAAATGAGCAGAACCAGGAGATCATTATACACTTCGACAACGATATTGTATGAGGACATATTTTGATGGAAGTGGATTTCTTTGACAAAGAGACCTGAGTTTCAATTGATAAATGACGGACAAAAGCAGCTACACCCAAAGAAAGAACACTGGGAAACAAATGTGAACTATCTGCATTTTTGTTTTTCTTCCCGGGTTATTTATACCTTCTGAATCCAATTCTCCCTGTGCAACAAGAGAACTGTTCGGTTCTGCAAACATATATTGTATCTAGGATATACTGCAACATATCCAACATATATAGGACTGCTTGCCATCTAGGGGAGGGGGTGGAGGGAGGGAGGGGAAAAATCGGAACAGAAATGAGTGCAAGGGATAATGTTGTAAAAAAAAATTACCCTGGCATGGATTCTGTCAATATAAAGTAATTATTAAATAAAAATTTTTAAAAAAGGAAAGAAAAAAAATAATACATAATTTCTCAGTTAAAATTTCAGTTCTGGTCTCTTCTTATAACACCTCTAGCACACTTGGTGCTATCCCTTTTCTTAGGAGTAAGGATTTGATAATTATCTAATGAATAAAAAACTGCATAAAATTTAGGTCTTCTCATGCCCTCATTTATCCTCCTTCAATGATAGATTCACCCTCTTAGAGTTGAGAGGGATCTAAGAAGTTACCAAATCCAACTCATTTTACCAATGAGGAAACTGAGCCTCAGAAAAAGGAACAATTTCCAAAAGGATAGCAAGGTCGTGAATGTCAGAGCCAGAATATGAAGCCAGGAACTTTGAAAATACTACATCCTTTTTTTTTTTTTTTTTTTTTTTTTTTTTTTAAACATATTGGATTACTTGCCATCTAGGGGAAAGAGAGGAATATTTGGAACACACGGTTTTGTAATGGTCAATGTTGGAAAATTATCCATACATATGTTTAAAAAAAAAACTTTAATTAAAAAAAAATTTAAAATTTAAAAAGGAAGCACTATTTTTTTTTTTTACTGGACTATCTCTCTCTATTAATAAATAAGGTTTAGCTAAGGAATGAGAAATATATGAATATTACTCAATTCCACTTTCTACAATGCAAACCTAGATGTAGAACAGTGTCATATAGCTTTTAGGAAGTAGGCGGAGCAAAGAAAATGGGATAGGCTATCACTGTAGTCACTCTTTAATTCTCCATTATGCCTCTAGGTAACAAGAGCAATCATTCGTACAGTAGTTTTCATATATTCAACTTGTATGCTTTATTTTAGCCATACTGTCTTACCACTTAATTCTAATCCATTCTGTCTGAACATTAACTCTCATTCCTTCATTTGGCAAGCAAATATCTTCTGACTCAGATCCTACCTCAAAACTGGTTTGACTCATCACATCTTCCCCTTTTGGAAGAAGGGGGAAAAAAGAGTTTCTGGCAATATTATGTAAATTACCACATGCCAAGAATAGTTTGCACACTTCAGAAGGGCACGCGGAAATGTTCCATCACATTTGCTAAACCTCTAAATCAAACTTTTATTATGCCAAAGAATTCTCACAGTAACCAGTCTAGTGATTTTTATGGGGGTTCATTTTTTTTTTCCTGGAGGGAAAGAGAGAGGTGAAATAGAAGTCATTAGGTATATTGTTTGGAGGATAAACACTTAGGCTGACAAATAGCAAATAGAAATAATTTTAGGCAGGTCTTTATCATTTTTGCAGTCATCAAATATATTCTTCTTTCTCCATCACTGACTCTTTTGAAGGATCAAAATTCTGCATGTTTCTGATTTTAGCTGCTGGAGGAAAATGGTATAGTGGATAGGATGGATAGTGAGCTGAAGAATTCCATTCAAATTGTGCCCCTGATATTAATGAGTTCCAACATGACATGACATCTCACATTTCTGTGCCATTGTTTTGCTTGCATTCTAACAGCGAGATTATACACTCTCCTCACTACTACTTCTTAGAATACTTCATATCCTTCAAAACTTAGTTTCAAAATATCACCTTTAACATGAAGTCTTTCTTGATACTTATGTCCATTTTCTCCTAAATTACCTCTTTTAAATTTCTGGGTGGCAGTGGTGATTGTTGTTTGTTTTTGTGAAAACATATGTGTGATGGTTATTTACCAAATTTGAGAGAATGTTAGTTTCTGAGGGCAGGAACTATTTCATTTTTGTTAATGCCTAGTATCTAACACACCGTCTGACATGCAGTAGACCCTGAATAAAAGTTTCTTGATTGATTGATAGCTTTCTGACCAGAAACAAATCATTTCATTTGTTTTCTCAGATTTAAAATTTAGATAATTGTATATGTACTAATCCCAAAGGCAATAAATTAATTAATTATGTATTTGAATGATTGATAGTAGGGTTTTGGCAGATCAAACAATTAGGAAATATTTATTAGACACTTATTAAGTTCTAGGAATGACACTAGAAGTTGGACATATAAAGACCAAAAAAAGGGTGAGGGAGGAAGAAAGAGGGAGGGAAGGAAGGGGGGAAGGAAGGAAAGAGGGAAGGAAAGAAGGAGAGGAGGAAGGAAGGAGGGAGGAAGGAAACAGAAGGAAGAGGAAGGAAGAGGGAGAGAAGGAAGGAGGGAAGGAAGGAAGGAGGAAAGGAAAGAAAGAGGGAAGGAAGGAAGAAGGGGAAGAAGGAAGGAGGGAAGGAGAGAAGGGGGGAGAAAGGAAGGAGGGAAGGAGGGAGGAAGGAAGGAGGGAAGGAAGGAGGAGGGAAGGAAGGAGGGAGGGAAGGAAGGAGGGAGGGAAGGAAGGAGGGAGGGAAGGAAGGAATTAAGAGGAAGGAAGGAAGGAAGGGGAGGGAAGGGAAGAGAAGGAAAAAGAAAGAAAGAAAAGAAAGGGGAGAGAATAGAGAAAAAAGAAGAGAGGAGGAGGGGAAGAAAGGAGGGAGGAAGGAAAAAGGAAGGAAGAAGGAATGAGAGAGAGAAGGATAGCAAAAGGAAGAATAGAACAAAGGAATTTATAAAGGAAGGGAGGGAGGGAGGAAAAGTCCCATTTCTCAAAGAGCTTGCTTTTTTATTTATAGCATTCAAAAAATACTGTAAGTAAACTGATTTTTCAATAGTAACATGTTATATAAACATGAATATTTTTCTAGTAATTCTCTTTCTGTCAAAATCCTGATCTTACTGGGTTCTCCTGTTCCATCTTTAGGGAAATGGGATTAGGGAATGTGGAAGCTATTTTCCTAGATGTTAGGCAAGGGAAGGGCCTGCATAGTCTTTTGTTTACAATAGTTTTTTTAGAAGCAGAATTTGTTCTTTAGCTATTGTCTGTTCCCCCTTGCAGAAATAAAAGAAGAAAAGCTGTTTTTATGAAAGAGCCTTTGGGAAATATGTATTCTCAAACCTTTTCTTTTGATGTGTTTTGATCTGATCTGACAGTATCCAGAGCACAAGAGAAAGATTTGAAACACAACAAGGACCTGGTTTATACAAACCACATCCCTGTACCTGTGGAAACATGTGTGACTTGGACTCAAAGCCCTCAGAGGGAAGGAAATATGTCTGCACATTTGCTTTGTGCACTGTGTAGGTAGATGCCTGGTAAGGCCTTTGGCATATGGTGAGACAGCATGGTTTCATGAAAGGAACATAGGACTTGGACTCACAGCACCTGGATTTGAATATCAAGTCTGCCACTTGTAACCTCTGACACCTCAGGGAGGTCATTTTAGCTCTCCAGGTTTCATTTATCACCACTCTAAAATAGAGGAAGAAGGGAGATTGGACTAGATGATCTCTAAGGTAGCTTTTAAATCTATAAATCTATAATCTAAATCTATGAATCTATAAGGTTCTTCAATGGTAACAATGCTTCTGTTGTCAAAGAATCAATAGAAAGATTTTCAATGATAGTCCCAATTTATGTAGTGTTTGTTTTTCATCTATTATTTTATTTACGAATGCAGATCTAACAGAAATGAATTTGGTAGAGATTGGCTTAGTGGAAATAGGTGGTCCAATGACCCTAACCAAAATGCTTCTAAATTTCACCTAGGATTATCTAGAAGATTATCCAAAAAATATTCACAGTATGCATTTATGTATACGTGCATGTGTGTATATATATGTACCTATGCACATTCACAAACATATATCATATCATATATGTACCTATGCACATTCACAAACACATAAACATGTGGGTTTGCATGTACCTATGCTTATTTGTTTTTATACATACATACACACACATATATGTATACACACACACACACACACACACACACACACACGTAATGGCTCCAAAGTATGCTTGCACCACAAAAAAAATAATAGGAATAGGAACTGGAAGTTATTTGAAGAGTATGATGAGGGAACTCCCATCTGACAAAACACTATCAAATCACACAAAATAGCATCTTTTACAGAACTTAGAACATTTTCAAAGAATGAGGTAAATAAGTGAATTGTCTAAGATCTCACAGCAGTATGTGTCGGAGGTTATACTTGAACTTGTCTTCTTGATTCTATCTCATTTATCATGCTGCCTCTCTGTCAATAATGAATAGTGCTACTGCTCCAAAATAAAATGATTGGACCAGATATGTGATTTTATGTTTGTGGGACTCCTGGTGAGGAAACTAAAATGCACCATTGATGGGGATCTATGTCCCATTATAAAGGATGCAAAATGCTTTGTTTCCATTTTCTTACTGTCTGATGACTTCACACACTATCATTCAGCTATTCAGTCCTATTTACTGTTTTTTCCACATGACACGGCATATCCCATCTCTACTTTTATCCAGAAGTTTGGCACTAATTCTTCCCCTAGCCTGGATTGCTTTCTCCTAAACGCCATCTTTTGGTTTTGCTGGTTTCCTCAAGAAATCTACTCATATACTACCTTAAACGGAGGCCTTTCCTATTTCATCATTAGTGCCTCTCCTGTACTTTGAGAATACCTCCCTTTTCTTATATCTCTTGTTTAATCTACTTATTTTTTATATTTACTCATCATGTTATTATAATATCATGTCATGTTATTTAAAAATGAACCTGGGCCATGCATACTCTTTAATCCAGCAGTATCTGATCTATTACATTGAGAATTGGAAAAATAAAACACTACAATAAAATTTTAATCAAACAAAAGCAAGAAAAAAGGACAAGAACTGTTACTGCCTTTATACCCCCAGTGGCTAGGTCAGTAACTGGTCCATTATACATATTCTATAAATGCTGTTGACTGACTGACTATGAAGGAAATTGAGGGAAAGACATTAGTTATTTTTAGAAAATGAGGAATAGGTTGGATTTAAAACCCATATTCTAGTCAATACCTCTTTCTACAATGAATGAAATAGTAAGAAAGTTGAAGGGTAATAAAGGGACTCTCAAAGCTTTACTGTTAACTTATTTCAATTCTACTCAAATGGACCTTGGATCCTATCTATTTGGAGATTCCATCCAATGAGATAAATCACATCCTACTCATGCCAGCTTGTCCTGTAAATTCATCCATCCATCCATCCATCCATCCATACTTCAATTCATCCATCTATCATCAAATATTTATTAAAGACTTGCAATATGCAATGGGCCTAAGCAATAAAAATGCAATAAATGAAATAATCATTTTTGACAAAGAAATAATCTAATCCTTATAGATTCACCATAAGATATCCACCCAGTGGATTAAAATTTCTTTGTTTTTACTTTTTTTTCAATTCAAGAAACATTTTTCAGCCTCAAGAGATTGTGCAAAGAGACATCATATCATAGATGATGGAGAGGTGGCTTTAAGAACTGCCTCTACTGGGATTTCCGGGGTGGAGCCAAGATGGCGGAGCAGGCACACATGACTCTCTAAGCTCCTCTCATTACCCTCATAACCAACTATTTAATGCAGCCTCAAAAATAACTCTTCATTGCTTAAATTCATGAAAATAAGAAGCACTACAACTTACCAGCCGATCCCGAAGCTCGCCAAGAAAGGTTTGTCCTGAGGGGCCAGGAACAGACTAGCACAGGCAGCGAGAGACTAGTGTCCTGAGCAAACCAGGGGTGGGGTGATCTCTGTGGCTAGAGAAGTTATAGGGACCACTCTGCTATAGGCTAACTATTCTGCCTTGATTACAAAGCAGTAAACTGGCAGAGAAGTTAAAGCCTAAAATGGAGGGCCCTCTAAAAAATGCCAGAACCTAACGAGATCTGGCTGTACTACCTCAAACCCGGAAGTGACTCAGGCAAACTTTACCACAGCCCTGTGGCCACATCCGGCAGTTCGGGGCTTTTGCGGGGGCAGTTACTAATCTGCACGACAGGGGGGCACAGCCTGGCTCTGAAGGCAGACCTTACAGGCTTTAACAAAATGAGTAAAAAAATAAAAAGAACGATTGATAGTTTCTACACAGAAAGAGAACAGCTTTTCAACCCTGAAGAGACTAATAGCAGACAGTCTCCAGACGATTGTTGTTCTCCAATACAAAAGGCTCTCCTAGAAGAGACTATTAAAAACCTTAAAAGAGAGCTAGAAGAGAAATGGGGAAAGGAAAGAGAAGCTATGCAAGAGAGTACAGAAAAGGCACATAACTCACTAAAGGAAAAATTTGATAAAGTGGAAAAAGAAAACAACTTCCTGAAATGTGAATTAGAAAAGGTAAAAAACAGAGTTTGCGAATTGGAAAAAGAAAATGACTCACTAAAAAAAAATTAGTGAAATGGAAAAAAATTCCATAGAGCAAAACAGCTCAATTGGACATATACAAAAAGAAGTAAAAAAAGCTAATGAAGAAAATAACTCACTAAAAATTAGAACTGAACAAATAGAAATGACTGATTCATTGAGACATCAAGAATCAGTCAAGCAAAACCAAAAAAATGAAAGATTGGAAAAAAATGTCAAATATTTACTGGGAAAAACAACAGACCTGGAAAATAGATCTAGGAGAGATAACCTGAGGATCATCGGACTACCAGAAAATTATGATGAAAAAAAGAGCCTAGATACTATTTTACAGGAAATCATCAGAGAGAACTGCCCAAAAGTAATAGAACCGGAAGGGAAAATAGGTGTTGAAAGAATTCATTGAACACCTTCTGAAAAAGACCCTAAAAGAAAGACTCTGAGGAATATTGTGGCCAAACTTCAGAATTTCCAGACTAAAGAAAAAATTTTACAAGCAGCCAGGAAAAAACAGTTCAAATACTGAGATGCAACAATAAGGGTCACGCAAGATCTAGCTGCCTCAACATTAAAGGATCAAAGGGCCTGGAATCAGATATTCTGAAAGGCAAAAGAACTTGGAATGCAGCCAAGAATAAACTATCCAGCTAAGCTGAGTATTTTTTCCCATGGAAGAAGATGGACATTTAATGAAATAGAGGAATTCCATCTGTTTCTAAGGAAAAAACCAGACTTAAACAAAAAATTTGATCTTCAACAACAGGAATCAAGAGGAGTAGAAAAAGGTAAAAGGAATTCTTGAGAACTGTATTTCTGTTGTGAATATACATAAAAACCATATGTATAATTTGATTTTACCGATATAACATAAAAAAGGGAAGTAGAAATGGAAAGGGGATAGCGTCAGAAAAAGGGAAGAAGGGAGATAAAAAGAGGGAAACTACATGCGACAATGAGGCAAAGGAAACCTATCATATATGAGGGAACTTAGAGAGGGGGAGGAACATTGTGTGAATCCTATTCTCATCAGAGTTGGCTCAAAGAGCAAACAATTGACATATTTGTTTTACACAGATTCTCCTCTCACTTCATTAAAAAGTGGGAGAGGAAAAGGGAGAAGGAAAAAGAGTAATAAGGGAAGGATACAAGAAAGGGGAAGGGATTCAAAGGGAAGAGGGAGGGATACTAAAGAGGGAGAGCTGCGCGACGTTAGCGGGACCAATAGGGAAGAAGGGAAGGAGGGCAAGAAAAAGAAAAGTATAATGTGGGGATATTAGGATGGCAGAAAATGCAGAATTGGTTGTTTTAACCGCAAATGTGAATGGGATGAACTCTCCCATAAAGAGGAGGCGGATAGCAGACTGGATCAAAAGTCAGAACCCTACAATCTGTTGTTTACAGGAAACACATTTAAAACAGGGAGATACATACAGACTAAAGGTAAAAGGCTGAAGTAGAATCTATTATGCTTCAGGTGAAGTCAAAAAAGCAGGGGTAGCCATCCTTATCTCAGATCAAGCAAAAGCAAAGATTGATCTAATTAAAAGAGATAAGGAAGGAAACTATATCTTACTTAAGGGTACTATAGACAATGAAGCAATATCAGTATTAAACATATATGCACCAAGTGGTATAGCATCTAACTTCCTTAAAGAGAAGCTAAGAGAGTTGCGAGAAGAAATAGACAGCAAAACTATAATAGTGGGAGATCTCAATCTTGCACTCTCAGATTTAGATAAATCAAATCACAAAACAAATAAGAAAGAAATTAAAGAGGTAAATAGAATATTAGAAAAATTAGGTATGATAGATCTCTGGAGAAAACTGAATGGTGACAGAAAGGAGTATACTTTCTTCTCAGCAGTTCATGGAACCTACACAAAAATTGACCATATATTAGGACATAAAGACCTCAAAATTAAATGCAGGAAGGCAGAAATAGTAAATGCTTTCTTTTCAGACCACAACGCAATAAAAACTACATTCAACAAAAAGTTAGGTGTAAATAGACCAAAAAGTAATTGGAAACTAAATAATCTCATCTTAAAGAATGATTGGGTGAAACAACAAATTATAGACACAATTACTAATTTCACTCAAGATAATGACAACAATGAGACATCATATCAAAATTTATGGGATGCAGCCAAAGCAGTAATAAGGGGAAATTTTATATCCTTAGAGGCTTACTTGAATAAAATAAAAAAAAAGAGAAGATCAATGAATTAGGCCTGGAACTTAAAAAGTTAGAAAAAGACCAAATTAAAAACCCCCAATCAATTACTAAATTTGAAATTCTAAAATTAAAAGGAGAAATTAATAATATAGAAAGTAAAAAAAAAAAAAACTATTGAACTAATAAATAAAACTAAGAGTTGGTTTTATGAAAAAACCAATAAAATTGATAAACCTTTGGTAAATCTGATTAGAAATAGGAGAGAGGGAAATCAAATTGGCAGGCTTAAAAATGAAAAAAAGGAGAACTTACCACTGAGGAAGAGGAAATTAAAGAAATAATAAGGGGTTACTTTGCCCAACTTTATGCCAATAAATTTGATAACCTAAGTGAAATGGATGACTACCTCCAAAAATATAGGCTTCCCAGATTATCAGAGGAGGAAGTAAATTGCTTAAATAGTCCCATTTCAGAAAAAGAAATAGAACAAGCTATTAACCAACTCCCTAAAAAAAAATCCCCAGGACCAGATGGATTTACAAAAAAAAATTCCATTTAAAGTAACTACTGATTGTATAAAATATTTAGGAATCTATCTGCCAAGGGAAAATCAGAAACTTTATGAGCAAAACTACAAAACACTTTCCACACAATTAAGTCTGATCTAACCAACTGGAAAAATATTAAATGCTCTTGGATAGGGCGAGCAAATATAATAAAGATGACAATACTACCTAAATTAATCTACTTATTTAGTGCTATACCAATCAGACTCCCAAAAAATTACTTTGATGAATTAGAAAAAATAACAACAAAGTTCATATGGAAAAACAAAAGGTCAAGAATTTCAAGGGAATTAATGAAAAAAAGTCAAATGAAGGTGGCCTAGCTGTACCAGATCTAAAATTATATTATAAAGCAGCAGTTACTAAAATCATCTGGTATTGGCTAAGAAATAGACTAGTTGATCAATGGAATAGGTTAGGTTCAAAGGACAAAACAGCCAATAACTTTAATAATATAGTGTTTGACAAACTCAAAGACACCAGTTTCTGGGATAAGAATGCATTATTTGACAAAAATTGCTGGGAAAATTGGAAATCAGTATGGCAGAAACTAGGCATTGACCCACACTTAACACCGTACACCAAGATAAGGTCAAAATGGGTTCATGACCTAGGCATAAAGAATGAGATGATAAATAAATTGGAAGAACATAGGATAGTTTACCTCGCAGACCTGTGGAAGAGGGAGGAATTTATGACCAAAGAAGAACTAGAGATCACTATTGACCACAACATAGAAAATTTTGATGATATCAAATTGAAAAGTTTTTGTACAAACAAAACAAATGCAAACAAGATTAGAAGGGAAACAATAAACTGGGAAAACATTTTTACAATCAAAGGTTCTGATAAAGGCCTCATTTCCAAAATATATAGAGAATTGACTCTAATCTATAAGAAATCAAACCATTCCTCAACTGATAAATGGTCAAAGGATATGAACAGACAATTCTGAGACGAAGAAATTGAAACTATTTATAGACATATGAAAATATGCTCCAAATCATTATTAATCAGAGAAATGCAAATTAAGACAACTCTGAGATACCACTACACACCTGTCAGATTGGCTAGAATGACAGGGAAAGATAATGGGGAATGTTGGAGGGGATGTGGGAAAACAGGGACACTGATACATTGTTGGTGGAATTGTGAACACATCCAGCCATTCTGGAGAGCAATTTGGAACTATGCTCAAAAAGTTATCAAACTGTGCATACCCTTTGATCCAGCAGTGTTTCTACTGGGCTTATACCCCAAAGAGATACTAAAGAAAGGAAAGGGACCTATGTGCCAAAATGTTTGTGGCAGCCCTGTTTGTAGTGGCTAGAAGCTGGAAAATGAAAGGATGTCCATCAATTGGAGAATGGTTGAGTAAATTGTGGTATATGAATGTTATAGAATATTATTGTTCTGTAAGGAATGACCAGCAGGATGAATACAGAGAGGACTGGCGAGACTTACATGAACTGATGCTGAGTGAAATGAGCAGAACCAGGAGATCATTATATACTTCAACAACGATACTGTTTGAGGATGTATTCTGATGGAAGTGGACCTCTTCGATAGAGAGCCTTTGTTGTGATCTAGTTCAAGGACCTGAATCGGTCCCTGTTCGGGTGCCAAAATGTGGTGAGCTTTTTCTTCTCAAAACGCAGCCAGGTGATAAAAGTTCAGATCTTTTATTATCTCCGATATAACCCGGTTAGCTTAGAGGCCTATCTCTCTCCTTGGTTCCAAGAGCTCTCTCCGAATGTTGCCAAATCCAAAGGTCTGGTCCTTCAGCCTCTGCCTCTGCTTTCTTCAGCCTCCAGCCAGCTCTACTCTTCATGTCATTCCGGCGAAATCTCGACTTGTAGCTTCTTCACTCTGAAGAACTTCCTTGACTGGCCCATTGAAGCTCTATTTATGCTCCCAAAGAGCTTCAAGGGAGGTGTGAACTCATTGAACTCCAATGAGTAAAGTTGTGAACACAAGCCTTGTATTAATTAGTTCTACTTAGTACCTTGTTTCAGGTTCTGCCCAAAACATCTTCTTGTAAGATTAGATCAACTCTAATTAGTTAGCAGTTAGTAAGGATTCCAACAAGCCTTAATTGATCAAAGATGGACAGAAGCAGCTACACCCAGAGAAAGAACACTGGGAAATGAATATAAACTGCTTGCATTTTTGTTTTTCTTCCCGGGTTATTTATACCTTCTGAATTCAATTCTCCCTGTACAACAAGAAAACTGTTTGGTTCTGCACACATATATTGTATCTAGGATATACTGCAACCCATTCAACATGTAAAGGACTCTTGCCATCTGGGGGAAAGGGTGGAGGGAGGGAGGGGAAAAATCGGAACAGAAGTGGATGCAAGGGATAATGCTGTAAAAAATTACCCCGGCATGTGTTCTATCAATAAAAAGTTAGTAAAAAATTAAAAAAAAAATAACTGCCTCTACTGTGTACTATCTGTATATTTAAAATAGTGTGGGCCACTGATGGGCTGGGGATAGGAAGGGGAGACATGTCTGTGTAGAAAATCATCCACTGTAACCTTTCTGGGGACTTTCCATTGTTCTCTGGCACACATTCCCCTTCTCCAGATATCCCTGATGCTTCCAATGACATGATCTTTGAAAACATAAATGAAGTTAATAAGTTAATAAGGTAACTATAAATTTCATTGAGGGATCTGATACATTTTATCCCTCCTAGAGATCTCAATATGCCTGGCAGTGTACTGAATGTTTATCAATTATGATTATAAATTAAGAACTAGAAATATCCTTGAAATTCATTAAGTCCAAACCCTCATCTCACAGATGAAAAGTCTGCTGCCCGGGAGATACTAAAAGAACAGGCTAACAACTCTGGGAGAAAATGTGGCTTAGAAAAAAGATATCTGAACTTGAAGTCTGAATCTGAATTTAAATCCTAATTCTGTCATTTATTACAAGTGTACCATTGGGAAAGCCAGTGAACTTCCTTATGCCTCAGGTTCCTCATATATAAAATGAAGCAGTTGGGCCCCTTTCAATGCTAAATTTTTAATATGATAGCCTTCACTACATTGTGAGTAATATATTTATTCAATCATATTTTATTTTTCCAAATACATGCAAAGATAGTTTTCACCATTCACTTTGTAAAATCTTGATTTTCAAAATTTTTCTCCCTTTCCCAACCCCACTCTCCTAGATAACAAGCAATTCAATATAGGTTAAATATGTGCAATTCTTCTAAAGCTATTTTCACATTCATCAAACTGCATGAGAAAAATCAAATCAGAAGGGGACAAAAAGCAAACAACAATAAAAAGGTGAAAATACCATGTTTTGATCCATATTCAGTCTCCATAATTCTCCCTTTGGATGCAGATGGCATTTTCCATCACAGGTCTATTGGAATTGCTTTTATTCACCTCAGTGTTGAAAAGAGTCACGTCCATCAAAGTTGATCATCACATAATCTTGTTGATGCAAACAATGTTCTCTCATTTCTACTCACTTCATTCAGTATCAGTTCATGTTAAGTCTCTCTAGGCTTCTCTGAAATCATTCTGCTGATTATTTCTTACAGAACAATAATATTCCATAACATTCATATACCATAATTTATTCAACCATTCTCCAATGATGGGCATCCACTCAGTTTCCAATGCCTTGCCATTATGAAAAGGGCTGCTACAAGCATTTTCATACATGTGGGTGCTTTTCCTTTTTTATAATCTCTTTGGGATATAGATTGGGTAATTAGTTTTGTAATGGATTGTTAGAGCAGACAGATGGAAATATAGATAAGCAGATACAGATGGATCAGACAGATAGATAGACAGATAGTCCAATATTTTCATTTTACTATTAAGAAAACAGATTTCTAAGGAAGTTAAGTGATTTGTCCAAAACAGTAATTGAAAGAGCTGGGATTTCAACACAGGCCTTATGATTCCAAATTCAGTGGTCTTCTAAATCCGTCATTATATATTTCTTCAAAACTTCTTTTTGCTCTTTTTGCTACCATCAGTGTAGCACTTGTATTGACAGTCTGCTTTTAAGGGAATCACTAATCTCTTTATGCCTCAATTTTCCTATTTGTAAGTGAAGGAGGTTGGACTAGATGACTTCTAAAGCCCTTCTAGCTTGAGATGCAGGATCCTATGATCATTCTCAATACTGCCAGGCCAAGTGGCAATGCATTTGCTGCACCTACATCCCCTTCCAAAAAAAAGCAATGGGTCCCTCAAAGAAATCTGAAATAACTTTATAAATTATAAATATAAAGAATGTACTGTCAGAAGTTTATTATATTAGAAAAATAGATGCACACATATATGCATATATGTGTATATGTTTTGGTATATATGTCTGTAATATATGTGTGTATATACACATGTATATATGTTTATATCATAAGTTCTGTTCTAATTATGCATTTCATTTAAGTTACAAAATAAATAGTGTATATCCTTTAACCAAAGTATAGCCCTGGTAGATCTTTATTCTCATGAGATCAAAGAAAAAGAAAAAAATAACCATATATGTATTATATGTACACAAATATTTGTAGCAGTTCTTTCTGTAGTGACAAAGATAGTCCTGGTAGATCTATATCCTTATGAGATCAAAGAAAAACAAATAACCATATATGTATTATATGTACACAAATATTTGTAGCAGTTCTTTCTGTAATGACAAAGATTCAGAAACTGAGAAAATACCTCTGAATTGGAAAATGGATGAATATATAAATGATGGTATAGCAATGTGATAAAATACTGTTGTTCTATAGAATTGAAGAAACAAATGATTTCAGAGAATTGGCTAGACTTGCATGAACTCACACAAGTTAAAGTTAGAAGAATCAGAAAAACAATTTCTAGGAAAGAACAAATATCAAACAACTTTCAAGGGTGAATGGTTACCCCTGCAATATCCACCCATGATTTAAGTAGACTAATATTGAAGCACCTAGTCACCTTCTGACAGATAAATGAAGCGTTCACTATGCAAAATGTCCTTCCCACCTTTTTTTTTTTTAATAGCCAATAACAGCCAAATGTTTGGCTTGATTCTACCTATTTGTTGAAAAGACTTTGATTTCATTTTTCTTTTTACAACAGGATTCAAAGAATTTTTTGGTTAATTTTAAAATAATCACTTTAAATGATTTATTTGTGTAAGAAATTCTTCCTTATGGAAGTTCCATTTATTCATGCCAATCAGCATTTCTATTGTAACTTAATGATCTAAGTTACCTGGAGCATTGAGAGATTAAATAAATTATTCATGGCCCAGTATTGGCATGGAAGATGGAAGATAGACTCAAAATCTTTCTGACCACAACCAAAAACCTTCTAGCTTCTTCCCCTCGCCTATCCCTCTCTCCCTCTCTCTCTCTCCCTTTCCTATCCCTTTCTTTCTCTATCTCCCTCTTTTCTTTTGATCTTTGCTATCTATTTATTCACCTATCCACCTATTGATTTACCCATATCTCTGTCCCTAATTTTTTTATTTTCACAATTTGTCAGTCTTTCATCTATATTTATTCTTTATATCTATAATTTTAATCTATTATCCACCTCCAACTTTAATCTGTCTGATATCAATCTACTCACCAATCTTTGTTATTGTCTTTCCACCTATGTGTCTGTCCATTTTTATTTATCTTCCTATATATATAATCATTAATCCATTTATCTATCTATCTATTCATTTTTAAGATTCATAGAACATCTTCATATGTCATGTCTTTTGAATTTAGTAACTATTTTCTGAAGTAACACAAGCATTAATGATGTTAATTAATTGATTAATATTAATTAATGATCTCATAACAATAATTATGATGAGTAAAGTGAAAAAAAGTAAACATCCCATGGATCAACAGATAATTAGTCTGGAAATTGTTTATCTGCTAAGTATCAGTAACTATTTTGTTACTTGGAAAAGTGGAGCCATTTATGGGTCACAATAATATGAAGAGGTAGACATGCATTTAATTGGCACTGACTTTGAAACTTTTTTCCTGACTTATGCTGTAAGGTTCAAGATTGATCCTCTTGCTACCAGTCCCCCACCCACATATACACATAAAGATTAAATGAGATGGTTACTTCTCTTTTTTTTTTTTTTTTTGACTATTTTCATTATTTTTTTTATTTTCTAAAGCAATCAAGGAAGCTATATATCAATATTTCTAGATATATACATATATATTGATATATACAGCTATAATTAAAGCATCTTAATATTTAATTATCTCATCACAGTCTATTCAACATTACAAGATATATTAAACAACCTAAAAGAAAATCTTTCTTTTTCATAAGCTTTGTTCTTTTCTTTCTATATAAAATCCTCCTAAATTCCTAGATTAAAATAAACATTAAGATTATTGGTTGCATAAATGTTTGTAGCAGCCCTATTTGTAGTGGCTAGAAACTGGAAAATGAATGGATGCCCATCAATTGGAGAATGGCTGGGCAAATTGTGGTATATGAATGTTATGGAATATTATTGTACCAGCAGAGGACTGGCGAGACTTACATGAACTGATGCTAAGTGAAATGAGCAGAACCAGGAGATCATTATACACTTCAACAACGATATTGTATGAGGACATATTTTGATGGAAGTGGATTTCTTTGACAAAGAGACCTAACTAAGTTTCAATTGATAAATGATGGACAAAAGCAGCTACACCCAAAGAATGAACACTGGGAAACACATTTTTATTTTTCTTCCTGGGTTATTTATACCTTCTGAAACCAATTCTCCCTATGCAACAAGAGAACTGTTCGGTTCTGCAAACATATATTGTATCTAGGATATACTGCAACATATCCAACATATAAAAGGACTGCTTGCCATCTAGGGGAGGGGGTGGAGGGAGGGAGGGAAAAAAATCAGAAAAGAAACGAGTGCAAGGGATAATGTTGTCAATATAAAGTAATCATTAAATAAAAATTAAAAAAAAAGATTATTGGTTGCATAATCTATTAAGAGTTAAATGAACAATAAAATGAAGGCAAATAATTATTATATATTGAGAGAAAAATCACAGTCATAGTCATCTCTAACTGTTAACCTAACTATTGAGTTCAATTCTGGAAACAAATACATCATTCATCTCTCTAAGGATACCAATTACTATCTCTTCTCATTATTCATTTTCCTGTTTCTTCACAACTTGTGTTAAACTAAGTTCCTTAAGAACTGAGAAATTAGAAATTGATTAAAATTCATCTTTTTCTATTTTCTCATAATTTCTTTATAGCCAGCATCAATGGGTTGGACAGGGAAGTAAATCTAGTTGAAACAATGCAAACTCTAAGAGAAATGGGGGGAAACAGAGGCAAGTGATTCAAACCCCTTTGAACCAACATCTTCCCAGTGAGAATAATTAAGAAATCTTCTGTCAAAGGATCTTGAGAATCAAAGCTCTGATATAACCTGTCAAGTTACTTAGCCAAACTGATTCCCTTTTCTATAAAATTAGAGCAAATTAAACCATTCTGAGATACTCTTAGGTTTTAAGTCTATGGTATGCCTGTAAAATTAAGTTTCTTTTTAAAATTATTATTATTATTATTTTATTTATAAAACATATGTATGGGTAATTTTTCAACATTGACCCTTGCAAAACTTTGTTTCAAATTTTCTCCTCCTCTCCACCAATTCCCCTAGATAACAGATAATCCAATACATGTTAAATATGTTAAATATATGTTAATTTCAATATATGTATACATATTTATACAATTATCTTGCAGCACAAGAAAATCACATCAAGAAGGAAAAAAAAAACCTGAGAAAGAAAATAAAATGCAAGCAAAAATCAACAGAAAGAGTGAGAATGCTATGTTGTGTTCCATACTCAGTCCCATGTCCTTGGTGTAGATGGCTCTTCACCACTAAACAAATGGCACTGGTTTGAATCATCTCATTGTTGAAGAGAGCCACGTCCCTCAAAATTGATCATCATATAATCTTGCTGTTGTCATGTATAATGATCTCCTGGTTCAGCTCACTTCACTCAGAATCAATTCATGTAAGTCTCTCCAGGCCTTTCTGAAATCATCCTACTGGTCATTTCTTATAGAACAATATTCCATAACACTCATTCTTTTTTTAATAGCTTTTTATTTAGAAGTTATATGCATGGATAATGTTATAGCATTGACAATTGCCAAACTTTTTGTTCTAATTTTTCCCCTCTTTCACCCCACCCCCTCTCCCAGATGACAGGTTGACCAATACATGTTAAATATCATAACATTCATTCTTAACACATCCATAACTTATTCAGCCATTCTCCAACTGATGGACATCCACTCAGTTTCCAGTTTCTTGCCACTACAAAGAGGGTTGCCACAAACATTTTTGCACATGTGAGTCCCTTTCCTTCCTTTAGGATCTCTTTGGAATATAGGCCCACTAGAAACCCTGCTGAGTCAAAGAATATGCACCATTTGATAACTTTTTGAGCATAGTTCCAAATTGTTTTCCAGAATGTTTGGAGCTGTTCACAATTCCACCAACAATGTGTCAGTGTCCCAGTTTACCCACATCCCCTCCAACATTCATCATCATCTTTTTGTGTCATCTTAGCCAATCTGACGTGTATACTGGTGTCTCAGAGTTGTCTTAATTTGCATTTCTCTGATCAATAGTGATTTGGAGCACCTTTTTGGATGAATAGAAATAGTTTCAATTTCTTCACTTGAAAATTGTCTGTTCATATACTTTGATCATTTATCAATTGGAGAATGGCTTGAATTCTTATATATTTGAATTAACTCTCTATATATTTTAGAAATGTGTCTTTTATCAGAATTTGTGAATGTAAAAAATGTTTTCCCAGTTTATCGCTTACATTCTAATTTTGTCTGCATTAGTTTTGTTTGTACAAAAACTTTATAACAATATAATCAAAATTATATATTTTTCATCAATAATGATCTGTAGTTCTTCTTTGATCACAAATTCCTTCCTCTTCCATAGATCTGAGAGATAAACTATTCTATGTTCTTCTAATTTATTTATAATATCATTCTTTATGTCTAGATCATGAACCCATTTTGACTTTATCTTGGTGTACAGTATTAGGTATGGGTCAATGCCTGTTTCTACCATACTAGTTTCCAATTTTCCCAGCAGTTTTTTGTCAAATAGTGAATTCTTATCCCCAAAGCTGGGATCTTTAGGTATGTCAAATACTAGTTGTTACAGTTATTGGGTATTTTGTCTTGTGAACCTAACTATTTCTTAGCCAGTACCAAATGGTTTTGATGACTGCTGTTTATAATATAGTATTAGGTCTGACATAACTAGGCCCACCTTCATTTGATTTTTAAAATTAATTTTCTTAACAGCAAGGATGATTTCATTTTTATCATTGTATCTCAGATACTCATTTAAGTTATTGGCACAGAGTTACTTGATACATGTTTGTTTCCCTAGAAATACATGAATACAGATGTGTATGAGAACCAGTGAATAAGGTTGAGAAGGGAGTGGAGATTGATAAAGAAAACCTGACTTTTATGCTTGTTACATTGTGTGGTGATTTTGTTCTTCTTTAAAATAATGGTTCTCTCTGGGTGAGAGCAGGTTTCTCAGGGGAGGTTTTCTGGAAGTAGTCTTAATATCAGTTTAATCACCCAAAATGCAGCCAGGTGATAAAAGTTCAGATCTTTTATTGCCTCCAATATGCTCGCTTAGCTTAGAGTACTATCTCTCTGCTTGGTTCCCTAGAATCAGGATTTTGTCAGCCCCACGTTGGGCGCCAAAATGTGGTGTTTTTCTTCTTTAATATAATATAAGATGGTTCTCTCTGTTTAGTTCTAAGAGCTCTTGCAGCTTTGTCCTTTGCTTCTGCCTCTTGGTTCCAAGAGCTCCCTCCGAATGTCTCCAAATCCAAAGGTTTGTCCTTCAGCCTCTGCCTCTGCTTTCTTCAGCCTCCAGCCAGCACAAAGATGAAATGAATCTCTTGTCTCCTTCACTTGGGGCTCGGCTAGCTTTCTGGTAAGTCTTTCAGACCAGCTTGGTCTCAGTGGGGGAAGTGCAGGAGCCCAGCCACCACAGTGGTGTGAGATGAAGATGAATTTGGTTGTGCCTCTGAGAGAGTGCTTCATCAATCTTCAGCTGAACTCTTCATGTAATTCAGCTGAATTCTGTCTGAGAGCCTCTGTCTGTTTCTTATATATGAGAGAGAGGAATTGTGGGATATGAGAGAGAGGGATTATGGCTTTCTTCCCAGAGTGGTCTCTGGCTCTAAGAGCTTCAAGGAAGGTGTGAATTTGGATTTCTCATACTAAACCCTGAAATCTCCCAAACATGTGAACTCCAATGAGTAAAGGTGTGAACACAAGCATTGTATCAATCAGTTCTACTTAGTACCTGTTTCAGGTTCTGGCCCAAAGCATCTTGTAAGATTAGATCAAGGATACTGAAATATGCTAAATTAGATAATTATTGTCTCTATCAACTCTAATGACTTAACAATTTGTAAAGATTCCAACAACACTGGAATTTTTGAGAGAACAGCAGCCAGATCTATAAAAACAAACTGATCTAATGAGTCCTAGGATTCCTGGACTTCGACATTTTATGAAAAGACAAGAAAGAGGTCTAAGTCCTTTTGTGTGCCACACCAACCAATAAAAGAAACAACTCAAAGCTAAGAAGGAAGAAAATTTCTTTTTCCATCTTAAAAAAAAAAAAAAAAAACTCACCATATTCTTAGTCAATATTATATTGTTGTAAAACATCCCAATGAATAAGAATTATAAATGACCCCAAAATCAATTAAAATATGATAAGCATAAATATACTATGGAATATGATATTGGACAACTTATTATTATGGACTCCAAGATGCCCATAGCTCTGGACTCTGGTCCAGTTAGAAACTCAGGTCCCTGCACCTGCACCAAAAAAGAATGAATAAAAAGGCATGACCTAAGTCTGTTTCTTTGAGTCCTATGACCTCAAGAGAGACAAAAAAAAAAAAAAGGTGTTGATCTTGCCTCTCCATGTTTACTACATGGTATGAGTAAAGGGTCCACATTTGTATGTAAATGCTGCAAAAGTCTAGCTATTGTGTGAGTTAAAATCTTTAAAGAAAAACATAATTATGACTACACAGCTAAGTGGGAAAAAAATTATTCTAAATCACATTGAAGACCAATTCAAACTTCCCACAAATGTTCTTTCCCAGAAACAGATCCTAGCATTTTTCATATGAATGAGGGCTAGTCCTATACAAAACTGCACCAAGACATAATCTAAATCATGTATAGAATACATATTTTTTTTCCTAAATCAAAAGAACATTGATACAAAAGATTCTCCCCAGTGCATATTGTCAAAATAGCTTAAAATGGGATTCAACAACTAAAATTAAATTACTGATACTGTCTCTCAGGCAATTTTAGTTAAAGCTCATTAGCACATGAAATAGTTTCTGTGATATCTGATAATATATTTTACATTCCATGTTGACTCAGAACTGTAAAAACAAATCTTGATTTATAACTTTTAGTAAAATGATTCAGGTTTAAGTCCATTCTCTTTGTGGTTACTTATTTGAGTGTTCTGAAGTAGTTACTTGCAACATCAGTCAGCTCTGAGCTAATAGGATCAGGAACTGTGAAGCTCTTAATTTCATTAGATCATTTTTAGAGCTAGATAGAGCCATACTAAGAATAATATTTGATTATCTTTTTGAGAAAGGAATATACAATTAAAAAGAAAGGAAGCCAGGGTTCCAGATGCAAATTCATGTAACTGAGTCCATGCTTCAAGTGGAAACAAAAAAAGATGGCTGAGTTAGTGGAGTAAATTATTAGTGGATAAATAGAAAAGGAAAAAGTGACCACAAAACATCTGCATGTTTCGTCAAAGAAATGTCATTCTGGGCTAAACATAGTTTTGTTATTTCATTTTTTTGACCTGTCAAAATTGTTTTAGTTAATAAAGCAAGATAATTCTCTAGATATTTGCCGAGATTTTAGGAAAATATTTCTTGATTCTTCTAATATTTGTATTATCATTGCTTCATAAGAGTCTTTTCTGGATGTTCTTTAATATAATAGCCAGTAGCCCTGATTATCTCATCTGATCCTTTTTTTCCCCTTTCTTTCTAACTACACCTACATTTTCTAGTGTAATAAATAGCAATGGATATTATATTTTGTCAAAAGCCTTTTTTGTATCTATTGAAATAACCATATGATCTTTCTTTTTGATAAGGTTGTTATATAGTTTTCCTAACATTGAACCAATCCTGCACTCCTGACAAGAATGCAACTTGCTCATGGTGTTATGATCTTTTTGATATTTACTATAATTTCTTTGTTAATTTCTTTGCATTTTTTTATTCATTAAGGTCAGTTCATCAATTTGATATTCATTAAAGAAAGTGATCTTTAGTTTTCTTTCTATTTTTGTTCTTCTTGGTTTAGATATGAAAACCATGAATATAAATCTTTCTTTACCATTTTTTTTCAAATAGTTAATATGGTATCAAGAGTAATTGGTCCTTAAATGTTTGATAGAATTCATTTATAAAATCCATCTGATCCTGGGAAATTTTTTAAATGAAGTTCATTTATGGCTTCTCCAATTTATTTTTCTAAAATTGGGTCATTTAGCTATTTTATTTCTCTCTTGCTAATCTAGCCAATAGATACATAGATAGATAGGAAGGTAGGTAGCTAGCTAGGTAGGTAGGTAGGTAGATAAATAGAGTAGCAAACTAAAGACTCTCAGTTTTACCAATATATGATGGAGCAAAATAATTTCTAATAATTGGATCATTATCCAGTTAGTAAAGTAGACTTAAACTGAATCTTTTTAACCTGGTTCTTTTCTAGATTTTGCCCTTTACACTCTCCATATTTCAATACTGATGATGATGATAACTACCATCTACATAGTGCTTTATGATTTGCAAAACAATTTTTGTTTGTTAACTTATTTGATTTTCACAAAGGCCCTGTGAGGTATATGTTAACATTACTGGCGTTATCCATCATGTAATGATTAGGAAATTGAGGGAAACATGACTTGTCCAGGGTAATAGAGTCAGGAAAGTCACCAAAGCAGGATTTGAACTCAGATCTTTTTGACTCCAAGTCTTAGACTATAACCATTGTGACATTGATCTCCCTGACATTTTTCACACAGGACACTCTTTAACCCAGTTCCAAGCATGGGAATCCTTGTATCCCATGTATAAAAGGCTCTTCCCCATTGAGGCTCCCCCCAAAAGATAGCCTAGAACTCTCTCCTAGCTTGTTTCCAGTCCCAATCTTTCCCTAGATTCTTTAGAATCTCAATTAAAACCCCATCTTCTTCCAGAAGTCTTTTCTAATAAATAATATCATTTAATAACTCAGTGCTTCAGGGAACTTTCTGGGGCTACAAATTCTGGAGAATGTAATTCACTTTATCTGAAGGAACTTCCTCAAATCTAATCAAATTAGCAAACATTTACTAACTAAACACTGAGCTAAATTCTATAAATTCATTTATGGAATATAATATAGATGCTGCCCTCAAGAAGTTTATATTCTATTGGGGAGAACCATAAATAAAAGGAAGGAGGAGGGCATTACAGGGCAATGCAGAAACTTAGAAGTAGATCCTGGAGAGGAATATGTGAGATGAGTGGACCACCTGCTTCATCACAATGGAAGATCCCAAAGGAAGTCACTAGTGGGAAGATTGAGGGCACAGGCATGGAGGAATATTCTATGCTAAAAAAAAAAAGAACACAGGGAAAATAGGAATTTGTGAATGAGAAGGCAACTGAGATAGCATGACAAAGTCTGCAGTGCTAGAAGAAGAGCTGGTAGTGACCAGCAAGATGGCTATCCAGGACCCTTCTTGGGCTTTTTACTGGGAGTTCTCCAGTGGAGGAAAAGAGCTGTGTGGATGAAATAATGTTTCAGAATGAGAAGGCTTCATTGGGCCTCCCTGGGAATCCATTATACCAAATAAATCATAAATCTGGTCCAAAGGAAAAAAAAAATGAAAAAAAAAAAAGGAATTGAATACTTAAAATTACATCCTTCAAACTTCTTCCTATACTATTCCTGAAAGATGCCAGTATTAGATAAATACACTGAGGAGATTATAGATAAGCAAAAATGATCTATCTGTACACATACGTACACATGGATACACACAAACAAAATTCAGAGCACTTCAATTTATAATAGTTAAAGATAGGAACAAAGTATGGTTGCTTGTCAGATGTCAGAATATCATTGAAAGGTATTAGTATCATGAAATATTACTGGACCATAAGATATGATGAACATTTTTAAAAAATCAAATTTTGAACAATTTTTTGAAGTAATTCCGGGTGATCAAAGCACATTTGTCCATAATGACTATATAGATACTGGCTGTGCCTTAAAAATAAGAATGCTAAATGGAAAACAGATTAAAGTTAAAAACAGTAAAGAAAACTACCTTAATATGTTCTGGGTATCATGATCCATGATGAAGGTATTCAAAATTTTCAATGAACCAGTGATTTCATTGACATTCATATTCCCTACAACTGATGTGTATATCAACCCCATAAGGCCTTGAGCAAATCTCATAAGATCATCAGAGGGGGTCCATTAAATGATTCAAGACTTTTTTTCTATTTCCCTTCTATTTATCATTATGAATGTATCAGTGAAGCACTCTTGTTCACCTGCCATCTGTTACCTTTCATCTATTACTTTGGTCATATGACCAACTCATCCTTTCTTCTGATTATTATTTCCTGGTTAAAATGTTTTTACTTATTTCATCTTTAAAGTTTCTCTTTGGTTATATGATATAATCATAAGCCTCTTTCTATTGTCCCTCTGTGTTATTCATTTTGTTAATTATTCAGAGAATCTTGTATGATATATCTCATTGCCATACAATTGTTAAAATTATAAATTAAAATGACTTTTATCCTCTATAAGTTTAGATGTTTTGGATGAAGTAGAAAAAAATAACTGATTTTCTAAATGTTTATCATTATCAACTATATTAAAACAAGATATACAAAATTAAAGACAAAAATATTTTTTCTACTTTCCACATGTGTATAAAATCATTAGCTTCTCCCTAGAATTGGAGGAGGAATTGAATTCACAAGAATAGCACTCACCATGGGAGAAAATTGCAGTCCAGTGAATTGGGAATCAGAGGACTTGAGTTTAAATCCCAGAGTTGCTTCATACTACTTGTCTGACTCTGAGAAAGTCATTTTAACTCTCTGGGCCTCAGTTTCCTTATCTATTAAATTAAGAAGTTATTCTATGTGACCTCTACTATTCCTTTGAGCTCTAAATCCGAGCCTATCATCCATCTTAAAGTTCCCCAATTTCTGCTGCTTCTGCAATATATGACATTTAAGACTTAACAAGGTGGCAGGAGAGAAGTAGGTATCCACTGGCCCCTCTAAATATTATGCTTAGGGGTTGTCAAAAGAAAAAAGAAATCATTTGCGAAGGGGGAAAAGGAAAGAAAAACTGGTGTTAGAGAGGCAGTCATTCAGCAAGGGGAATTTCAAATTCTTCCCTTAGCCCTGCACATTTAATACAAGAATGACCTTCAAGGCACAAAAATTGAATAGAAACTCACTGTAATAACTTATGAGTACGGAGAACATCTCCTTGGCTGCCTTCTCGATTAAGTTTGTGTTTCCAATCAATTTACAAACCAGAAGATGGCCCGTGGGGTATTTCTAGTCAAAAGTGTCTGCTGTGATGTGGGTGCCAGATACGGCCACACATCCATTAAGACTGGACAGTGTATCAACCTTGCCACTAATCAACTGATGCACTCCTTGAAGTCAAGGACATTAGTCTTATGAGTTAATCTTCCCAAGAATGAAGCTACAACTCCCCATTCTCAGATCAATTCCACAGATACATGATCTAATTTACATACAGTCTGCATGTTTGGCTCCACCCTGGACCCAGTGGACTGTTTCTATATGTGCTGATGTGACAGCTGTAGTTTTGTTTGTCATTTTTTTTTTGTTTATTTTTTAATTTGCATTTTGTTCCTTCAATAAACTTTCTGTGACCACACCTGTCTTACATATCAGCTAAAAGGGAATAATGGTTCCCATTTATACATCACTTGGAAGTTTCCAAAGTAATTTCCATTCATTATCTCATTTGGTTTCCACAACCACTCTGTGAGGTTGGTGCTATTATTATCCGTATTTTAGAGATGAGGAAGCTGATATGCAAAGAGGTTAAATGACTTTTTCTGGGTCACACAAATAATCAGTGCTCAGGATAGGATTCAAAAACATGTCTTGCTGACTTCAAGTTTATATCCTAAGAGCTTAGCATACTGCTTGGCAGAAGGTAGGTGTTTAATAAATGGTGATTGACTCCAAGTTCGATGCTCTCCATTAAACCTTTATATCCTATTACTTTTTTGTTCTGTCCCTTTTCTAAAATAACCAAATATGAACCTTCTAGACCTAAATCATTAGGAGGTAGAATTTTTCAGTTTCTGACTGATTGATAACTTTTTCACTATGACTTCTATAATGGGAAATCATTTGGATAATATTGCACATTAGGAATTAGGAAAAGTTAAAGTATTTGTTCTTCTCATATCTAAGAGAAGGAGGGGGAGCAGAAGGAAGAGTGGTTGGAATAGAAATAATATTTACACATTATTTTAAGCTTTGTAAGTGCTTTGCAAATATTAGCTAGTTTTATCCTTATAACAAATCTGGGAGGTAGCTTCAATTATTACTTCAGTCTTACAGATGAGGAAACTGAGGAAGGCAAAGATTAGATGTGTTGGCAGGTTCACACAGGAAGAAAGAAAATAAGAATTTATTAATTATCTGCTATGAACTAGGCATGTACTGAATACTTATTATTTCTCCTGATACTTACAACTATCCAGAGAGGTAAGTGCTAGTATAATTTCCATTTTACAAATGGAGAAACTGAAGCAAACCAAGGTTATATAATTTGTTTAAGATTACATAATTCGGGGCAGCTAGGTAGTGCAATGGATAGAGAAGCAGTCCTGAAGTCAGGAGGACTTGAGTTCAAATCTGGCCTCAAATGCTTAACACTTCTTAACTGTGTCACCCTGGGCAAGTCACTTAACCCCAATTGCCTCAGCAAAATAAATAAATGACATTTATAAATATATATATAAAATAAAGAAGAAGAATCAGAAGAAGAAGAAGAAGAAGAAGGAGAAGAAGAAGAAGAATCAAAAGAAGAAGAAGAAGAATCAGAAGAAGAAGAAGAAGAAGAATCAGAAAAAGAAGAAGAAGGAGAAGAAGAAGAAGAATCAAAAGAAAAAGAAGAAGAATCAGAAGAAGAAGAAGAAGAATCAGAAAAAGAAGAAGAAGAAGAAGAAGAAGAAGAAGAAGAAGAAGAGAAGAAGAAGAAGAAGAAGAAGAAGAAGAAGAAGAAGAAGAAGAAGAGAAGAAGAAGAAGAAGAAGAAAGAGGAGGAGGAGGAGGAGGGAAGATGAAGATGAAAAAATGAAGATGAAGATGAAGATGATTACAGGTCATCCTGACCCCAGGTCCAGCAGTCTATTTGGCCCCTAGCCAGTACGGACTGCATGTCTAATTCTTCTCAAAAGTTCTTTTGAGTTTATTGGACAAAGAAAGCCTTGCTCACACCTCCTTTCCCTCTAAGGGAAAAAAAAATAAACACTACCAGTTGATATGACTGACCAAATTACTTTGCAAGTGCCTAGAATACTTTATTTCTTCTCTGTGCTAATCTTCATGCCGATTCCTTGAGTTGCTTGGTGTGTGGGTGTCCAAGTATTAATATTGATCCCTGCTCTTTGTTCCTTGGAGTAAACAACTGTTGAGGTACAATGTCTCCTGGTTGGTTTAATATAGAAATGGACAAGAAAGAAAATCACCTTTTCTTTCCATCTTCAAAAATAACAAAGTTTTTGGTTATAACAGAGAACAGATGAAAAGAAAGCTGGGAGTACAGAATCACAATTGAATACAAGATAGGTTAAAAGGGGAAAGATCCATCCAGTAACTACATATGTGTGTATATATTATATGTGTGTGTGTGTGGTATGTATAGTGTATGTGTGTGTACCCCATATAATTACCTACACATTTATCACAACCCAAATGAGTATTTTTCTTAGTACCATCACTCTACACCATCATTTCTCATAATTATTCCTAAACCAAGAGTGTGAACCATCAGAATATCAAAATTGACACTTAGCTTCATTATCTTATATTGTTAATTAATTGTTAAAGTTCTGAAATCTTTCTTACCAGTTTAAAATACACCAGGAGTATTGTGTTCAATTTTTAGTGGCAATTTTTTTGGAAGAATATCTGAAGAATGTTCAACAAAAGGAAAGTGGGGTGATGAAAGGTCTAAAGATTTGTGCCATATATATATATATATATTATATATATATATATATATATATATATATATATATATATATATATATTACAATAATATATAAATTTATGTAAATATATATTTATATAACATTTGTATATAAATATTTATATATATCAATATCTCTATAAACTCAAGTATTTATAAATATATATACACACATATTATATGTAAATATATAAATTCATATAAATATATAAAATAGCATAAAATATAATACAAAATAATATTATTTATATATATACTTCAGCCTATATATCCCTAGTTTATTTATATATATACATATACATACATACACACATATATATAGTGGATATTATAATATAATATAAGGGCTTTAAAATCATCTCCTTTGATACTCCCAACAACTGTGCAAAGTAGTTATTATTATCCAAGTTTACATTTGAAGTGGAAAGAGCTTAAAATGACTTATCTAAAGTCATACAGTTAGTAAATGTTTAAGTTCAAATTTGAACTCAGGTCTTCCTGACTCCATGATATACACTCTTTCCACTGGCCCAACCAAAGCAAAGATTATTCCCCATAAGAATGATTCCATGTAAAGCACTGAATTGATTTCAGGTAAGTTGTTAGACTTCTAGCAAGAAAGCCCATCTGTCAGAGCAACCTGGAGGCAGCATGCCCTAAGAAGGGGGAATATCCTCATCACCACCATGATTAGATTCTGATGATGATAGCCCCTGTCCCAAGAGTCTCTGTATTATTAGCATCCCCTAAACCACCAGAATTGCTTCCAGTCCAGCCCCCAATGTCATCATTAAGCGGACAATTCTATAGAGAACCATCACCATCAGGAACCCTGCTGGAGTCACCAAGGTAGAACACATGAGACACCTGGGGCTGGCAGAATAATTTTTTTCAGATTACTGGCTCTGCTTCTAGCCCAGCCTCCACATCCATCATCTAAAGAATTAGCTTCTATAGAGAAAGGGAAAGTCATATCTACCCACTGTTGCTTCAAGGGCACACAAGGGAGTTGAGTTGAATCCGTAGTATGCCCGATTGGGAAAAAGGAGGGAGTGGGTACCATCACCGTGACCATCTCCTTTTAGGATCTAATAGAGACATTATGGGACCGTGAATCTTAAAGCTTTGGGGACAGCAATAAATCCATACCTCTGTCTACAGCCATTGCTCTTAAAAGCAGTCCTATAGAGACTCAGCCTTGCAAGTGTTTCTGCTTGTATAACAGTGACATTTATTGAAGGAATTCTCATCACTGAAATCTTTGGCTCTATCAGATCATTTAGAATAAGAAAATAATGATTTCATAGAAATGACATTATCTTCTTTAATATCTCCTCTGTCACTGTACCATAAGGACAAGGGGACTTTGTCATCCTACTTGTGGTTGAGACTTTCCATTTGCGTTGTCTTCTCCATTGCAACGTGAGCTCCTTGAAAGCAGGCACTATGCTTTTCTGCTTCTATTTCCAGAGTTTTGCATATAGTAACCACTTCAACGTTTTATTACTTGTTCATTCGTTCTCTTTATCAATGTCCTCTTCCATCCCTCTAGCATATTCCACAGAGAACTTCACATCATCCCTTTGAACATACTTGTTCACTTCTCATTTCATAGGAGGCTTCAATCATATTCTTCCTTTAGAATGAGAGAAAATGACAATTATCTCTTTAGTGGCAGTTATAATCCCTATGGTCCTTAAATCACAATATGTGTATTTTTTTCTAGCCTAACCTTCAGACATCCATCTCAGCTAAAATTCAATCCTTATGTTAAAAAAAAAAAATACTACTTGGATCTGAGTCTAGTGGCTTTAATGTTTGAATAGCACTTCTTGGGTTCTGAAAGTAATAGACTCTTACAGTCAGCCCAGGAAACAGAAAAATACACTTTTATTTACTCATTTTATATACTTCTTTTAGTAGATAACATTTTTATTTTAATTGGAATAGTTTTTCCATCAACTGATTATTTATTTAACTGGAATAACTAGGAAGTATATGCCAAGGCATCATCCAATTGACTGATATATTCACAATAATTTTAAGCAAAATGTTGATTAAGGTTTATTCAGGCTCTATTTTTTTATTACAAGACACTCAATCTAGAACAGGTGTATCTTGGACTTCCGGTTAAGATGGCGGAGAGGAGGCTCACAGTTGCATAAGCTCCGCGCTTTCTCTCACTATCCACTTCATTACAAGCCTCTGAATCAATGCCTGACTGAAAAAAACCCACAAATAGTTACCAAGAGAAGCCATCCTTGAGATCCGCCAAGAAAGGTCTGTCTTTACTGGAGGGCTGGGGCGGTTTTAGATCGGGCGCAGGCAGCGGGCAGCGGCAGTGAGAGCACGGGAGCAGACTGGAGAGGGGGTGGGGAGTGATCGCAGCTGTCTCTGCGGGGAGAGCTTCGCTACAGGTTTGGAACCTGCAGCAAGTCAACAGCCCAGCAGAGAAGCTAAAAACACCGGGGCTGAAGAACACAACCGCAAACAGCTGGAGTCTCTCAGGACCTGGCCGCCCCCCCCTTCCCCCCCCTCAGTGACTCAGCACGCTTTGGGATCTCAGAGCGCAGGCGCAGCACAGTCCTGCTAGTGCCTCACTGCTGCCACCTGCAGTCTGTAGAGGAAGCTCGATAACACACCCAGCCCCCCCCCAAAGAAAGACTCCAGTTTTTTCTGTTTTTCTTTGGTAGTTTGTCTCTGATTAATAGACAGAATGAGCAAGAAGCTGAAGAGGACTTTAACCCTAGACAGCTTCTACACAGATAGAGAGCAGACTCTAAATCCTGAGGAGACTAAAAACAGGCAGTCCCCAGGTGATTCCCCAAAGGAGGAGATCGTCGGTTCCTCAGCACAGATGAACCTCATAGAAGTGATTAAAAAGGCTCTCACAAGGGAGCTAGAAGAAAAATGGGGAAAGCAGAGTGAGGCTTGGCAAAAGGAGAAGGAAGCTTGGGAAAAGGAGAGGGAGGCTTGGCAAAAGAGCCTGGAGAAGTCAGTTAAAGAGAGAGTGGATAAAGAAGTAAAATCCTTGAAAAATAGGATTAGTGAACTGGAAAACAAAATTGGCGAAATGGAAAAAAATTCCACAGAACAAAAGAACTCAATTGGACAATTAGAGAAAGATTTTAAAAAAGTGAGTGAAGAGAATACTTCACTGAAAATCAGAATTGAACAAGTGGAATTGAATGACTCGAGGAGACAAGAAGAATCAGTCAAGCAAATCCAAAAAAATCAAACAATGGAGAAAAATGTGAAATACCTTCTGGGGAAGACAACAGACCTGGAAAACAGATCCAGGAGAGACAATCTGAGAATCATTGGACTCCCAGAAAAACATGATGAAAAAAAGAGCCTGGACACTGTCTTCCAGGAAATTATCAAAGAGAACTGCCCAGAAGTCATAGGAACAGAGGAAAAAATAAACATTGAAAGGATTCATCGATCACCCACTGAAAGGGATCCTAAAATCAAAACACCAAGGAATATAGTGGCCAAATGCCAGAACCCTCAGATGAAAGAAAAAATATTGCAAGCGGCTAGAAAAACCCAATTCAAGTATCAAGGAGCCACAATAAGGATCACCCAGGATCTGGCAGCATCCACATTAAAAGATCGAAGGGCCTGGAATATGATATTCCGAAAGGCTAAGGAACTTGGTATGCAACCAAAAATAACTTACCCAGCGAGAATGAGCATCTTTTTCCAGGGAAGAAGATGGACATTCAACGAAGTAAGCGAATTTCATCTATTTCTGATGAAAAAACCAGAACTTAACAAAAAGTTTGATCTACAAATATAGAACTCAAGAGAAATCTAAAAAGGTAAAGATTAATCTTGGGAACTATATTTTGACTATATAGATGCATAAAGAATACATGTATACCTTGTTCTAGAAATTGATGTGGAAAGGACATTGTACCAGAAAAAGGGTAAAGTGGGGGTAGTACATCTCATGAAGAGGCATAGGAAACCTATTATATCTGAGAGAAAGAATGGAGGGGGATGAATATAGTGGGTATCTTACTGCCTTCAGAATTGGCTTTAAGTGAAAAATCTTAAGACATATTCAATCTATGGTGAAACTTCTCCCATCTCATTGAAAAGTGAGAAGGGAAAAGTGGAAAGGGAAGGAATAAGCTAAGCGGAAGGGAATACGGGAACTGGGAGGGAAAGGGGTAAGATAGGGGGAGGAACTCTAAGGCGGGGGAGGGACACTAAAAAGGGAGGGCTGTGAGAAACAAGGGGTGCTCACAAGCTTAATACTTGGAAGGGGGGGAAAGGGGAAAGAAGGGAGGAAAGCATAAACCGGGTTAACAAGATGGCAAGTAATACAGAATTGGTCATTCTAACCATAAATGTGAACGGGGTAAACTCCCCCATAAAGAGGAAGCGGTTAGCAGAATGGATTAAAAGCCAGAATCCTACAATATGTTGTTTACAGGAAACACACCTGAAGCGGGGAGATACATGCAGGTTAAAGGTAAAAGGTTGGAGCAAAATCTACTATGCTTCAGGTGAAGTCAAAAAAGCAGGGGTAGCCATCCTGATCTCAGATCAAGCTAAAGCAAAAATTGACCTAATTAAAAGAGATAAGGAAGGACACTATATCTTGCTAAAGGGTAGCATGGATAATGAAGCACTATCTATATTAAACATATATGCACCAAGTGGGGTAGCATCTAAATTCTTAAAAGAGAAACTAAGAGAGCTGCAAGAAGAAATAGACAGTAAAACTATAATAGTGGGAGATCTTAACCTTGCACTCTCAGAATTAGATAAATCAAACCAGAAAATAAATAAGAAAGAAGTCAAAGAGGTAAACAGAATACTAGAAAAGCTAGATATGATAGATCTCTGGAGAAAATGTAATGGAGACAGAAAGGAATACACTTTCTTTTCAGCAGTTCATGGAACCTATACAAAAATTGACCATATATTAGGACATAAAAACCTCAAACTCAAATGTAGTAAGGCAGAAATAGTAAATGCATCCTTTTCAGACCACGATGCAATGAAAATTACATTCAACAAAAAAGCAGGGGGAAGTAGACCAAAAAATAATTGGAAACTAAATAATCTCATACTAAAGAATGATTGGGTAAAACAGCAAATCATAGACATAATTAATAACTTCACCCAAGAAAACGATAATAATGAGACATCATACCAAAATGTATGGGATGCAGCCAAAGCGGTAATAAGGGGAAATTTCATATCTCTAGAGGCCTATTTGTATAAAATAGAGAAAGAGAAGGTCAATGAATTGGGTTTGCAATTAAAAATGCTAGAAAAGGAACAAATTAAAAACCCCCAGTCAAACACTAAACTTGAAATTCTAAAAGTAAAAGGTGAGATCAATAAAATTGAAAGTAAAAAAACTATTGAATTGATTAATAAAACTAAGAGTTGGTTCTATGAAAAAACCAACAAAATAGACAAACCCTTAGTAAATCTGATTAAAAAAAGGAAAGAGGAAAATCAAATTGTTAGTCTTAAAAATGAAAAGGGAGAACTCACCACTAACGAAGAGGAAATTAGAGCAATAATTAGGAGTTACTTTGCCCAACTTTATGCCAATAAATTCGACAACTTAAATGAAATAGAAAAATACCTCCAAAAATACAGCTTGCCCAAACTAACAGAGGAAGAAGTAAATATCCTAAACAGTCCCATCTCAGAAAAAGAAATAGAACAAACTATCAATCAACTCCCTAAGAAAAAATCCCCAGGACCAGATGGATTTACATGTGAATTCTACCAAACATTTAAAGAACAATTAACTCCAATGTTATATAAACTATTTGAAAAAATAGGGATTGAAGGAGTCCTACCAAACTCCTTTTATGACACAGATATGGTACTGATACCTAAACCAGGTAGGCTGAAAACAGAGAAAGAAAATTATAGACCAATCTCCCTAATGAATATTGATGCTAAAATCTTAAATAAAATATTAGCAAAAAGATTACAGAAAATTGTCACCAGGATAATACACTATGACCAAGTAGGATTTATACCAGGAATGCAGGGCTGGTTCAATATTAGGAAAACTATTAGCATAATTGACTATATCAATAACCAAACAAACAAAAACCACATGATCATCTCAATAGATGCAGAAAAAGCATTTGATAAAATCCAACATCCATTCCTAATAAAAACACTTGAGAGCATAGGAATAAATGGACTTTTCCTTAAAATAGTCAGGAGCATATATTTAAAACCATCAGTAAGCATCATATGCAATGGGGAAAAACTGGAACCTTTCCCAGTAAGATCTGGAGTGAAGCAAGGTTGCCCACTATCACCATTATTATTTAATATCGTATTAGAAACACTAGCCTCGGCAATAAGAGTCGAGAAAGATATAAAAGGAATTAGAGTAGGCAATGAGGAAACCAAACTATCACTCTTTGCAGATGATATGATGGTATACCTAGAGAACCCCAGAGATTCTACCAAAAAGCTATTGGAAATAATTCATAATTTTAGCAAAGTAGCTGGCTACAAAATAAATCCCCATAAATCCTCAGCATTTTTATACATCACCAACAAAACCCAACAGCAAGAGATACAAAGAGAAATTCCATTCAGAATAACTGTTGATACCATAAAATATTTGGGAATCTATCTACCAAAGGAAAGTCAGGAATTATATGAGCAAAATTATAAAAAAGTCTCCACACAAATAAAGTCAGACTTAAATAATTGGAAAAATATTAAGTGCTCTTGGATTGGCCGAGCGAACATAATAAAGATGACAATACTCCCTAAACTAATCTATTTATTTAGTGCTATACCAATCAGACTTCCAAGAAAATATTTTATTGATCTAGAAAAAATAACAACAAAATTCATATGGAACAATAAAAAGTCGAGAATCTCAAGGGAATTAATGAAAAAAAAATCAAATGAAGGTGGCCTAGCTGTACCTGATCTAAAATTATATTATAAAGCAGCAGTCACCAAAACCATTTGGTATTGGCTAAGAAATAGATTAGTGGATCAGTGGAAAAGGCTAGGCTCACAAGACAGAATAGTCAATTATAGCAATCTAGTGTTTGACAAACCCAAAGCCCCTAACTTCTGGGAAAAGAATTCAATATTTGATAAAAACTGCTGGGATAATTGGAAATTAGTATGGCAGAAATTAGGCATGGACCCACACTTAACACCATATACCAAGATAAGATCAAAATGGGTCTATGACCTAGGCATAAAGAACGAGACTATAAATAAATTAGAGGAACATAGAATAGTTTATCTCTCAGACTTGTGGAGGAGAAAGAAATTTGTGACCAAAGATGAACTAGAGACCATTACTGATCACAGAATAGAAAATTTCGATTACATCAAATTAAAAAGCCTTTGTACAAATAAAACTAATGCAAACAAGATTAGAAGGGAAGCAACAAACTGGGAAAACATTTTCACAGTTAAAGGTTCTGATAAAGGCCTCATTTCCAAAATATATAGAGAACTGACTCAAATTTATAAGAAATCAAGCCATTCTCCAATTGATAAATGGTCAAAGGATATGAACAGACAATTTTCAGAGGATGAGATTGAAACTATTACCACTCATATGAAAGAGTGTTCCAAATCATTATTGATCAGAGAAATGCAAATTAAGACAACTCTGAGATACCACTACACACCTGTCAGATTGGCTAAGATGACAGGAAAAAATAATGATGAATGTTGGAGGGGATGCGGGAAAACTGGGACACTAATGCATTGTTGGTGGAGTTGTGAACGAATCCAACCATTCTGGAGAGCAATCTGGAATTATGCCCAAAAAATTATCAAAATGTGCATATCCTTTGATCCAGCAGTGTTTCTATTGGGCTTATATCCCAAAGAAATACTAAAGAAGGGAAAGGGACCTGTATGTGCCAAAATGTTTGTAGCAGCCCTGTTTGTAGTGGCTAGAAACTGGAAAATGAATGGATGCCCATCAATTGGAGAATGGCTGGGTAAATTGTGGTATATGAATGTTATGGAATATTATTGTTCTGTAAGAAATGACCAGCAGGATGAATACAGAGAGGCTTGGAGAGACCTTCATGAACTGATGCTAAGTGAAATGAGCAGAACCAGGAGATCATTATACACTTCGACAACGATATTGTATGAGGACATATTTTGATGGAAGTGGATTTCTTTGACAAAGAGACCTGAGTTTCAATTGATAAATGACGGACAAAAGCAGCTACACCCAAAGAAAGAACACTGGGAAACGAATGTGAACTATCTGCATTTTTGTTTTTCTTCCCGGATTATTTATACCTTCTGAATCCAATTCTCCCTACGCAACAAGAGAACTGTTCGGTTCTGCAAACATATATTGTATCTAGGATATACTGCAACATATCCAACATATAAAGGACTGCTTGCCATCTAGGGGAGGGGGTAGAGGGAGGGAGGGGAAAAAAATCGGAACAGAAATGAGTGTCAATATAATGTAATTATTAAATAAAAAAACTTAAAAAAAAAAAATACTACTTGGATCTGAGTCTAGTGGCTTTAATGTTTGAATAGCACTTCTTGGGTTCTGAAAGTAATAGACTCTTACAGTCAGCCCAGGAAACAGAAAAATACACTTTTATTTACTCATTTTATATACTTCTTTTAGTAGATAACATTTTTATTTTAATTGGAATAGTTTTTCCATCAACTGATTATTTATTTAACTGGAATAACTAGAAAGTATATGCCAAGGCATCATCCAATTGACTGATATATTCACAATAATTTTAAGCAAAATGTTGATTAAGATTTATTCAGGATCTATTTTTTTATTACAAGGCACTCAATCTAGAACAGGTGACAGTTGGTTTTTTTTTGTTGTTTTTTTGTTTTTTGTTTTTTTTTTCCCTTAGGGACACATACTTAAGTGCCTCTTTGGGGATTTTTCTCTCCATCAGACCCTAATGTAATAGTTATTTTCTTTTATCTTAGAAGAAAAAAGAAATCAATCAACAACTATTTATTGGCACCTCCTATATGCTAGGCAAATACCCTAGATTTTGGACATAGAAATATGCCAAAAATATGAAATAATCTTTACTTACAGTGAACTTGCATTTAAATGATGGTGATTAAAAAGTACATTTAAAAAGTATATGTGTGTTTATGTGTATGCATGCATAGGCTGGTATATCTACATGCATGAATACATGTATCAATATGTATACACAAATTTTGTACATAAAATAAATAAATATAAATATATAGCTGTGCATTGCATTGTGTAAATATGTATGCACATGTACACATATGCATATAAATACAAACATGCATACACACATATATGGATATAGATGTAGATATAAATATATGGAAACTTGGGAGAATGGGCATTAATGGGCATTAGAAGAAGGGTAAAATTGAAACAATTTACTTTAGGAAATATTGTCTAGGCTACAACTAAAAGTCAGGGATGCTGCAACAGAGATGAAGAGACAGTCAATACAAAGACAGAGAAATGGGATATGAAGGACATGAATGATAAAAGAAGGCAAGGGCAGTTTGACTGAATCACAAAATGAAAAAGGAGGAGTAATGTAAAAAGAGGCTAAAAAGAATGCTTGGGGCAAGATTGTGAGAAGGTTTAAAGGTAAAGACAAATTTGTATTTTATCATAGAACTATACACACACACACACACACACACACATATGGCACTGATGTTTGAATTAAAGAGTTATATGATTAGATCATATAGGAAAATTATTTGGACAGCAGTATGTAAAATGGATAAGAACATGAAGAGATGAGTCAGGTCGACAGATGAGTAGGTTTTCACAAATGTCTAGGGCAGGGGCAATGAGGTCCTGAATTAAGGTGTTAGTTCTGTGAATGGTGAGAAAAAATTAGGTGAGAGAAATGTTTGAAGGTACAAAAAGCAGGATTTGACAATTGATTATATATGAGGGGTGGAAGAGGAAAAAGAAGAGGATATTGCTGAAATCATGAACCTAAGAAACTGGAATGATAGTGATATCTTTGACAAGAAAGAAAACTTGGAAGGGGAAGGACTTTGGGAGAAAGATGATGACTGTTTTTCTAGATATTGACTTTGGGGATTTACAGGATATTAAGTTGAAATGTCTGAAAGGCAAATAGTGCTATAGCTTTGAAACCTAGGATAGGGGGTTGGGGAAATTGGGCTGTATATACACATGTGATAATCATCTATGCAGAGGTGATAGTTCAACCCATGAATAACATCTGATGATGGGAGAGGGAGATGAACAGTTAGACAATACAGAGAGATGGACAAAGACAGAGAGACTGAGGCAGAGACAGAGGCAGACAAAGTTACAGAGAGAGAGAGAGAGAGAAAGAGAGAGAGAGAGAGAGAGAGAGAGACTTTTATTCACATCACCTTTCTGAAAAACTAGATGAGGGACCTATTTGAATCTGTTTCTTTTCCATTCTTTGACAGTGATATAACCCATAATAATCATTATCCCTAATGTTTCCTATTGGCCAACCTAAAAAAAGAGTACAACAAAAAAATCAAGGACAATTTATCTAGTCAAGTTACATGCTACCAGTGATGAGCCTCTTAGCCTACTTTTTAACTCAGTTTAATTAATAGTCTAACCTCCTACTGAATGTTTTTTGTAATGATTTTTTTATCTTAGGGTCACTCAGTAAGTTAGGTTTATGGATATAGTTAGAAGCAAAACAAACAAATTAAAACAAACAAACAAAACCCCTCAAATATTCTCACTAGATAATGGATGATATGTAACTCACAAACTGTCTTAGTTGAACATTTATACATTTTGCTTCTTTGTCCATGCCATTTATGTTTCAACCCACTCCTTTTTTCAAACAGTTTCAGTAAAACTCATAAATAACTTAATTTTCAAGATTTTACATGGACTAGTAGCATGTGTAGACATTGCTATTGGTTTGCCATAATCAGGTGTTACTTTAGGGATCTCCTAAAATAAATTCCCCAATAAAGTTTGGAAAAATCACTCTGACTTTTTATTCCTCTTTATTTAGAATTCCTTTGTCAAAATGAATATATTAGGGACTTTTGGTATTATAGTCCACCATATTCCCATACCTTATTGAGAATAATTTCTTAAATGTTCAATTGAATCTGCTATTTTTTTCCATATCCCTATAATCATATGGTCTAGCTGGGAAAAAAAAATATTGATTTTAAACCACAAGCCCAAGATGTTTATTCTGGAGAAGAGTATGTTAGAATGGGTTAGATGTGGTAATGGTAGGCAGGAAATTGTCTTGAAGGAATAGAAAAGCCTTCATAAAGAAGAAAGATTAGCTTTTTTTTCTGTTTGATGTAAGAAGGCAGAACTACAAGGAATAGATAAAGACAAAGAAAAAAAATTGTATAAAAAAGCACAGAAAACCTTTATTGCAAATAGAACTATATAAAAATGGAATAGCCTGACTAGGTAAGCTGGAGACTCTCCTTACTGGTAATAGGCAAGCAAAGGCTGAATTACATTGTGTTACATAGGTGAATTTTTATTTTTCTCAGATGACTGAGGAAGCCCCTTCCAATACTGAAATTCTATTGTATATGTATTTCATTTATGTATGGATTGTATTCATTTCTTATGGTTCCTATTGACTCTGCAGTTCTATTTAAAAATAGAATGTGAAAATTTGAATATAGATTTTTTGAAGGAAAATCAAGTTATTTTTTCCCTACAACTTTAGAAACATGTAACTGTCACTAAATCAGCCGTGAATCTTAAGACTGTTTCTTCCTCTTCCAGTAGCTAGTTTCTCCATATTTTCTTCCTACCCCCTTCAATCACATTTGAAACACTCCATTTCAGATTATCACAGTTTAGAGTAATTTTAAAAATGTTTTCAGTATTATTTTATCTTTCAAAATTCATATAAAGCTAGTTTTTAACTATCAACTTGTGTAAGACTTTTTGTTCTAAATTTTTCTTTCTCCCTTCCTTACCTCCCCCTCCCCAAGATAGCAAATGATCTTATATAAATTAAATACGTGAAATTCTTTTAAATGTATTTCCTTATTTGTCATGTCGTGCAAGAAAAATTAGACTAATAGGGGAAAAAACACAAAGACACCATCAAAATAAAGGAGATTAAAAATCAATCAAAGCATTGCTTTTTCACCTTCTCTCTGGATGTGGATGATATTTTCTATCCCAAGTCTATTGAAATTGCCTTGAATCACCTCATTGTTGAGAAGAGCCAAGTTCATCACAGTTGATCATCACATAATCTTGTTACTATGTACAATATTTTCTTTGTTCAGCTCACTTAACATCAGTTCATGCAAGTCTTTCCAGTTTTTTTTTTCTGAAATCAGCCTGCTCATCATTTCTTACAGAACAATAATATTTCATTACATCCATAATTTATTCATCCATTCCATGATTGATGGACATCTATCTACTCACTTTCTATTTTCTACAAACATTTTTGTACCTGTAGGTCCTTTTCCCTCCTTTATGATATCTCTGAGATACAGACCCAATAGAGACACTGCTGAATCAAAGAAAATGCACAATTTTATACCTTTTTGGGAATAGTTTCAAATTGTTCTTCAGAATGGCTGAATCATTTCAAAACTCTAGTAACAATATATTAGAGTCCCAATTTTTCCATATCCCCTCCAACATTTATCATTATCTTTTGCTGTCATCCTAGTCTAACAGAGAGGTATGAAGGGGTTCCTCAAAGTTGTCTTAATTTGCATTTCTGTGATCAAGCATTTTTTTGTATGACAAGAAATGGCTTTAATTTCTGCATTTGAAAATTGTCTGTTTATATTCTTTGACCATTTATCATTTGGGGAATCCCTTGTATTTTTTTTTTCTAAATTAGACTCAACCATCTAAATATTTTAGAAATAAAGCCTTTTTCAGAAACACTGGCTGCAATTTTCCCCTCCAGCTTTCTGCTTTTCTTCAAACTTGGCTGCATTGGTTTTGATTGCACGAACCCTTTTTAATTTAATGTAATCAAAATTACCCATTCTGAATTTTATAATGTTCTCTAGTTCTTCTTTGGTTAAAAATTCCTTTCTTCTCCACAGATCTGACAGATAAACTGTCCCTTGCTCTCTTAATTTGCTTATAGCATCATCTTCTATGTTTAAATCATGAATTCATTTAGACCTTATCTTGGTATAATGTATTATTAGATGTAGGTCAGTGCCTACTTTCTGCCATACTAATTTCTAATTTTTCTAGCAATTTTTGTCAAATAGTGAAAAAAAAATCATAATGAAAGCCATGAAATAAGCTACCTCAAGAGGCACTGGCTTCTCTTTCCATTTTTCCCTCTTCCCATTTCAGATGACTGTTAAGAGGACCACTTGGGGAAAGTTGAGGAAGGGATTTATGTCAAAGTACATGTTGAATTTATCTGTGAGATCTGTGAGTCAGTCACTGTTGAGTTAGATGTATTCAGCTTGGCTCTAGAGGGTAGAATAAAAAGCAATTGGTCAAAGTGCCAAAAATATAATAGACTTGATATAAGGGAAAACATGTTAATTAGTAGCATTCTTAAAAGGTGCTGACTCAAGAGAACTCTCTTTTCCTACAACACCTTGAAATCTTCAAATAAAGACTTAATGATCACTTGGCAGGGAAACTGGAAAAAGGAGACCTGAAGTCAAATACAGTCTGGCCTGTGTAAATGACCACTTCTATTACCAATATTTGATAATTATCACATTTCAAAGATCCTGAAAACTCTGCATTGAGAGTGTGGCAAAGTGAATGGAGTACTCCATTTGCTGTCAAAAAATTTTGAGGCCATATTGCCACCTCAGATGCATACTAGCCTTGAAATCCTAACTCTTCACCTTGCTAATCACTGGTTTGCACACACATAAAATGGAGATGATATTAGCTTTTTTATACTGATTGGTGTGAGAATGGATTGTGATTGTGTATGAAACATTTGGTCAATTTTAATAGAGCTAGATTCATGTGGATAATCAGGCAGTGGAAAATAAATAAATCCCCAGAATCAGGACAATATGGGTCCAATTTTCACCTCTAACACATATTGACTTCATGACTTTAGGGAAGTGACAATATTTCTGCTCTAAGGCAACTCTGTTTAATAATTTTTAAAAATTCAGGGGGAAAACACTGGAAAACATGTAAGCCATTTGACTTTTGGTGCAAGAGTATGGCTGAAATTAAGAGTCAATAATATAATCAATCAGACAACATGCTTTTATGTTTATGTTTACTATGTGTCAGACACTGTTCAGTATGTGAGATATATGAAAAGGCTAAAAACAGTTTTTATTGTCAAAGAAATAACATTTTAATCAGGAAATGATATGAGAATAGCTATATATGTATGTTTGTATATGTTTATATATACACATTTGTGTATGTGTATAAATGTGTATCTATCGGTACATATACATATATGTGTGAATGTATTTATACATGTGTATATAAAAGTATATGCATGTTTATATGTGTATATATGTGTGTGAATAAATATAAAAACATACCTACACATTTGTTATATAGCTCTGGAAGCCAATCTTACAGAGAAGGAATTGAAGTGAAAAGAGAGACTGAGGGAAAAAAAAAAAAAAACTTTTGCAGAAGATAGTGTTTGAACTTGGTATGAAAGAATCCAGGGAAGTTAGGAATCAAAAGGGAGGTTGGAGGATCCAGAGAAATCCACTGAGACCAGAGGATTTTCATGTATCAGAAATTACAATTGGTGCTGGATCACAGAGTACATGAGAGGGAGGAAATTACATGAAGATTGAATATGGAGGAAGAGGTCACATTATAAATAATTTTAAATGACAGAGAATTTTATGTGATCCTAAAGATAATAGAGAGCCACTGAAGTTTATTGTGAAGAGAGGCTGACATAGTCAAATCTGTGTTTCAGGAAAATCACATTGGCAGGATGAATTAGAATGAGGAGACATTTGAGTTAGGGAATCCACTGCAAGACCATTACAACGGTTCAAGTGAAAAGTGATGAGGGCAATTACAAGATTAGTCACTGTGTGCATAGAGAGAAGGGAACAGGTGAGAAACATTGTGAAGACAAAAATGACAAAAGTTTGGGGAGAATGCAGATAGTTGGTTAAGCATCAGTAAGAAATCAAAGATGACTACAAGTTTGTAAGTTTAGAAAATAAGGATGGTGATTAAGGACGTTCAGAAGAGAAGATTTGGAAGGAGAGAAAAAAGTGTTCTGTTTGAGATGCTTAATTTCCAATTAAGTTGTCTAGAAGGCAATGGATAGTAGAAAACTGGCACTTAGGAGAAAGACTGTTATTTTTTAGTCATTTCAATTATTCCTGACATTTCATGATCCATGATCCATATGGAATTTTTTTAGCAAAGACATAGGAGTGGTTTGCCATTTTCTTCTCCAACTCATTTTGCAGATGAAAAAAACAAGGCAAGCAGAGGTTAAATGACTTGCTCAGAGTCAACTAGTAATTATCTGAGGCCATATTTTAATTCCAGTTTTCCTGTCTTCAGGCCCAGCACTCTAACCTCAACAACTTGTTGAACCAGAAGAAAGATTAATGCTATATATTTAGATCCTGGAATCATATTCATAGAGCTCTTAGTTAAACCTTTGGAGATTCACAAGATCATCAAAATATATACTATAGAGAGAGAAGAAAAAAGAGAACTTTAAAGGAAACTCATCATTAGTGGGCATAAACTGGTTGAAAGTCCCGCAAAGCAAAGTAGAAAAGGATGGCCAGAAATGTCAAAGGAGAACCAGGAGAAAACAATACCATGAAAATCTAGAAAGGCAAGATATCCAGGAGAAGATAATTAATTGCAAAGAGATAAAGGAGAATAAAGTTTGATTTAAAAAAAAAAAACAACTATTAGGTTTACCAATTAACAGATCACTCATTATTTTGAGAGACATTTCAGGTAAATGGTGAAATTGGAATCTGGGTATCCTGCAAATAGTTTCCTGTTTTATTTGACCTTTCCTTTGGGGTTCACTACCCCATCCAATCGATATTGCTATGGTTCAGATTTAAAGACAATAGGAGCATTTCATTGAGTTACAGAATCTTAAAAGCACACTATGATTCTCTCAGTGGTTCTCATTAGAAGACTGTCACTAGCAATATCAAATCATTCTCTTTTGACTAAACCTGTAAATTAGAGGCAAAGGAGATACTGACATCTCCAATTCATTTGCTGATCCCTGATTATTCTGCTTTGATATAAGAAGGTATCATGGCTCCATTGAGCCCAGGTAGACAAGTGAAATACTAAGAGGAAAAAAAGCTATTATTAGAAGTATTATCACAATATCAATATTACTAAAGTATTTGGCTAATGAGGTTTGCTGTCTCAAAATTCCAGCAAAAAAAATCAATAATCTCTCTCTCTCTCTCTTTCTCTTTCTCTCTCTCTCTCTCTCTCATTGGTATATTATCCTGTTTCTCTTTAATTCTAAAGGAAAATTGAAAATGAGAGTGACTAAGATTAATTTGTCATTAATCAATTTACTTGTTTGGAGAAAATAGAAAATGCAGAGGATTCATTTTTCCTCTCCTTTTCCAAGTTGTCATAATGGACTCTTGTCAGTGGACCTTTTAATTGTAATGAACACATCTTCTAACTGCCACATACTCAGTAATAAAAGCTAGCCAGGAAGGAGTAAATTGTTGAGATAGGTGAATGTGTGTCTTGATATGCTTTTTGAAAACTCAGATATATTTACAATAGCACAGCCAAGTATAAAATAAAGTATCAAAAAATTCAATTTTCTTTCTAAACTCTAGGGAATTAGCATCTCATAGAGTTTAGTGCTTGCTAAAGGGGCTTTCCCCTTTTTTTTTAGAAAAGGGATAGCGCACTCTATACTGTGAAACCTAGGATTCCTGTGTGATTATGGAAAAAGTCAAATTCCTGATTGTCAAGACAAAGAAGAGAATAGATTCTGTTATCTTTAGTACAGTTCACTAGATAACAGTAAGGGGAAACAGGAGATGGAAATAATGGGGGGAATAAATTCACCAGGTCCCAGCATGGCAGCAAATTCTGTCCAAGCAATTCACTTCTTAATTAGGGCATTGAGCCAGTTAATGTTCTACCTGCTAATGACTACCTCCAGTTTGGGAAAGCAGTGAATTACTTTTAAAATCCACTGGTGGGATCCACTCTCAGGATTTTAGAGTTCATGGATTTCCTCAGTCCCAGGTGGTTTCTACATCCTTTCTTTGTTCAGTCTTTTTTTTTCCAGTTGGGGAAAAATAAACAAACAAACAAAAAATACTGGATTTCCTACAAATCCTCTTGTTGATAAGTAGCTACATCAAAATGGATTCATTATAGACTAGCAGATCAGGGACTTCTCTATATAGAATTTATTTAGATTCAACCAAAGCATTTTATGAAGATTCATAATACAGTTATACTAAGGTGGGAAATACTGTTAGGACAGAACTACATGGGTATGCTCTGAACTAATTAAATGGCCAGAAATAAAGAGCACTCACAGAATCACAGAAGGACAAAACCAAAAAGAAACATAGAATCCAGCTAATTTGTCATGTACGTAACAAGAATACTCATCTACAACATACACAGATGGAACATGGCAAGCCATTAGAAAGCTGTTATTAACATGAAAGATCTGCTGCCCTTGGCTAAATGGTGTCTTTGGAGACTTTATTTATTACTTCTTCTTTTTCCCTTCCTGGCCAATCAAAACAAGGTCTATTTTTTGTTCCTTGCCAGGCTGGACTGATTTTGAGTTTTTCACTCCTGGAATTATTCACACTGGTATGCATCTTTGTTACATAAATTTGCTTCCATTTTCTTTATAGGTATATTTAATAGGAGCTACTGAGGGACTTGCGGCCAAGATGGTGGAGAGGAGGCGCACAGCTGTGTAAGCTCTGCGATTTCACCCAGAATCCATTTCATGATAAGCCTCTGAATTAATGCTTGACTGAAAAAATAAAACACAAATAGTTACCAAGAGAAGACAACCTTGAAATTCACCAGGAAAGGTATGTTTTTGCTCGAGGGTGGGGACGGTTTTAGATTGGGCACAGGCTGAGAGCAGGCAGCGGCAGCGAGAGCCTGGCAGGCAGCTCACAGCCGAGCAGACCGGAGAGGGGGTGGGATGTGATTTCAGATGTCTCTGTGGGGAAGGCTTTGCTGCAGGATTGGGTACTTTGCTCTGGCAGCAAGTCAGTAGCCCAGGAGAGAAGCTAAAAACATGGGAGGGGGGAGTGAAGAATACAACCCCAAACAGTTGGAGTCTCTCAGGACCTGGCCACCCCTCCCCCACAATGTCTCAACACGCTCTCAGATCTCAGAGCGCAGGCACAGCATAGCCATCGCTGTCCTGTTAGGGCCTCACTGCTGCCCCCCATAGTCTGTAGAGGAAGCTCAGTAATACCACCCAGCCCCTTCCCCCAAAAAAGCAGATTCCATTTTTTTTTTCTTTGCTAGTTTGTCTTTGATTCTTCTCTGACAAAATGAGCAAAAAATTGAAGAGGACTTTAACCCTTGACAGCTTCTATACAGATAGAGAGCAGACTCTAAATCCTGAGAAGACTAAAAACAAACAGTCCCCAGGTGAATCCCCAAAGGAGGAGATCATATGTTCCTCAGCACAGATGAATCTCATGGAGGAAATTAAAAAGGCTCTCACAAGAGAGTTAGAAGAAAAATGGGAAAAAGAGAGGGAGGCTTGGCAAGAGAGACTGGAGAAGTCATCAAAAAAGAAATCAAATCCTTGAAAAATAGGATTAGTGAACTGGAAACAGAAAATAGCTCTCTAAAAAATGAAATTGTCAAAATGGAAAAAAAATTCCATAGAACAAAAGAACTCAATTGGACAATTAGAAACAAAATTTTAAAAAGTGAGTGAAGAAAATACTTCATTGAAAATCAGAATTGAACAAATGGAATTGAATGACTCGAGGAGACAACAACAATCAGTCAAGCAAATCCAAAATAATAATAATAATAATAATAAAACAATGGAAAAGAATGTGAAATACCTTCTGGGGAAGACAACAGACCTGGAAAACAGATTCAGGAGAGACAATCTGAGAATTATTGGACTCCCAGAAAAGTATGATCAAAAAAAGAGCCTGGACACTATTTTCCAGGAAATTATCAAAGAGAACTGCCCAGAAGTCATAGAAACAAAGGGTAAAATAGACATTGAAAGAATTCATTGATCACCTACTGAAAGGGATCCTAAAATCAAAACACCAAGAAATATAGTGGCCAAATGCCAGAACCCTCAGATGAAGGAAAAAATACTGCAAGCAGCTAGAAAAACCCAATTCAAGTATTGAGGAGCCACAATAAGGAACACCCAGCATCTAGCAGCATCCACATTAAAAGATCGAAGGGCCTGGAATATGGTATTCTGAAAGGCTAAGGAACTTGGTATGCAACCAAAAATAATTTACCCAGCCAGAATGAGCATCTTTTTCCAGGGAAGAAGATGGACATTCAACAAAATAAGCGAATTTCACCTATTTTTGATGAAAAAGCCAGAACTTAAAAAATTTAATCTACAAACATATAACTCAAGAGAAACCTAAAAAGGTAAAAAGAAATCTTGGGAACTATATTTTTGCTATAAAGATGTATAAAGAATACATGTATACCTTGTTCTAGAAACTAGAGGTGGAAAGAACATTGTACCAGAAAAAGGGTAAAGTGGGGTACTACATCTCATGAAGAGGCAAAGGAAACCTATTATCTGAGAGAAAGAATGGAGGGGGATGAATATAGTGGGTATCTTACTGCCTTCAGAATTGGCTTTAAGAGAAAAATTTTAGACATATTCAATTTATGGTGAAACATCTCCCACCTCATTGAAAAGTGAGAAGGGAAAAGTGAAAAGAGAAGGAATAAGCTAAGTGGAAGGGAATACAGAAACTGGGAAGGAAAGGAGTAAGATAGGGGGAGGAACTCTAAGGTGGGGGGAGGGATACTAAAAAGGGAGGGCTGTGAGAAGCAAGTGGTGCTCACAAGCTTAATACTGGGAAGGAGGGTAAGGGGGAAAGAAGGGAGAAAAGCATAAACAGGGGTTAACAAGATGGCAAGTAATACAGAATTGGTCCTTTTAACCATAAATGTGAATGGGATAAACTCCCCCATAAAGAGAAAGCGGTTAGCAGAATGGATTAAAAGCCAGAATCCTACAGTATGTTGCTTACAGGAAACACACCTGAAGCAGGGAGGTACATGCAGAGTAAAGTTAAAAGACTGGAGCAAAATCTACTATGCTTCAGATGAAGTCAGAAAAGCGGGGGTAGCCATCCTGATCTCAGATCAAGCTAAAGCAAAAATTGATCTAATTAAAAGAGATAAGGAAGGGCACTATATCTTGCTAAAGGGTAGCATGGATAATGAAGCAATATCAATATTAAACATATATGCACCAAGTGGTGTAGCATCTAAATTCTTAAAAGAGAAATTAAGAGAGCTGCAATAAGAAATAGACAGCAAAACTATAATAGTGGGAGATCTCAACCTTGCACTCTCAGAATTAGATAAATCAAACCACAGAATAAATAAGAAAGCAATCAGAGAGGTAAATAGAATACTAGAAAAGTTAGATATGTTAGATCTCTGGAGAAAATGAAATGGAGACAGAAAAGAATACACTTTCTTTTCACAGTTCATGGAACCTATACAAAAATTGACCATATATTAGGACATAAAAACCTCAAACTCAAATGCAGTAAAGCAGAAATAGTAAACGCATTCTTTTCAGACTATGATGCAATGAAAATTACATTCTACAAAAATCCAGGGGAAAGTAGACCAAAAAATATTTGGAAACTAAACAATCTCATACTAAAGAATGATTGGGTGAAACAGCAAATCATAGAAATAATTAATAACTTCATCCAAGAAAATGACAATAATGAGACATCATACCAAAATGTGTGGGATGCAGCCAAAGTGGTAATAAGGGGAAATTTCATATCTCTAGAGGCCTACTTGCATAAAATAGAGAAAAAGAGTCAATGAATTGAGCTTGCAACTAAAAATGCAAGAAAAGGAACAAATTAAAAATCCCCAGTCAAACACTAAACTTGAAATTCTAAAAATAAAAGGAGAGATCAATAAAATTGAAAGTAAAAAAAAAAAATTTGAATTAATTAATAAAACTAAGAGTTGGTTCTATGAAAAAAACCAACAAAATAAACAAACCCTTAGTAAATCTGATTTTAAAAAGGAGAGGAAAATCAAATTGTTAGTCTTAAAAATGAAAAGGGAGAACTCGCCACTAACGAAGAGGAAAGTAGAGCAATAATTAGGAATTACTTTGCCCAACTTTATGCCAATAAATTCAACAACTTAAATGAAATGGAAGAATACCTTCAAAAATATAGCTTGCCCAGATTAACAGAGGAAGAAATAAATATCCTAAACAGTCCCATATTAGAAAAAAAAATAGAACAAGCTATTAACCAACTCCCTAAGAAAAAATCCCCAGAACCAGATGGATTTACATGTGAATTCTACCAAACATTTAAAGAAAAATTAATTCCAATGCTATATAAACTATTTGAAAAAATAGGGATTGAAGGAGTCCTACCAAACTCCTTTTATGACACAGACATGGTACTGATACCTAAACCAGGTAAGCTGAAAACAGAGAAAGAAAATTATAGACCGATCTCCCTAATGACTATTGATGCTAAAATCTTAAATAAAATATTAGCAAAAAGATTACAGAAAATCATCCCCAGGATAATACACTATGACCAAGTAAGATTTATACCAGGAATTCAGGGCTGGTTCAATATTAGGAAAACTATTAGCATAATCAACTATATCAATAACCAAACTAACAAAAACCATATGATCATCTCAATAGATGCAGAAAAAGCATTTGATAAAATCCAACATCCATTCCCAATTAAAGACACTTGAGAGTACAGGAAAAATGGACTTTTCCTTAAAGTAGTCAGGAGCATATATTTAAAACTGTCAGTAAGCATCATATGCAATGGGGAAAAACTGGAACCTTTCCCAGTAAGATCTGGAGTGAAGCAAGGTTGCCCACTATCACCATTATTATTCAACATTGTATTAGAAACACTAGCCTCTGCAATAAGAGTTGAGAAAGAGATTAAAGGAATTAGAGTAGGCAATGAGGAAACCAAACTATCACTCTTTGCAGATGATATGATGGTATACCTAGAGAACCCCAGAGATTCTACTAAAAAGCTATTAGAAATAATTCATAACTTTAGAAAAGTTGCAGGATACAAAATAAACCCCCATAAATTCTCAGCATTTTTATACATTACCAACAAAATCCAACAGCAAGAAATACAAAGAGAAATTCCATTCAAAATAACTGTCGACAGCATAAAATATTTGGGAATCTATCTACCAAAGGAAAGTCAGGAATTATATGAGCAAAATTACAAAAAAAACTTTCCATGTAAATAAAGTTAAACTTAAATAATTGGAAAAATATTAAGTGCTCTTGGATAGGCCAAGAGAATATAATAAAGATGACAATACTCCCTAAACTAATCTATTTATTTAGTGCTATATCAATCAGACTTCCAAGAAAATATTTTAATGATCTAGAAAAAATAACAACAAAATTCATATGGAATAATAAAAGATCTAGGATCTCAAGGGAATTAATTTAAAAAAATAAATAAATGAAGGTGGCCTAGCTGTACCTGATCTAAAACTATATTATAAAGCAGCAAACACCAAAACCATTTGGTATTGGTTGAGAAATAGATTAGTTGATCAGTGGAAAAGGTTAAGTTCACAAGACAGAACAGCCAACTATAGCAATCTAGTGTTTGACAAACCCAAAGAGCCTAACTTTTGGGATAAGAATTCATTATTTGACAAAAACTGCTGGGATAACTGGAAATTAGTATGGCAGAAATTAGGCATGGACCCACACTTAACACCGTATACCAAGATAAGATCAAAATGGGTCCATGATTTAGGCATAAAGAATGAGATTATAAATAAATTAGATGAACATAGAATAGTTTATCTCTCAGACTTGTGGAGGAGGAAGAAATTTGTGACCAAAGATTAACCAGAGACCATTACTAATCACAAAATAGAAAATTTTGATTACATCAAAGTAAAAAGCCTTTGTACAAACAAAACTAATGTAAACAAGATTAGAAGAACTGGGAAAACATCTTCACAGTTAAAGGTTCTGATAAAGGCCTCATTTCCAAAATATATAGAGAATTGACTCTAATTTATAAGAAATCAAGCCATTCTCCAATTGATAAATGGTCAAAGGATATGAACAGACAATTTTCAGATGATGAAATTGAAACTATTACCACTCATATGAAAGAGTGTTCCAAATCATTATTGATCAGAGAAATGCAAATTAAGACAACTCTGAGATATCACCACACACCTGTCAGATTGGCTAAGATGACAGGAAAAAATAATGATGAATGTTGGAGGGGATGTAGGAAAACTGGGACACTGCTGCATTATTGGTGGAGTTGTGAATGAATCCAACCATTCTGGAGAGCAATCTGGAATTATGCCCCAAAAGTTATCAATCTGTGCATATCCTTTGATCCAGCAGTGTTTCTGCTGGGCTTATACCCCAAAGAGATACTAAAGAAGAGAAAGGGACCTATATGTGCCAAAATGTTTGTGGCTGCCCTGTTTGTAGTGGCTAGAAACTGGAAAATGAATGGATGCCCATCAGTTGGAGAATGGTTGGGTAAAATGTGGTATATGACTGTTATGGAATATTATTGTTCTGTAAGAAATGACCAGCAGGATGAATGCAGAGAGACTTGGAGAGACTTACATGAACTGATGTTGAGTGAAATGAGCAGAACCAGGAGATCATTATATACTTCAACAACAATAATGTTTGAGGATGTTTTCTGATGGAAGTGAATTTCTTTGACAAAGAGATCTAACTCAGTTTCAATTGATCAATGATGGACAGAAGCAGCTACACCCAAAGAAAGAACACTGGGAAATGAATGCAAACTGTTTGCATTTTTGTTTTTCTTTCTGGGTTATTTCTACCTTCTGAATCCAATTCTCCCTGTGCAACAAGAGATCTGTTTGGTTCTGCATACATATATTGTATCTAGGATATACTGCGCCATATTTAACATATATACGACTGCTTGCTATTTAGGGGAGGGAGTGAAAGGAGGGAGGGGAAAAATCAGAACAGAAGTGAGTGCAAGGGATAATGTTGTAAAAAAAATTACCCTGGCATGGGTTCTGTCAATAAAAAGTTATTATTAAAAATATGTATATTTAATTTATAAAGGAAGCAATTCATTAGTTAAATGGATAGAGCTAAAGACTTGGCATTAGGATGAATTGTGTTTGAAACCTGTTTCAGATGCTTACTCTGTGACATTGGAAAAATAACTTAATTCCTCAGTTCACTTTTGTAAAATGGGGGTAATAGCACTTATCACACAGGGTTATTTTTGTGAATATAAAATTACTTAGCATATGTGAAGTGCTTTGCAAACCTTAAAGCAATATTTAAATATTAGCAATTATATTTGACTGATAAATGCACTGGTCTGTACATATAGTTTGGTCATTCTTAGCAATGTTTTATCCTTATTTTCTCTACTACACTGAAATGTGTGTATATATATGAGTTTTATGAGTCTTCAGAATTTTTTTCCTCCATAACTTGAAAATCTTTCTATCATTTCTCTGGACATTTTGAAAACTGCCCTCCTAAATGACAAATCAATCCCTGAATACCTGATATTCTCCCTGTCACAAATTGTAGGATAATAAAACTCTTCACCCAAAGGCTCCCATAATTTCTGACTGAGTAACACATTCCCATTAGTTTTGGTGAGAATGAGATTCAGAATGTAATTTTCTCTATATTATTCCTTAGAATTTTTGAAAAGTAGAACTTATTAAGTAAAGTTCAAGCTTCTTAAGGTCAGTGATCATTTTAGGGGGATATCCCCAGAATTTATTACATTTCATTGCACAAACAATATGTTTAATAAAAGCTGCTGGTATTTTTGGTGATCTCATAGGAAAGTAAAAAGAAGATTTTGATTTAACTATTTGGGTTGCAAAATCCCCCAAAATAGCTGAATAATCTTACATTCCCTATCACTATTATATCATATCTCTAAGAAGTCTTTTATTACTTTGATATTTCTTTCTATGAGTGGTCTATATCAAACATATAAAACTGATTTCTCTTTCAGTTGAAATGAGTAAAACTTTCTGATTTTATAGATTAAAACACTGGGACTTAAAAGAAATAAGCAACTTGTTCTATATTCTCTATTTGTTAGATATCAAAAGCAAGATAGGAGTCTGGTTCTCATTCTGAGTCCATTGCCCTTTCAACCATACAGATAGATCAGTACTTGAAATTGTTTTGCTTTACCTTTTTTTCGTAGTATGGGGAAAAGACATAGATACCATGATTATAAAATTTAGAGATAACACAAAGCCAGAAAATAGTTAACATATATGACAGAAAATAACATCTTATGAAAATTTGATCTATTGTTATTTTCATAGTCATATTTTAACATTTTTGAGTTGGAAATTTGTTTTCTCTCTTCAGTCCCACCCCCACACATTGGAAAGGCAAGCAATTTGATATCAATTATGCATGTCAAATCATAGAGATGCATAAAAAAGGAAATAAAAACAAGAAAAATAAATAAAGTACAAAAAATTATATTTAATTCTTCCCTCAGAGTTCATTCATTGTCTCTATAGAGGTGAATAGCATTTTTTCATCATAAGTACTTTTAAATTATCTTGAATCATTGTCTTGATTAAAGTAGCTAATGTTTTACACTTGATGATCCTAACTATGTTGTTATTGCTATGCAAAATGTTCTTCTTATTCTACTAATTTCACTTTGCATCAATTCATATATCTTCTCAGGTTTTTCTGAAATTATTCTACTCTTCATTTGTTATAGCATAATAGTATTCCATCACAATAATACCATAACTCAATCAGCCCTTCCCTAATCAATAGGCATCATTTTAATTTTCGATTTTTTTGCCAATGCAAAACAACAACAACAACAAAAAAAAAAAAAAAAAAAACGACAACAACAACAACAAAAAACCTTCTATAAATATTTTCTACATCTGGGTCCTTTTCCCTTTTCTTCTGGATAGACCTAGTAGCGGTATTCCCAGGTCAAATGGTGAATACAGTTTTGTAGCTTTTTAAGTTAGTTACAAATTTTTCAATAAAGTGGTTACAGCAGTTCACAATTCTATATCTCAATTGTTTAGATATCCTCATCAGCATTTGCAACTTTCCTTTTCTATTATGGTAGCCAATCTGATAGGAATCTGATGCTAAGAGTTGTTTAAACTCTTTTCTCTGCTCAATAGTGATTTAGAGTATTTTTTCACATGGCTATAAATAGTTTTGATTTTCTCATCTGAAAACTGAGTGTTCATATCCTTTGGCTCTTGCTTTTATTAATTTGACTCAGTTTCCTACATATTTGAGAATAAAGCCTTAGCCAAAAAAAAAAAAAAAAAACTTGCTATAAAATCTCCCCCAACCTGTTTTCTGCTTTTCATCGAATCTTGTTTTTATTTGTTCAAAGACATTTTAATTTCACATAATCAAAAATATCCATTTTACATTCCATAATTTCCTCTATTTCTTGTTTAGTTTTAACATCTTTCCTTATCCATACATTTGCCAGATAAAATATCCCATGTTCCCTCAATATGCTTATGATATTACATCTTATGTATAAATCATGTAATCATTTAGATTTTATCTTAAATATATGATATAAAATGCTGTTTTATGGCAAAATTCTGCTAAATTCTGTTTTGTAATTGCCTGAACATTTTTTGTCAAATAGTGAGTTCTCTCCCACAGAATTTGTATTTATCAAACACTAGATTACTATGGACCTTTAACATTTGGATACTGGGTAGCTAATCTATTCCACTTATCCACCACTCTGTTTCTTAGACAGTCCAGCTTGTTTTAGTAATTAGAGCTTTGTAATATAGTTTGAAATTGATAGTGTGAGGCCACATTCCCTCACTTTTTATATTGATTTCCTTGTCATTCTTGATCTTTTGTTCTTTCAGATATTATCTTTTTTCTTTTTCTTTCTGAATAATCACACACACATACACCTACATACATATGTATACATATATGTATACATACACATATGTTATGTGTTTGGTGTGGCATCAAATAAATACATTGCTTTAAGTAGAATTGTCATTTAAAAATATTATTTCAACTAATTAATGAACATCTGATATTTATCCAGTTGTTTAGCTCTGCCTTTATTTGTGTAAAGGTTGTTTTGAAAATGTGTTCTTGTAAGATCTGGGTTTTTCTTGGCAGGTAGGATACCCAAGTATTTTATAATGTCTGCAGTTATTTTAAATGGAATTTCTTTATAGCTCTAATGGACTTTGTTGGAATTATGTAGAACTACTGATGATTTGTCTGGGTTTATTCTATATCCTGAAATTTCTCAGAAAATATTACTTATTTCAACTATATGTTTAAAATTTGCTGAGATTATGTAAGTATGCCATCATATCATTTGCAAAGGGTAATGTATTTGTTTCTTACATTGCCTACGTCCTTAAATTTATTTTTCTTGTCATAGCTATTGTTAGCATTTCCAATGCAATATTGAATGATATTCTTTCTACATCTTTGATCTTATTTCATTACAGAAAATGTTTACCCTTGGTTTTAGATGGCATCTATTATTTGAATGGAAGTTCCATTTATTTCTTTTTTAAAATATTTATTGAAAACTAAATAAAGAATAAGAAAAAAAATTAAAAGAAAGACAAAAAAGGAAAACAAAACAAGACATTGTTATGTGTCCAGGAAAACAACAGGGAGGATTCAAAATATGTAAAAATTAATTTCCATTAAAAAAAAAAAACATGTAACAGAAGCAATTATATTCATGACTGTTCATTTTTTATTGTTTCTTTATAGATTATTCTTTTGTTTTCTGTTATGCAATTTTTACTTTATTCTTTTTTTCACCCTCTCCACCTCCCACAAGTTAAATATTAATACACACACAGACACGCAAGTATATATGTATCTATGTATATGCTTGTATATATATTCATATATACATATATCTATATACAAACCTACATACACTCATATTGCATGTACACATATATAAATACACATCCATATACATACACATAGACATATCTATATATGTATATAAACATATACACATATGTAGACATGCATCTAAAGCAATATCAATATGGCTAACATAAAATGTAGATTTCTCTATTGAATTTTTAAGTCTAACTTTGAGATCAGCCTTTTTTTTTTTTTTCTAATACATTTCTACCTGAACCTTATAGTTTTTGTGTAGATCTCTTATTTCCTATCCTGGCTAACTCTTTTACTTAAATTCTACTCTTTAACTTTCTTTGCTGTTATTTAACCTCCCCCATCCATGGATCCCTTCCTTATTTTCTCCTCCCACTCTTCCCTCCCCAAAATCTCATTCCCATTAATGTATACACCTTATACCACCTTCTTAATTCTACATACCCTTTTCTTTCTTTCTTCCTCCCTCCCTTTACTTCCTCCTTCTCTCTCCCTCCTTTCCCCCTCATTCCTTCCTTCCTTCCTTTCTTTCTTTTTTTCTTTTTTTCTTTCTTTCTTTCTTTCTTTCTTTTCTTTCTTTCTTTCTTTCTTTCTTTCTTTCTCCAGCTCTTCCTCCTTCTCTCTCTCTCTCTCTCTCTCCTCTCTCTCTCTCTCTCTCTCTCTCTCTCTCCTCCTTCCCTCCGTCGCTCCCTTCCTCCCTTCCTTTCTTTGTTCATTTGTTTCTTTCTCCCTCCTTCCTTCCTTTCCTTGTTTGTTTGTTTCTCCCTCCCTCCCAGCTAGGTCTGGTGTTTCTAATCAGCCGAGGCTCTCTCAATATTCCTGGACTCAGATCTCTGACTACCCAGGCTGTCTGGGGATAAAAAGTTCCTGTGATTTAGGCTGAGGCTACCTCCAAACCCAGCTAATACCAGGGCTCCCCACTTGCTGTTTCTTTGGAGCTAGTCTGGAAATGTTTACACTTCACATTGGTCAAAAGCCATTTCTGGGGTCTTTCTTCAGATCTTCTCAGATTGTACTAGGAAGACCCCTGTTTTTCCCCAAGTCTTCTTTGTTCATACTCTATTCACCCTGGGAAGAAATTATGTTCTCTGGACAGCTTAGAGTTTTCTGACATACTCAACTATCTTCCCATAATCCTCCCCCCACTCCATTTATTTCTAAGATTTGGAGTATTTTGAATAAGAATTCCTGTTGCACTTTGTCAAAAGTTTTTTTCTGCTTCTATTGAGATAATCATGATTTTTCTTAGTTTTTATCATTGATTTGGTCAGTTATGCTTAAGTTTTCCTAACATTGAACCAAATTGCTCTTACTGATACAAAGAAATCCTGGTCATATTGTATGATCCTAGGGATGCATTTCTATAATTCCTTCCTAGAATTTTATTTGAAATTTTTGCATCATATATTTAACTTATATCTACTTCCATGCTGTCTTGGAGAGGGGGAAAGTAAGGGAGGCAGAAACAAAAATTTGGAATGCAAAATTTTACAAAAATAATATTGAAAACTATCTTCACATATATTTGGAAAAATAAAATACTATATCTATCATCTATAGAGAAATATTTTAATTGCATCAATATTTATCAGAAAAATTTGTCTATAGATTTTTTCTTCTCTGTTTTTGATCTTCCTGGTTTAAGTACCAAAACTATATTTCTGTCAGAGAAGAAATCTGTTAGAACTTCTTCCTTATGTATTTTTACAATTATTTTATATAGTAATGGACTTAATAGTTCTTGTAATGTTTGATCTCATTTACTTATAGTTCCATCTGATTCTGGAGATTTTTCTTGGGGAACTAATTTATGGCTTGCTTAATTTCTTTTTCTACAATAAGGTTATTTAAATATTCTATTTCTTCTTCTGTTAATATGGGCAATTTATATTTTTGTAAATATTCATCCATTTCACTTAGATTGTGAGATTTGTTTGCATATAATTAGACCAAATAACTCCTAATAATAGCTTTAATTTCATCTTCATTTCTGGTGTGTTCACCCTAGAAAGGGACAACTTAGAAAAAGACTTAATTTGAGTGTGGAAGGGAGTATTTTCTTGCAATTTGCTGTGTCTGTTCTAAAGATGTCCTCTCTCTTTCTATCAGGTCCTGATACCTCACTCCTTTGACTGGTCTATCTATCCAGCTTCCTAAAGTGTTGGTATTTAATCACGTATGGCATTATGAGTAGAAAATCAAACTGAATGAACTAAAAACTGATTCGTAGTCAGAGTACTTGGCTTCCAACCCTACCTCCAATGTTTGCTTTCTGTGTGACTTTGTGCAAAATCACCTAACACTCCAATGCTTCAGTTTCCACTTCTCAGAATTGAGGGAGTTGTCTAGAAGTCCTCTGAACTCCCATCTATGTTTCAACCTGTGATCTAGCACATTCTTATATTCCATCCAAAAGACTTTAAACTAAGAGTTAATAAGACCCACATTTAAATTATTCTACCAATAAGTATTTAGTGGTGTGGCACTAAGCAAATTATATAATCTCTATCAGCTTTTGTTTCATTATTTGGAAAACAAGACTTGGAATCAAAGATCTTTAATAGCTCTTTCTTATTGGAAGTAATGATCTTATGATAGTGAATGTAGAGAGGAAAGTTACTTATTTGTTGTTGTTTAGTCATTGTCAGATATGTTTGACTATTCATGAATCCTTTTGAGGATTGTTTTTTTTTGTTGTTATTTGTTTTGTTTTGGCAAATATATTGGAGAAGTTTGCCATTTACTTCTCCATCTTATTTTCCAGATGAGGAAAATGAGACAAGCAGGATAAAGTGTCTTGTCCAGAGTCACACACCTAGTATCTGAGTCTGAAATTAAACTCAGATCTTCCTTACTCTAGGCCTGACACTCTGTACACTGTGCTACTGAGTTTCCCATAGTTACCTATGCGCATCTACAAAGCTCAATCTAATACATTCAATAAGGAGTGGAGAGTTGAGTTATTTTTCAAGACTGGTACAAGTCTTGTGAAATCTTGTTGCTACCCAGACTGGGATGAGTAATGGGAAAACGGGTTATGAGAGAAAATGTTAGGGGTTAGGGATTCGTATTCTTTGCTGTTAGCTTGAGTTGCTATATTGTTTAGATTCTGGCGTTCTAAATTGTTGGTATAGCTGAAATTGTTTTTATCTCTGGAGCACAATTCCCATTTTGGAATGTAACAACAGGCCATTAGAATCAGAGAAGATGTCTAGTTCTCCATCATGTTGATCACATTTCCCAGAAGTCTATCATAGATAGTAGAAACAAAATGAGAAGAATAACAGTGGAGAGTCCCAGAAATTCATAGGGGAAAACACATTTCTAGGAAAGGAGCCAATAATAAATCCTATAGAAGTATATGTCTATATTAAAGTGGACAATGGAGAGGCAGAAAGCAAGATGACCTAAAGATCATAATTCAAGAAGGCTTTTGAATTCTTAGGAATCAGTAGAACTATTGTATGAGACCAATCTTTCAACAGTTTTCTGGAATGATAATCTTTATTTTCTTTAAAAAGTGGATGAATAAAGATGTATGTGTGTGTGAACAGAACAGCAAGATATGTATGTGTGTATATATATATATATATATATATATATATATATATATATACACACACACACACACATCCACACACACATAACACACATGTATATGTATATATGTGTGTATATATATATATATGTGTGTGTGTGTGTGTGTGTGTGTGTGTGTGTGTGTATGTATGTATGTGTATGTATATATCCTAAAACCAGAGAAAGGCATCATGAAGAAAAGCAAAAGTCACTGCAAAAATGGAAGTGATATTTATCCTAGAATATACTGTAGAGTTTCCTTTTCTTTTTTTTTTTTCTTTTTGCTGAGGGTCACACAGTTAGGAAGTGTTAAGTGTCTGAGGCCAGATTTGAACTCAGGTCCTCCTGACTTCAGGGTTGGTGCCCTATCCATTGTACCACTTAGCTGCCGCAACTATAAAATTTCTTAACAGATTCAAGGATAAGATTGGCAGTTTGGAATACATATTACAAAACTGAAAGAGAACCATGAAAAGAGAGCAGCAGATTCATGCTAAGTCTGACTTTAATATTTATTTACTAGTACTGTTATTATGGGTATATCATTCAATTTCTCTCAGCCTCAGTTTCTTCACATGCAAATGAAAATAATAACTCTTTCCTTTATCAAAGGCTCTCAGTTTGGCAAAACATGCTATTTATACCCTCTTTACACCTTAAGCAACCCCATTCATTTAAGCATACCTCTAATTGTTGGAAAGGTTTTGTTTTTATAATTACCTTACCTTAAAGTTAATTTGCATCTTTGCAAATTCCTCCAATTGATCTGGATTCTGCTATCTAGGAAGAAGCAGAATGTGTCTCATTCCTCTTCTACAAGCTAAGTTTTCAATCATTTGAGAAAGGATTTTATGTGCTTCCCTCCCTCTGATTCTTCTCTTCTCCAAACAAAACATGGCCACTCCTTCACTCAGTCCCCAAATACGAACTTCACATTATAGATGAATCTATAATCTGGATTTAAAAGTCAAACAGAGATCAATCCATAACTTGGATTCGAGTATTTTTAGCATCATTTTGCCCTCTTTCTGTTTTTTATTTAATCCATTTGCTTCCTCAAATGTGTTTTTCAGATATGATCTGGCGAGGGTAGAGGATAACAGACATTTGTATCTCCTGGTTCCTGAATGCCAAACATCTCATAACACAGTTCACCACTATTCATTGAGAAAAATCTTTTATATTTCACATTTTCTAGAGATTAACAGTCTTCTGAGGTGTCTGTGATATTTCTCATTTTGTATTTATAGATATGCCTATTTATAAGCTAGAATGTATATGTCTGTTCTGATGATGTGAAAAATACACAGAAGTCTAGAAAACCCACCTGACATGCTTTCTTTCAGTAAGCAATAGCTAAATATTCACTTCCAAGCAAAGTGTTAAAGAAAGTGAGAGAGGAACAAGTTGATAGGTACAAATTGCAAATCTCTGTATGCAAATGTGTAATAATCAGCTGCTGAAGCAGGCCATCTTTTATCCAATCCCTTCTGGAAGGATGACATCTCCTGCCTCATTTTATTCTGAAGATTGATCACCATGTGAGGAGATGGAGACAAAGGCGTTCAGTGTTTCCTTCTCATCCCCTCCCTATTCCCTAGAAAAATCATTGGTAATAAATGTGGTATAAAAGATGGGGATTGTCAAAGTAATTAGTTCTTTAGCAGCAAGACTGTTAGTGATTTATAGAATGGTGTCCATAAGTCCCTGCATTTGTAACCTCAAGTCAATAATGAGAGAGAGAAAGACTTGTGGAAATTCATGGACAAAAGACCCAGGTTGGCTCTTGTGCAGAGAATAGAGCTTATTGAAAAATATTATTAGGATCTCAGAAGATATGAGAAAGTCTCTTCTCATTTTTCTTTGTCCTTTTGCTTCACTTAGGCAGAAATTTTATACCATTTTTCTCACGTATTCAGAGTTGCTCTAGCTCCTTCTAAATCAAAGAGAAACAGTGTTAGATAATGGGTAGAATGTTGGGAAGAGCTAAATTCAAATCCTGACTCTGATATATACAAACTCTCCGAACCTGAATGAGTTACCTTATTCTCTCAGAACCCCAGAGACAAGTCTCAAAGATGACAGTGTTTAGATGAGTTTATGATATCTAGTTTCCACAATGAAAATTCTATTCTCTCAAAAAATCACAGGGCCAATGCCCTCTCTGCTTTCCTCCTCCAAAATAAATATATTAACATGGGGAAACTCATATGCATTCATACAGAGCAAAACCAGAACTCCCACAATAAGGTAAGTGAAGTTAACATGGAAAGATAGCTAAATATCAATGACAATGCCCAATCTGGTGATATATTTTCCCTTTTTTTGTGGAAATGGCGAAATAAGTGCAACATGCTCCATATGGAGCCAATTATTTGTGCAATTTTGCTTAACTTTTTGTTTGTAACAAGAAAGGTTTCATTTAATAGGACCTATGTGAAAATATACTTAGGTTCTTTAATGAACTATGTTTCAAAGAATCAGAGACCTATAGAATGTTAAGAGCTAGAAAAGACTATAGAGATGACAAGGTTCTATTTCTAAAACTGAAAGGCACCCCATGGACCATTTAATTCAACATCCTCATTTTTATAAATGGAGGAAGGATAAACTCAGGTACAATAGAATCATGCACAAAGCAAGTTTAATATTTTAGCTCTTTATTTTTCTTTTTTAAAAAACAAACAGAAAGAAATGTTTTAATTGAGGAACAAAGATAGTTTTGAATTATTCTGGAATGAAAAAAAATAAATCAATATATATATATATTTAAAACTCTTCTGTCTTCTTCTTTCTTTCCACAGTTTCCCTTTTCTTCCTTCTTTCCTATAAGAAGATTCCCTTTTCTCATGACCTCTTTCATAATCAATACTACAATGGAATGAGAATTCTAAGAAAAGATGGAAAGAAGAATGGTGAGATTCCTGACTTTTGCTTGCCCATCATTTAATTGGCTTCATGTTCTCATGAGCAAGACCTTTTTCCCACCCTGGTTTGATCAATAAGGCTAACAGAAAGCTATATATCCAGAAAGACTTCAGAGAAATTATTCAAACATTTTAACTCACTTTATAATGGTGAGAAATGTGATATGTTTATATTTATGATATCCAGTCTGAATCAAATGGTCAGTCAAAATCTCTTACTCTTATCCCAGACAGAGTTAGTATTTACATGACTATATTTTATATGATACATGGAAAATAGGGGGAGAAACTGAGGCTGGTGAAAGTTAAGGGATAGCAAAATAGCCTAAGGCTGCCAAAAGCAGAGAAGAAAAATGAAGAGGGTCCTAGTTTTGGTTACAGGCAGCCAGTTCTCCCAGTGAGAGAAGAGTAGCTACCCTCTATTGGTTACAATGAGCTCCATCATCATAATTCTCACTGACATCGAGCCAGTGCTTTCAACTATATTTGCACAGCACAGTTGTTTGAGCACAGGGCATGAAATAAAGACTTAAAAAAAACTGCTTCTGCTACTACCTGTCTACATGACCATGAACAAGTGCCTTAATCTCTCTAAGACTGCTTTCTTGTCCATAAAATGAAGATGTTAATAACTGTAAGGTGTATGTTGTTGGGAGGTTTAAAGGAGACAATGAATATAAAGTGTGTTTCAAACCTCCCAGCCATATCTCTCCAAATTTACTTATTATCTTTGAAGGCTACAATGTGGTTTAGAAACAGTAGAATATTAGATTTAAAACTTGAAAAAGATTCAAAAGATTTGATCAAACAATATGCATTAATTAAGTACCTACTATGTGGGAGATACTGTGCTAGGTGCTAGGAAAGCAATCCTACAAGTAGGGATCATTCTAAATGAAGATAACAATGCATACATATATTGATATATTTTGTTATTGTCCAGTCATTTTTCAGTAATGTCTGACTCTTTGTTATCCCATTTGAGGTTTTCTTGGAAAAAATACCGAAATAGTTTAGCCTTTCCTTCTCCAGAAATTTTATAGGTTAGAAAACTGAGGCAGACAGGATTAAGTGATTTGTCCAGGATCACACAGGTAGTAAATATCTGAATTTAGGAAAATAAATCTCGCTGACTCCAGGTCCAGTACTCTATACATTGTACCATCTACCTGTCCTATAGGTATGAGCATAATACATATAGATTAGAATTATCAGTTTAGGACCAGAAGAGAATATGAAAGTCTTTTAGTTCAACTTCTTTATTTTATAGATGAGGAAACTGAGATCAGAGAGGCAAAGTTATTTGACAATATAACTAGAAAATATTAGGAAGCAAGATCTAAACCCAGGTTTCTACTGAGTCAAAATTTAAAAGTCTTTCTACTTCTTCAAGTTGATTCCTAGACAAATCACATGAAAGCTTCAATTTTAGACTGGATAGCATGCTTTTGTTTTCTTGGGGGAGAGGAACCACTGTAGTCTGGTGACTTCAGCCAAGAGAGACAGAAATTGGGCATTTGGAACTCTCAGTGGTCTTTCTGAGATAGCCTTGTGCATTGATGCATGTGGGCCAAACCTGATATTGCTTGCAAACAGCAGGTTCTGAAGGCAGAAAGCCTGACAGCACTTATGTCATGCAGATTGTTTTCCTAGACATTATTTCTCAGTTGCCACAACTGGCTGACATGAAGACTATGCCTTCCAAGAGGAAACAATGATCTCCTATTTATGGGGAAGCATACAGAGATAGAAAATGATATCTATTTTATGTCTTCACATGCTCACTTACCTAAGGCTGAGAATGCCCCTAAACAACTACAGTGGAGCTTCTTTGACCCTCTTTTCTTCATTAATCAGGAACCATCCCCTTTTCAATCTATTTTTAAATCCCAGGAGAAAATATAGTGAATGGCAGTGATTATTATTATTATTATTATTTTAATAGTTTATGTTTTTTTTCTAATTGCATGTAAAATAATTTAAAATTTGAAAAAAATGAGTCCCAAATTTTCTCCTTCCCTCTCTCTCCCACCCCTTTCTTGAGAAAGAAATTAGATATAGATTGTACATGTAAAGGCATGAAAACGTATTTCCCTATTAGTCATGTTGTGAAAGAAAACACAAATAAAAACAAGAAAAAAATGTATGTGTAGAATTGTATTCAGATTCCATCAGTTCTTTCTCTGGAGGTATATATAGCTATTTTCATCATAAATACTACAGAAGTATCTTGAATCATTTTAAGGCTGAGAAAAGCTAAGTCCCTCATGGTCATCGTGCAATATTGCTGTTAGCGTATGTTATGGTCTGGTTCTGCTTACTTCACTTTGCATCAGTACATTTAAATCTTCCCAGGTTTTTCTGAGAGCATCCTTTTTGTAATTTTATATACCTCAATAGTATTATATCATGATCATATATGACAACTTGTTCAACCATTCTCCAATTGATGGTTATCCTCTCAATTTCAATTTTTCACTATCACAAAACAATTGTTCGTGTGTATATATGTGCATATATACATATATATTACAAAGAAGTCCTTTCCTTTTTCTTTTTTCTCTTTAAGTTTTGGTTTTATCAAACACTACATTGCTGTGCTCATTTATTACTATATATTGTGTATCTGATCTATTTATTTCACTGGTCCACTGCTCTATTTGTAGCCAGTGTCAGATTGTTTTGATGGTTACTATTTTGTAATACAGTTTGAGATTTGGTTTGGCTTGCCAATGATTAATAAAGCTATTAACCACATCATTATCTCCCCTGAAAATGAGTTATGTTATATGTAATCTTTGTCTAGAGATTTTTCTCATTCAATCAATAAGTATATATATAGTTCTTATTAATTGGAAAGTCATGCTAAATGCTGGAGATACAAAATTTTAAATGTAAAATTCCCTACTCTTATGGAATTTATATTTTATTTTATTTCATTTTCTGTGGGACATATACCCAGATATGTGAAGGTGAAATATAGACCAAGTTATTTATTATAGAAAATAAAACTGGGAATATCAGGATAAATCTTATGTAGAATCTGAGATATGGCTTGAAGGAAGCTATGGATTCTAAAATTGAAGGCAAAGAGATAGTAGATTCCAGGTAGAAAGCACAGCCTGTGCAAAGGCATGGAGGTGAGAGATTATAAAGTCATGTACAAGAAAAGGAATTCTATGTAAAAGCAGGCCAATTTGTCTGGAACATAAAATACTTGAGAGTAGGCAGAAGAATTGAGATTTTGAAGGGATTTAAATAGCAGAGGAGTTAATAGTTTATCCAATAGGCTACAGGGAGACCCTATAACTTCTGAAACAGTTGATGGAATATATTTTAGGAATATTTCATTAATGTGATTCATTATGAAAGCCCATCTTAGTGTCTGGGAACTTCAGTATCTGGCACTACTTCTAAATTAGTGATCAACCTTCTGGGGTTCTGTTTTGATTTCTTCTGTTTTCTCCTCTGAATGGACTCAAAGGATATGCAATGATTTCCTTATGGCTCGGCCACTATTGTTGCAACTTCCAGGGTTAGAATACTTCTAGCTTATCTACATCTTCTGTGTTATAATACAAAGATTCCACAGTACTACCTTCTGGAATAGACACAAACCAACAAAATATCCTAAGGTGGCTCTATAAGGAGCATTCTTTTGTCAACTGTAATTTTCCTCTTTGTCAGTTACTGTTGAATGTATCTTGTCTATTTTATTAAAAAAAAAAAACCCTTCGTAAATGATTTTTGTTTGATCAGCTCCTCCCACTGATTTGTTAAGGATTTTTTTTTTTTTTTGAAAAGCACTCCTCCCTGTCTTTTTACTCCTTTGTGATTCCTTTTTTTCTTCAGGCACCTTGTCTGGGTCATATAATAGTTGAGGCTGCTTGTAATAGTTCCTCAAACCAATAGAGGTCCCAATGCCCAGAAATAAAGGAGATTTTTTATTTATGCTAAGTATACTATATTAATCTGCATTCATCCCAGTTAAAGTAGACACTTTAAATATTTGTTGTAAGTTTGAATGGACAAATGAACAAAAAAAGAGAATCCATTCAAGAGAGGTCACAAAAGATATCAAAGGGCTTCAAGATCACATTATATGATCATCAGCTGAAGGTACTAGTGATAAGTTTGAAGTCTGACACAAAATGATGAGGTTGGATACTGGTACCAAATGATGAGATCTGTCACCAAATGCTGGGGTTCAGTGGCAATCCCTGCTTTAAAATATAATACATTATTAATTAAAAATTAACTAATTAATTATAATATAATATTTTAAAATATATATGATGAATTCACAAGAGTTTTCTCCTTGCCAAATGATAATTTTGTTTATGGGAAGAGATTATGGACAAAATGAAGAAGTAAAATAGATACTAAAACTGGAAATATGAAATAGTATCTAGAAAGCATATTGTTCACAAAGAAAGGGGATTTAAGAATCAGCAAGGGAAAATGCAAGTTCCCTAGTGGAATCCCCAATTAATCAGAAGAATGAGAATACACCATGAAGTGGGAATATGCCATAGAGGAGTTTAGCATCCTAAGGGAAAAGGCATCATGAGGCATGGGGAGGAATGAGAAGACTAGACAGAATGCAGTGGCAGGCTAATCCCCCATAGCCTGATAGCAGATTTATAAGGGAAATTTAACCTTGGGGTTTGCTATCATAAGTTAGCTTTCTGATCCGATTGGGAAACATGGGGCTTCCCAAGACCGCCATAGAAGTGGGACTGTAAGGTTGAGCTGATCCCTATCCGTGCCCTTCCTTGCTTGTCTCAGGGAATATTATAATCTTAGCAATACTTGAAGCTTTCTCTGCCAAAACCACCTTGTTACTCAGAATCTCGTCACTAATGTTTATTTTAGAGAGAAGACAGACACCTTCATGTATTTAAAGAGCATCCATAAGGATTAGATTTTTCTGCTTAGTTCTAAAGAGCAAAACTCAAAACAATGGATAGTAATTAAGGTGACATAAATCTGGGTTTGCTATAAGGACAAATAGCCTATCAATTAGTGCTACCCCAAAGTGAGATTGGCAGTGAAGGGAAGTAGTGGGTTCTACAGAGTATCTGTAGTAAATGTGTTGAACATTTGAAGTGAACATTATTGGGGGTTTCACTTCTCATGTCTCTTTTATCTCTAAAAATCTTGGAACTTGTCAAAAGTGTTAGAGCTTGCAGTTGGAACATATGCCTTTCATGTTTGTTGCCTGGATAAATTTAATAGACCAAAATGTTTTAATAATAATTTGTTTAGTTTTGCTTATTTAATTTTTACCCAAGAATAAAGCATTATTAATGTTATTCAGTGATTTATTAATGTGTCTCTTCAGAACTCCATGAACACTAGGCCTTTCTATCCTCCACTATCTCCCAAAGTCTGCCCCATTTCACCTTTGTTGTTTCCATAACACTATCTGTCAATCTTATATTATTATTTCCTTTCCCTTTTCCTTTCAATGTTTCCCAACATCAGGATCCAGAGGCTTGTCTTTTCATTATGTGGCCAAAGCACTTAAAATTTACCTCCAATGTTTTCAGTATTTGTTGTTCCGATTAATAGTTTGAATTAATTTAAGTATTGACTGATTTGATGTCTTTGCTGGCCAAGGACTCAAAAGTCTTCTCCATCATTACCATTTGAAACTATCAATATCATAATGCTCACCTTTGCTAGAGTACAGTTCTCACAGCTATATAAACAACCATAGACCTTTGTAAACAAAGTGAAGTCTCTGCTTTTTAGTATGCTGCCCAGATTTGTGATAGTTTTCCTTCCAAGAAGCAAAAATATTTTAATTCCTTGGCTGCAGTCACCATCTGCATTGATCTTTGGGCCCAAAGAATGTAAAATCTAACACAGCTTCCATTTCTTCTCCCTCTATTTTCTAGAAAGTAAAATTTATCCAAAAAAAATCCTTATTTTTTTGCCTTGGGAAAAGACACCTTGCCAAGCAGAAGCATGTATTAGCACTGCGACTATAATTCTAGATTTCTTCACTTGGGAAGTCTCAACTCAAAGCATGTAGCACATTCTAGTGACATACTTCCTTTGTGTTTAAATTCTATTATAGGCAGAAGATAGGTATGGTTCTCCCCAGGCACAGGAACTATTTTTTGGTCTGGAATAACATTCATATTCAGATAGAAAAGCAATTCAAAACAAAACATTAAAGCCTCAGGGCTTATCACCATGATTTTCTGCATAGGAGTTCTAGTGCCTAAGTTCAATTCCTGTTCTCAAGATCATTTTGTTTTACTTCAAAAATAGAATGAAGAATCTTTGTTGTATTTATTCTTATGAAGATGTAAAAAGAAGTAGATGTATGGTAGAATTAAACTTATTGTCTCACACCCAACAAACATATCTTTTACTCCCTCCCAATCTCCCAATCCATCATTTTCAGGTCTTCCTGAATATGAGCATCAGTACCTGGAGAAAGGAAAAGGCTCATCACCTTGCAAATCACAGGGCTTATGTAACTCAAAAACTGATTTACATCTTTCATTAAATGAGATATGCTTCCAGGAAAGCATCGGTTAAAATACAAAAACAATATAGCATTGTATTTATTATTTTGTAGTTGTTTTCATCATTTAATTACAGCTTCAAGGGTAACAGTTACCCAAGTCATAGAAACGAATTGGACAGATCTATTAGAATTATAATTTTCATGGTTCTGTCTTGTTTCTCTGTTATGCTGCCGCCTATGTATACCAAATTATCCCTCGGCTTTGCCTTGGGAACATAAAATCCAATTCCAACCAGATTGCATTTAAGATAATTCAGGGCATTTTCTGAAGAAAAAAAGTACATCTCCATATATAAGTACAATTGTGATTCTAGCTAAAAACATTATAGTTGAAGTATAAAGGCAACTTCCATTATAAGCCCCATTTTGATTGATAGTGACTCACTCCAAAATGGCTATGGGGCTAAAATCCTTCATGGTTGGTCTTGGCTAGCAAACAAACTTTTATTTTATTTTCAGGCATTTAGAACTTAATCCATTCCTCCATCTTGGGAAAAATGAGAAGTCACTGGAGAGAGAATGAAGAGGGAAGATGGGGAAGCCCAGTGGCCATGATTCTCTTTACTGCTAACATAATTTAAAAGAAAATCAAAGAAATCTGTAGTTAAAATTGAATCTATCTTTATGGAAAGAAACTCCAGCTCAATCACAGAGAGAGAGAAAGGGCAGGGGGAGAGAGGAAGGGAGAGAAAGAGAACATAAAATGTATATGTACTTTGGAAAACAGTTGTAGGTTGCTTGCTTTGTACGCCAAATGAAACACATCATTAAAAAACTGACTGGCTTCATTCTCCACTTCTGACTAAAATAAAGGATTAATTATAGGATCATAGATTTCGACTTGGAAGGCACTGCAGACTCCATCTAGTACAGTCTCCTCATTTTGGGGAAAAAAGATAAAATGAGGCCCCAAAAAACAGAACCAGGATTCAAACCCAGCTCCTCTAATTCCAAATGTAATGCTCTAACATGCCTCCTCATTACTGAGTACAAACATATTCATAAGAAGGCCTTAGTTTCCAACGTCACTCAAAATAAGCCATAAAGAGGTAAAATTTTGCCCTATTTGAGGACCTAACTTCCAAATTAGTTGCGTTTCATCTGACAAGATTATAGATTGAGAACTGCTAGGGGCATCAGTTGTTTGGTCACCTTTTTCAATCTTCTCTGACTTTATGACTGTATTTATTGGATTTTTTTTTTTGCAAAGATACAAGAGTAGTTCTTCCCTTTCCTTCTCTATGTCATTTTACAGATGAGAAAACTGAGGCAAATAGGGTGAAGTGACTTGTCCGGGGACACATAGCTAGTAAGCTGGATTTGGATCCAGGTCTTCCTGCCTCAAGACTTCTACTCTCTGTCTACTGTGTGACCTAGCTACCTTCTGGGGGTATTAAAAATCAGCTAGTCTAATAGTATTATTTAAGAGACTGGGAAACTGAGGCCCTGAGAGGTGAAGTAATTTGTCCTAGATCACAGAACAGTAAATCTGAAATTTGTACTCAGAGCTTCTGAATTTAAATCCAGAGAACTTCCTGCCATACTTTGTTCATTTGGCCTTCAATCTTGCCTTCATCCCTCTCCAGGGTCTTGAATGAATTGAGTGCTGTAATACCTACCACAAATTACACTCCTGGAGTTTTCCTTGTCAAAATTTAAAATAAGGATCATGATGAGATTATAGTCTTTTATCATTCTCTAAGCAGAACCCATACCGGAGAGACAGAGTCAACTTAATTGATTACATGAGTTATGAGCTCAATCTCATCCTCCTTTTGTTTCACAATCAGAAGTTACAGCACATCCAGCTTTCCTAATTGCAGAAGAGCTCTTGGATACAGATCATATAGTAATTTCTTAGCTCCCTTGGTGAGGGCTCTCTCTCTAAGTCATCAAGGGACTTAGCTTCTATTATGAAACTTATAGATTGTCTGAGCTACAGCTCTTAAAATCATCATGGGTGTATATACATCTGGAAGCAGGCGAAAGAGAAGGAAGAGAAGAAAGAGAGCAATGTCCTTTCCAAATTGTCCCTGACCTATCTTTCTAGCCTAATCACACATTATGGACCTCCACTAAATACATAGTGATGAAGTTCTGGATGCCTGGTCGTGATTGCCAGAGAAAACTGAAGCATTGATGAAATTATTCCCTGATACAGGCAGGGAAAAGCTTCTGACAGAGATCAGTTTAGCTCTGCGGTCCCCTGTCTTTGAAGGTCATGGGCAGGCCAGCTGTGTTCTCAAAAATCTCAGTCACCTGAGGTTAAATTTTCCCTATAAATCTGCTTTTGGTCCATGACACCTTTGCTGGACTCCTTTGGCTCAGTCTGCTACAGCACTCTTCCTCAAGGTATCTTTTCCCTTATGCTTCCCTCACACCATATAGTATCTCTCCTCTGATCCCCATATTTCATGATTTCTCTTTTCTCACCCCTCCTCTATCCCTTCTTTCAATACCCACCATGCCTTATGGTTTCTTTCTCCTTGTAGTTAACTTTTAGAGTTCAAAATCCCTTTTAGTATTTAGCCTGGCACCTAACGGCATGTCTCAGCCTCTTGGGAGATTTTCTTCACCCTGGTTAATTATAAGTTCTACTAGGGAATTTGCCCTTTTCACCACTAATTATTAAAATCCCTTTCCTTGCCCACTCTATTTCATATTTACCATTTCTAGTGTCTACTATATCCCTTCATTTTGTGAATTGTCATTGTGAACTAGTGCTTCTCCTAAAGCACATCATCTGTTTATGTAGCCACAACGAAAGCGTAGCCAAGATGGTTTTCTTATTAGTCCTTATACACAGAATTCCAATTCTCCACCTCCTTGTTTTTGTACTGCTTTGGAATGCCTAGAATCTACTCTTCCTTTACTTCTACCTTTTTTGTATTCTTAGCATTTCATTATTGTTTGTTTTTCTTTTTCTTTTTTTATTGTCATTGTTTTTGTTGTTTTTCACAAAACTAAATTCCAGTGCCAAATTCTACCTGAAGCTTTCCCTAAACCCCATCTGTTACTGCTTCCTACTACTTTCTTTGATACATTTACATATCCCTTTTTGGGGCATATATTTTGGTATTGCATTTTTATACATATTGTTTCTTGTATTATATTTAAATTGAAAGTTCCTGTAGGGTATGAACTATTTCACTTTTGCTTTTGCTTGACACACAGAATATACTCCATAAATGCTTGTTGATTGAATAACGACAAGAAGAGTTTATACTATGATGCGGACAAGACCTCTGATTCCATCAGTAAAGGAAGCATCTTGGGCATTATTCTCTCTGTCAATAATGATCAGTAACAGATTCTTCCATATCATTGTGGACACTTCCAACAGGAACTTATTAATGAAGAAGAATTGTGCAAGAGTGGAGGAAAGTTACATGTGTGAAAGTCACAGGGAAAAAGGGATCTTATAGGTAAAAAAAGCTTTGGAGGTATGGTAGAAATATCTGTAATGGAGCCCAGAGAGAGAAGTGAAGGGGGGTTGACCTAGTAATCTACCCTGTCATTGATCTAGAAAATCTCTCTGATCTTGAAACCTTAATTTTTAGTTATCTATCAACAAACAAACATTTATTCTAAATGTTCTAAAAGTTCTAAATAGAACTTACTCTATCCCAGGCATTGAGCTGTGTGATGAGAGAAGTGTTAAATGCAAAAGGCAACAAAAAAAGTGTTGGGAGACTGAGCAATTTCTAATTTATCTTACTAAAATTCTATTATTCTAAGAAAAGTAAAATATCAAATTAACAGGAAATTACTTCGTAGAGATAGAAAAAATAATAACAAAATCCATCTGGAAGCACAAAAATGTCAAGAATTTCATGGGAATTAATTTTTAAAAAGTGAAAAGGAAGGTGGCTTAGTGGCACTAAACCTAAAACTATATAATAAAGCAGCAGTCATCAAAACCATTTGGTACTGGCTAAGAAATAGAATAGTGAATCAATGGAAAAAGTTAGATTCACAAGACACAATGGTCAATGACTACAGTAATCTAGTCTGTAGATGCAGCTTCTTATATAAGAGCTCATCTTTTGACAAAAAATTCTGGGAAAATGGGAAAACAGTATGGTGGAAACTAGGCATTGAACAACATCTAACACCCTATACCAAAATAAGATCATAATGGATTCATGACTTAGAAATAAAGGGTGATACTATAAGCAAATTAGGGGAGCAGATCTGTGGAGAACAAAGGAATTTGTGGCCAAAGAAGAACTAGAAAACACTATGAAATGTGAAGTGAATAATTTTGGTTATATTAAATTAAAAAGGTTTTGTAGAAATGAAATCAATGCAGTCAAGATAAGAAGGGAAACAGAAAACTTGGGGGGGGGGTGTTACATTTTAATGGCCCTTTCCTTCCTTAGTATGCCCTACTTCCTCATCTCCCCTCAATCATGTCCATGAAGGTGTTGGAAAATATAAATCAAAAATTAATTGGAAACTAAATAACCTAATTCTAAAGGATGAGTCAGTTAAAAAAACAATCAGAAATAATTAATAATTTAATTAAAGAGAATGACAACAATATGACAAAACTCTAAATTTTATGGGATCCAGTCAAAGCAGTACTTAGGTACTGCTGTAAATAAATGTAACCAAACACTTACATCAATAAAATAAAGAAACAGCAGATCAATGACTTAGGCATGCAACATAAAAAAAAAAAAAAACCTAGGAAAAGAACAACAAAAAATACCTATTAAATATCAAATTGAAAATCCCAGAAATCAAATGAGAGATTAAAAATTGGTATTGAGAAAATAATTGAACCAGTAAGTAAAACTAGGAACTAGATTTCTGGAAAAAAATAGATAAATCATTAGTTAATTTGATTTTACAAAAAGAAAGAAGAAATCTAAATTACTAGCATTAAAAATGAAAAGGGTAAATTTGCCACTAATGAATATGGAATTAACACAACAATTACAAGCTATTTTGTTTAATTATATGCCAATGAATCTGATAATCAAAGGAAAATGGATGAATATTTACAAAAATATAAAATGCCTAAATTAACAGAAGAGGAAAGAAAATATTTAAATAATTCCATCATAGAAAATAAAATTAAACAAATCATAAAAAGCTTCTTAAGAAAAAAACTTGAGGACCAGAAGAGTTCCTCAGTGAATTCTACCAAATACTTAAAAAAAATACATTTAAAACTTGATGAATTATTTTGAGTAAAACAGGCAAAAAAGGAGTCTTACCATTTCTTTTTTCTGACACAGATATGGTGCCTAATACACAAATAAGGAAGAGCAAAATCAAAGAAAGAAAATTACAAATCAATTCCCCTAATGAATATTGATGCAAATTTTCAAAATATAATATTAGCAAGGAAATTGATGATAGTAGAATATAAGAAATATATATATATATATATATAAAGGCCAAATTTCACACACACATATGCATGTATGGATGTATGCATATATATGTATGTATTTGTATGTATGCTATTCATCAGTTGCAAAAATGGTCAAATGATATGAATAGGCAATTTTCAGGAGAAAAACAATCAAAGCTATCAATAGTCACATAAAAAATGCATAAATCACTACTGCAGACTGACTAATATGACAGAAAAGGGAAATGAAAAAAAATTAAGAGGATGTGGAAAAATTGGGACACTAATACACTACTTTTGAAATTGTGAACTGGTTCAACTGTTCTGGAGAACAATTTGCAACTATACCCACAGGGTTATAATATTGTGCATAGCCTTTGATCCAAAAATGGTATCGCTAAATTTGTTTCTGAAAAAGATCAAAGGAAAAAAATATCCTTTCCCACAAAAATATTGTAGGAGCTCCCTGTGTGGTGGGAATCAAAGGAATGTCCAGCAACTGCAAAATTTTTGAACAAGTTGTAACATGTGATCATAGTGGAATATGATTGTGTTATAAGAAATGATGAGCAGAATGGTTTCAAAAAAGAAAGAAAGAAATACCTTGGAAATTTGTATGAACTGATGCAAAATGAAATGAGGAGAACTTGGAAAATATTGTTTATAGTAGAAAAATATTGTAAAATTGATAAAATATATGAAAGACTTTGTTACTTGGATCAAGATAGGGATCTGGGGAGAGGTAGAGCCAAGATGTCAGAGTAGAGAAGCGTTCAGTCAAGTTTTTCCAAATTCTTTTTCAAACTGCTTTTAAATATCTCAAATTAAAAAAAAAAAATCAAATGAAGGTGGCCTAGCTGTACCAAATCTAAAACTATATTATAAAGCAGCAGTCACCAAAACCATTTGGTATTGGCTAAGAAATAGACTAGTTGATCAGTAGAATAGCTTAGGTTCACAGGACAAAATAGTCAATAACTTTAATAATCTACTATTTGACAAACCCAAAGACCCCAGCTTTTGGGAAAATAATTCACTGTTTGACAAAAACTGTTGGGAAAATTAGAAATTAGTATGGCAGAAACTAGGCATTGACCCACACTTACCACCATACACCAAGATAAGGTCAAAATGGGTTCATGACCTAGGCATAAAGAATGAGATCATAAATAAATTAGAAGAACATAGGATAGTTTACCTCTCAGACCTGTGGAGGAGGAAGGAATTTATGACTAAAGAAGAACTAGAGATCTTTATTGATCACAAAATAGAAAATTTTGACTATATCAAATTGAAAAGTTTTTGTACAAACAAAATGAATGCAGACAAAATTAGAAGGGAAGCAATAAACTGAGAAAACATTTTTTTTTTTTTTTTACAGCCAAAGGTTCTGATAAAGGTCTCATTTCCAAAATTTATAGAGAATTGACTCTAATTTATAAGAAATCAAGCCATTCTCCAATTGATAAATGATCAGAAGATATGAACAGACAATTCTCAGACGAAGAAATTAAAACTATTTATAGATATATGAAAATATGCTCCAAATCATTATTAATCAGAGAAATGTAAATTAAGACAACTCTGAGATACCACTACATACCTGTCAGATTGGCTAGAATGACAGGGAAAGATAATGTGGAATGTTGGAGGGGATGTGGGAAAACAGGGACACTGATACATTGTTGGTGGAATTGTGAACACATCCAGCCATTCTGGAGAGCAATTTGGAACTAGGCTCAAAAAGTTATCAAACTGTGCATACCCTTTGATCCAGCAGTGTTTCTACTGAATTTATACCCCAAAGAAACACTAAAGAAGGGAAAGGGACCTGTATGTGCCAAAATGTTTGTGGCAGCCCTAGTTTGTAGTGGCTAGAAGCTGGAAAATGAATGGATGCCCATTAATTGGAGAATGGTTGGGTAAATTGTAGTATATGAACGTTATGGAATATTATTGTTCTGTAAGAAATGACCAGCAAGATGAATACACAGAGGCTTGGAGAGACTTACATGAACTGATGCTAAGTGAAATGAGCAGAACCAGGAGATCATTATACACTTCAACAACGATACTGTATGAGGACATATTTTGATGGAAGTGGATTTCTTTGACAAAGAGACCTAACTGAGTTTCAATTGATAAATGACGGACAAAAGCAGCTACACCCAAAGAAAGAACATTTGGAAACGAATGTGAACTATCTGCATTTTTGTTTTTCTTCCCGGGTTATTTATACCTTCTGAATCCAATTCTCCCTATGCAACAAGAGAACTGTTCAGTTCTGCAAACATATATTGTATCTAGGATATACAGCAACATATCCAACATATAAAGGACTGCTTGCCGTCTAGGGGAGGGGATGGAGGGAGGGAGGGGGAAAAATTGGAACAGAAACGAGTGCAAGGGATAGTGTTGTAAAAAAAAATTACCCTGGCATGGATTCTGTCAATATAAAGTAATTATTAAATAAAAATTAAAAAAAAAAAGATAAATGATGGACAGAAGCAGCTACACCCAAAGAAAGAACACTGAGAAATGAATGTAAACTATTTGTATTTTTGTTTTTCTTCCCAGGTTATTTTTACCTTCTGAATCCAATTCTCCCTGTGCAACAAGAGAACTGTTCAGTTCTGCACACATATATTGTATCTAGGATATACTGCAACATATTTAACATATATAGGACTGCTTGCCATCTGGGGGAAGGGGTGGAGGTAGAGAGGGGAAAAATTGGAACAGAAGCGAGTGCAAGGGATAATGTTGTAAAAAAAATCACCCTGGCATGGATTCTGTCAATAAAAAGTTATTATAAATAAATAAATAAAAAGATCTCAAAATGAAAACTCCCAAGAATATTTTATTTTAGAATATTTGATATTTTAAATAATAGCCTTTCAATTTTCAACATTCACCCTTGCAAAATCTTGAGTTCCAAACTTTTTCTCCCTCCATTTTTCCATCCCCTCCCCTAGACATCAAGAAATTCAATATATGTTAAATATGTGCAATTCTTTTGTACATATTTTCACAATCATCTTGCTGCACAAGAAAAATCAGATCAAAAAAGAAAAAAATGGAAAAGAAAACAAAAAGCAAGAAAACAACAAAAAAGTGAAAATACTATATTGTAATCCACATTCAGTTCCCATAATCCTCTTTCTGTATGCACATGGCTCTCTCCCTCACAAGGCTATTAGAATTGATCTAAATTACCTCATTGTTTAAAAGAGCCATGGCCATCAGAGTTGATCATCACATAATCTTCTTGTTTCCTGTGTACAATGTTCTCTTGGTTCTACTCACTTCACTTAGCATCAGTTCATGTTAAGTCTTGCTAGGCCACTCTGAAATCATCCTGCTGATCATTTTATGTGATTCAATTGTCCCTTTATATTTCCCCTTTCCTCTTATTCCAGTACAGATCTTTTCCATCCCTCAATGTTTTTTTTTTCCCTTTGAGTCCATTTACAATCACATCCTCCAACCATATGATGCCCCCCTCTGTCTGCCCCAGTGACAGAGTTCTGAGAAATCTTAAGAGAATCAACAAGATTAAACTATTTACATTCTTATATGGGAAGATGACAACTGTAACTCCTAAGAACTTTATCATTATTGTGGCATTATAAAGAAAATACATATACTTTGGAAACAGATATACTATGTCTTTGATTAGATGACTAAAAATATTAAGGTATGAGAAAGAGGATTGCACTGGAATAGGAGGAAAGGGAGAAACCAAATAGAAAACGTTGTCTCACAAAAAGAGATGTGTGTATGTGTGGGGAAACTTTTGTAATGGACACCATTTATTATCCCCACCAACTTAGGGATGATGAGCATAGATGTACAGAATCATATACTTAAAGTTTGAAAAGATTTTGAAGGTCATCTAACTTCAATCTTTCCATTCTATATGTGTGGAAATTTGGGGCTATATAAGTGAAGTGACCTGGCCAGTATCATCTAGATTGTTTGTGGAAGAATCAGGATTTGAACCCAAGTCTCTGAGTTTCAGAATTATCTTCTAGTTACTAAACTACTGACCCTTTGAAAGGAACACATTGGTTTCCCAATATTCAGAAACTTCCTAAGTTATTATTACTATGCCCTGTCTATAAAAAAAAAAAATACAGAATATAAATGAGAAGCATGGCTATGCACAGAAACCACTAACATATAGGGAACATATGAAGTCCGGATACATGTAAAAATCAGCTTATGCACAGGAAACATGGGAGCAATGCCTACATGGGAAAATATAATTCATATTTCTGCTGCTTTAAGATAACTGATAATTTCTGCTGATATGCTGCTCTTAGTAGATTGTCTCCTTACTGTTTTGCTCTTTGTTGAACCCAGTCCTTACTTGGTCCCTTACTTCTCCCCAGCTGAGAAGTCTGTGCTACTAGACTCCTGGAAATTATCTCTGCTCTTTTCTCCTTGGTTATTTTCCGGGATGCCACATAGTGGACTTCACCTGCAGTCCTTAACTAATGTTCTATCTCTGGCATAAAATGAAGAGGGATCACAAACATTAATCTTTTAACTTCTAACCCAGAGGTGAAGCTTCTTTCTTATGTGGGAGGAACTTCCTATACCCAGTAATTAAACAACCAAAAATTGAATTTATTTTCTTAGAAAGAAGAAAGCTGGTCAATTTCCAGAGTCAGCCTCCATGGGCCAAACTGTTTGGAAACACAAAAGAGTCACATAGCTAATGAGAGTCCATTACTGTCTTTGAAAGTATTTTGGCCTAGTAGGACCAATATCTTTTCCCCAAGTGTTTATCTAACTTAGGATTAAAATATCCCCATACACTTACTCTTTTAAGGGGATTCTGGTGTTCAAAATGCATTTCAGAAACTTCTGCCAAAGAAATCCCACAGAAACTTAATGAATCTAAGAATTAGCTATTTGTTTTCCCACTAAGTTTCCCAATAATTCAAATGTCCCCCACAAATGAACAGTTGTAGTTAAAAATGAAAGGCTATTATAAGAGTGATAAATATATGAAAGAATGTGCTTACCACAGTTCTTTCCATTTAGTAAGTTATTAAATGCTTTTTGACTTGATATGAATGAATGGGAATAATTTATTAAGTACTTATATACAGTACAAAATACATTTTAACAGAATGAGACCACAGATATTTGGGAATAATAATCTTAGAGTGGTGTTTTGGTTTGAGAAATAAAATGGATGATGAATGGAGGCATAGGAGGGTTTACTGACTTCATTTCCAAAAAAAAAGTAATGATTTGAATGATCTTGCAAATATGAAGGAGAAGGGGAGGAAGAAGATATGTTTTGCAAGGACATGACCATATTGTAAGTAATTCCCAGTTCATTAAATATTCTGATTAATGAATGGACTGAAAGGGTTCATGGTAGATAAAAAAAACTACTTCAGATTACTTCATTTAGTTTCTCAGGCTTCAAGGAATCAAGGGCACAGCTGATTGAAATTTCCTTCTCCTCCCTTCATTAATATTTCTGTAATTGGTTTTCTGAGTTCAGGATATTGGGTTCCCAGAAACACAAAAAAGGGCAAAATTCAGTATCAACAAATTTCTGGTTGCACATCATACCTGACTTGCTCTGTCTGATCCATCTATCAAATTACTGCTAAACATACTTTATGAAAATGCCTAAGCTTTTTTGGTAGTAGCAAAGAATTGGAAAATGAATAGATGCTCATCACTTGAGGAATGGCTCAACAAGTTTTGGTACATGAAGGAAATGGAATATTATAGTTCTATAAAGCTGACTTTAGAAAGGCCTGGAAAGATTTACATGAACTGATGCTGAGAGAATCATGTAGAACCAGAAATACACTGTACATAATAATGGCAAGAATGTATGATAATCAATCATGAAAAAATTGGTTCTTCTCAGTGGTTCAGTGATTCAAGCAATCCCAATAGATTTTGGACAGAAAATACCATCTGGGTCCAGAAAAAAGAACTAAGGAGACTCAATGTAAATCAATACATACTATGTTCACTACTTTTTTTCTGTTGTTTTTTTTTTTTTTTAAATCACTCCCATGTTTTTTTTTCCACTTTGCTCTGATTTTTCTCTCTCAATATTATTCATAAAGCAATGTGTGTTTAAAAAATGAAAATAGTAGGTCAATAAATGTGGATTAAAACTTTAAAAAATGAAAAAAGAAAATGCCTACTATATACAAGTCACTATGATAAGTGGTGGGCACCTACCAATTAAAAATTAAACAATCTTGATCAGGTCTAAGTTGAGTCAATTAACTCACCCAGAATATACTCTCATGAAGTACAGTGTCCCCATGGGATCCACAGCAGGGTACATGAAAAAAAAAATAGCAGAGGTGTATCGTCAGATAGGATGTGAGACTACGGTCTAGGATTGAAGCTAGAAATATAGTTGACCAAATAGAATTAAAGTGAGTATGCTATCAGGTTATTTCCCAAAGAACAGGGATTTCCTTATTCTCAATGCTTAACTTTCATGTGAAAATGTAGCTCTAACACAAACCTACTGGGACATGAAGTATCCTGCATTAAGCATGGCATAGAATCTGATATATTTAAGGTTTAATACAAAATGATAGATTGAGGTAGATACCATGCCTAAGTGAAGGGCAGGTCAATTCTCTGAGAGCCCCCACAGCTATGAATCATAACTATTGAAGGAGTTGCAAAACAGCCTTTGAAGATGTTCCTTGTGGGTTGGGAATGAAATAAATTGGAGGCAAGATAGAAGAGGGGAGAGATCAGAGAACGCAACAGCCTCTCAGTCTCCTTATATTATCATCATCCTCTCACATGAAGAGATCCACTCTACAAGTCTGAGTTAGACCTCCAGCAGTCACTGGCAGGTGGCTCTCATATAACAACAGATCCCCATCAGTGCACTTCCTTGTTTGCTTCAGGGAGTAATCTTATCAATATGTTAGTCTTTCTGGGCTAGTTCCACATAGTTACTCAGCACTTCATCAGAGTAGATGACCTCTCAAGTATTTTTCAGCCCTAATATTCATTGACTCTAGGATACTCTTATTCATATCCCCAAACTTTTTCTATTGGTTCCAGTTTTGCCAATTCATTGTCTAAAGAACTGAGAAAGACCCCATGATAAATTAACAGTGGAAGTTTGGGGCCTGATATCTGGAAAAGCCAATAGATAGATAGATAGACAGATAGATAGATAGATATAATAGTAGACTGACTATCCCTTTAGCTTACAATAAATATGCTTTAAATTTTGGACACTTTAAAGTCCTTTACACTAGTAGGATTCTTTAAACTTTAAGAGAGTGCATGGAAGCATGTTTACTGATTGCTAGTCTTTTTGTTTAGTGCTGTTTAGTGCTTTTTCTTTCTAATGGATCTTAACCTCCATGGCTTGCCCAAAGGCTCTTCCTTTATACCTTCATTCATAGCCCCAGCTGGATACAATGGGGAAAATTCTGTGACCAGAATATCTTATAGATTCTTCTAATTCTGATTAATAATTGCACTGAAGAGATTCATAGTAGATAAAAGACGAATACTTCATCCAGTTTCGCAGGCTTTCCTGGGAGTCAGGAGCCCAGCTGACTGAGATCCCGCTCCCTTTTTCTCCCCCCATTAATATTTCTGGAATTGACCTGCTGAGTTCAAGATATTGGGCTCCCACAAACACAAAAAGGATGAAATTCAGTATCAGCATATCCCTGGTTGTGCATCATGGCTGACATCATTTAAATGAAACCACTCTAGGGGAGCAGATGAAAATTTCATAAGCCTCCTTGGGTGAGAATTTCACCCTAAGCCTTCTTCCCCTCACAGAATAATATGGGACACAACAGCTTGCTGCATGAGGAAGATGGTTATGATGCTTTCCAAGCCACAGGAAATAACTTTCCATGGTGAATGGAAAGATGATCAAAAAGGGAATTTCAAAGGAACCATTCTCCTCCTGAAGCCTCTTTTCTTATGCCTTTCTTACTTCATCTCCTAATCCCGCAGGCTTATTGGTATTTCTTTCTGTTGCTTCTGTGTTCATTCTCAGAATGATTCCAAGTTTGGCAGCAACCACTGGCACTTGGGAGTTGTTCATGCATACAACTATTATTTGGAATTTCTCAGCTGAATCTTCTCCTTGCTTATTCACCATCCCTTCTCCTCCTATTAGAGAGATGACCTTTAACTCCATTCATACCAATAATGTTTAAACAGAACTAACATTATAAATAATACAAACCTAAAGAAAGATTCAGAGCTAGAGGCAGCTAGATGGTAGAGTGGATTGAATAGTGTCCCTGAACTCAGGAAGACTTGATTTCTTATACAGCCTCCAATATTACTAGACATGGGATGCTGGGCAAGACACTCTTGTCTACTTGAATTTCTTCATTGATAAAAAGGAGATGTTCATAGTATTTACTTCTAAGGGTTGTTGTGAAGGTAACATGATATAATATATGTCAAGCACTTTGCAAAATTTAAGATAGTAGACATAATTATAGATGAGAAAATTAAGGCCTAGAGATATTAGATAATTTGGTCACTCAGGTACTGAATAGCAAAGACTTGATTTGAATCCATGTGCTCTTGAAAAATTCAAAGGTATTTCCCTTATATCCTATTGCTTAACAAATCCTTGTCAATGGATTTTGAAGTTTTCATACCTGAGAGGAAAACCCAGTGAAGATCTCCTCAGTGAGAAACCATTCCCTTCTGAGATCCATTCCAACTTTTGATTCAAGATCTTCAAATATTAACACTAGAAAGGACTGTGAAGATTATTTGTTTTAATGCATTGGAGAAACTGAAATTTTGCCCTTATCTCATAGTAGTTAATGGTAGGAATAGAAATAGAATTTAAGTTTTATATATATAGTTATATATAAGTAAAAAAAAAAAAATACCTCTGATATTTCAAGTTGAATTTTTCAATTCCAGTATGCAATTTATATCTCAGCCATGCTTCTTTCTCCTATTTCCTCCTTCCTCTTTTCTTTCCCATCCCTGCCCTCAAACTCTCCATATCTATTATTTTATTCCACAATGAACTTCAATTAGGTTAAAGGTTAGTTTCCACATTGCTTGTGACCTCAGGGATGAGAAACAAATAAGAGCACCCACCCTGTTCCTCTGAGTCATGTGCTAAGCCAAGGTCATCATAGATTCTCTTCTCTTACCAAAGTCTGAAGCCCAATTTTGATCATATGCTTTACTGATTGAGTCCTTTTTTGTTTTGTTTTGTTTTGTTTTTTTACTCCCAAATTTACTCTACAGATTCCTATTACTGCTCCTTAACTATCTTGCAACCCTAGAGAAGCCTCTGACCCTGAGGCACTACTTTTATAATCAGTGACTGCCTGGAAAATGATTTCAAGAGGGACCCCCAAAACACTCCATTCAGTTCTCTGTACTTTACTTTCTCTTTCCTGATGGCTGTCTCTCTTCTCTCCTCACTACTCTTCCTTTCCCTGCCTCCATCCTACTTTTTGACTCCTCTATATATGCTATACTCCTCCATTAGAATTTAAACTCCTTATACAATATAGGCATTTTCTTGCTTGCTTTTATTTGTAACCTCAGTGCTTAGGCCAGTATCTGGAACATAATGAGTACTTAATAAATATTCTATCCATCCATACATCCATCCAAATGTCTATCCATCTATCTCTTTTATATATCTTCCTTTCTCCCTCTCCTTTTTACTCTTCCTTTTATTCTCCCTCTTCCTGTTCCTTTTCTTTTCCCTATCCCTGTCCCTATTCCTCTCCCTAGTCCTGTCCTTATCCCTGTCCTTCTCTCTCTTCTTGTCCCTCTCCCTCTTCCTTTCCCTCCCATATTCTCTCCTTTTCCCTCTCCCTGTCCTTCTCCCTGTCCTTCTAACTGTCCATCTCTTTGTCCCTGTCTCTTTCCCTCTCCATCTCTCTCCCCCTCCCTTCCTCTCTCCCTCCAAACTTCTGGACCACAAAATCCTGGATTATGAAATAAGGATTGAGGGAGACTGAAGAAAACTCCTAAGAGTCCACAAATCCAAAAAATATGCCAAGTATAGCCATTTCAATCTTAATTTAGTTCCAAGAAAGTATGCACCATGACCCAGTATAATAAATAAAAAATATAACTTTGTATAGACTGAATAAATAATGCAGCTTTCCTAGGAATGTGTGGTTTACTACCCCCCTCCCCCCAAAAAAAAATCACACACACACAGACTCTGGAAATAGTGAAAGGCACAGGAGAGTGCTGGGCTTGAAGTTAGGAAGACCTCAGTTCATTTCTTTGACACTTTGTAGTAATATGTCCTTAAACCAGTCTTTTAACTTTTGTGTATCTTATGGTTCTTGAAATTCATCTCTTCTAAGTCCAAATGTAATAGACTATTTGCCACAAAACACAAACTTGAATAAAAAAAAAAATGCCAGACTTCGATTTCTCTGCCAGGAAATTGATGTGCTACAATTTCATTTAAGAAAAAAAAAAAAAAAGAGAGAGAGAAAAACCCACAGCATTCCCATCCCATACAAATTTTCTCTCTGTGGCATGGTTATAAAGTGGAAGGAAGGCTCCGGTCTTCTATTTGCCATATGGTTACTTATTCCATGTGCATGGGTACTTCGGTTATACTTCATCAGATGGGAAACACTATCCAAACAATTCATTTGGATGCATTGCTCATCACAGCAGAAGACCATTAAGATCTGAAATGGGGACACATAATTTAGGCTGAATAAAGTAAATTAAACATCTGATTTGGAAATATGTTGCTGAAATGGAGTCAATCATAAATTAAGAGTCCACCAAAGCTCAGATTGCCAATGCCAGCTGAATTGAAGAAATACGACCAATTGGACCAATTGGATGGCCATAGAAGGAAAGACAGCATTCAAGTAAATTTTTTGTGGGCTTGGGAATTAAATTACTTCATTATATGAAAATGAAAAAATAACCCAGCCAAGGCCAATTCGACATGTGATCATATTATGACAGGAATGTGTTGGTTTGTGTTTAACAACCAGCTTTTTTAGAAAACATTAATGCTTGCTCCATTATTTTCTTAAGTCTAAACAATAAAATAATAAATCAAGTATTGGTTTGTAGTGATTTCTAAGATGGAACTACTATCAGCAAAAATTTAACACTCCAATCTCAGAAACCTGCAGAAGCTGGCTCTAGCTCCAGATGGCTTCAGCACACACCGAGGTGGGCAGGGGCATTGTGAACTTCTTTACGCTCTTCTCATCACAGCATACATTTCATTTCCTTCATACACCAACATTTATTTAGTCATTCCTTAAAAAAGAGATATAATATTCTTCTCTAAAATATAATCTTCTCTGGGAGCAGGTTTCTTGGGGGCTTCTGGAGGCAGTCTTAGTTTCAGTTCAATAATCACAAGTGCAGCCAGGGATTAAAGTCCAAATCCTTTATTGTTTCCTTCCTTGGGCTGGGTTAGCTGTAAAGGGTTGAATCTCTGAGCAGATGCACTTGGGTAACTGAGCACTTAAGGCTAATTACCAATTGGACAATACTCTATTAACATTTGCTTGGAAAATGGCTTATAGAAAGATTTGGAGGAGGGATAAAAGGGTGGAGTAGGACAAGCGAGGGTGACACCCGGGCGGTAGAAGAAAGAGGAGATTCCTGTGTCTACTCTCTCTCCTCTCCCTTCAACAAAGAATAAAGATCAAGGACATTTGCTTATTTTGACTCCTGCTGCTTTTAAAGTATCCAGGGTGCTAACTCGGTCTTCACAGTTAGCTTTCTTAGAGGCCTATCTCTCTCCTTGGTTCCAAGAGCTCTTGCCACTAATCCTTTGCCTCTCCCAGCTTCAGCCTCCAGCCAGCACAAAGGTGGAAGATGGAATGAATCTGTCTCCGATTCTGAGAGTGGGCTTGTGTTTCTGGCCCTGAGAGCTTCTTGCTTATATGCTGTGCACTGAGTATGCATCAATCATTATATCATTAGGAAACCATTGTTTGTTGTAGGATTAAATCAATTCTAAACTAGATTAACTATTGTCTCTTCAATTCCACTTAGTACCTTGTTTCAAGTTCTGGCCCATAACATCTCCTTGTAGGATCAGCTCAATCATACTGAACCATGCTAAATTAGATAATTATTGTCTATCAATTCCACTGTCTTAGTACCTTATGAGAATCTTAATAAAGAGGTGGTCATTTTTGCTATCACAAAAAGTATTGCTACCAATATTTTTAATATGAATGAGATTTTTCTGTTTTTGGTCTGCTATGTTATACACTTAATTGTAATATTACTGAGTCAAAGAGTTTATACAGTTTAATAGTTTCTGATATCTTTCCTCTTTTTTCAGATTATTTCCTTGGACTCGTTCTACATTACAGATAAACTAGCTCAAAAATTTATTTTTGATTTTAACACACTCTCATTTCCCACCTCCTTACATTTGTCCAAGCTGACTCCCATGTTTAAATGGACTCACTCCTTGTCACCTCCTATTGCAGTAATTTTTTATTCTGAGTTTCATCTTATTAAGAGGGAGATCTATGAGGCAGGAGTAAGGAGGGAGTATATTCCAGGTGTAAAAGATGGTCAGTATAAAGGTCCAGAGACAGAGAATTGCATTTAGAGGCCATTTCTTTTGTATCCTGTCTAGAAGATCCTACTTTAATACTACATCTTATCTATACCCCACCTTTCATCAGACATTTTTAGGGAAATTTGGTCTCTTTTGAGAATATTCAAGCTTCTTTTGTTTCTCAAGCCTTAATATCCCTTTCTCCCTGGCTCTTTTACTAGAAAAAATAAACATAAATAAGGCAATTCAACCTGAATTCTCTCTTCTCTCATTCTTTTTATTTCAAAATCTCTTAAAATCACCTCCCATTCTCTGCTCTTTTCTTATAGTTTCTGAAAAAGAAAGGGTCCTTCTTGCCAAGATCAAGTGAACATAATTCTCTAGGTGGGATGATCAGGGTAATGTCAAAGAGGGCTATGGATTATGTCATTGGATAAATGATTCCTTTTGGAATAAAGACTTAATGGTTTTGCATAGCCATCACATTTTTTATGTACTCATATTGTTTACAAA